>NC_134469.1:15336038-15462454 GCF_964194025.1 Convolutriloba macropyga | reverse complement strand
ATCATTCAGTAATAATGATGAATTGCATTTATACTGGCCCATTACTGGAAAGCACTTTTTCAGCAGTTTTTCATCCTAGCAGTTTTTTTCGTAAAGTTTTTGATCAGATCTGTCTTTTTCGTGTCAGTTCCTCAAACCGTGCCTATATCACTTGAGATTATTTGTTTTGAATAGATTTTGGATATGTGGAATGAGCCATTGGGTGGATCTTGTCCCTGTACTCTGGACCCAATCGGACTTCTATCCCATGAAGTGAGTGGACTTGTAGCTGGACAGGACTATACATTCTACATGCAACTCACAAGTGCTTATGGGAAGAAGGGACCTGTGACGTCATTCAAAGTGGCAACCTACACTGATGTGGTATGAAGAAAAATCAATTTTGTGTTCCTGTATATTTTAGATCTTTCGACCGATATCTTTACTTAAAAAATCTATTTATAGCTATATCTGTTGGGTTGTAATGTGTGCTATGAATGTTATCATTGACTGCAAGAATTGTTGCCGCAAAAACTAACAAGATACTTTACAAGATCTTGTTCAATAACAGTTCTTAATTGGTCCGGTGTTGTTGCTACGTATTTCATATTTAACTATATATCTGATCTTTCAATTGAATACTTACTCTATACTGAGATTTATAATCTTCAATCTTTTTATGCTGCGACTTTTTTTGCAAAAACAAATAATTTCATGATCAACAAACAAACCAGTGAGACAAATTTACAGTTTTGATCAAAAAATTATCAGTAGTGTTTTATCTATAATTTAAAGCATAGAGCGCATCTGCCGGCTAGCTTTTTGTAGCAGACAATTTTGTACAAGCTGATTAATAAATAATTTTACTGTTTCTCGACTGAAAGTTAGGTCTCCAACGACGTTTAATGAATTAAAAATTGAGCGATTTTTGTCCAAACTAGTTTCTGGACTATGCGTTGGTCTAACATAGGCACGAACATCAAAGATAAACTACCCCAGCAAAAAATATATATATCTTCAGTCCACTTTCTCATTCAGCTCGTTCCGTCAATTACTGTTTAGACAACCATCTGCATAATTTCCGGGAAAATGGTTTTTTAATTTCTTTATGATTACATAATTAAATTAATAAATCATTTCGTTGTCGTGTGCGATAAAACGGTTTTTATGACTCTATATTAATAAGCACTTGGGTTATTATCGTTTATTTTCGTTTAGTTTCATGCTTTTATCAAAACAGCAGTCACCATGGCAAGTGTGGAATAAAAGTGTCTTAATTAAGAATTTTGTTGAAATCAAGAGATTGAAGTCTTTGACGACAAAAAATTGGACGAACTGGAAAACATTATAACACAAAAATTGCCCGAACTGTAAATTTTATTTGTGCTTTGCGCCAAAAACCAAGGACAGACCACATGAAGATCTACCAGATCAAATACATATAGCAGTGACGTTAAAAATTGGCAGCAAAATGTAACAAAAAATTAGTTTCAGGTAACCACAACTGGACCTGTTTAGGTGAAAATTTAACTGAAATACATTTCAGGTGTATTTCAGGTGTTTTACCATTTAAATTCATCTGAACTTCTGGTTACCTGTACTTGGTTCAGGTAAATTTATCTGAAATTTTTGGTGTGTATGTATATATAATCGTATTCCTTCTATTACCGCGACAGCGATGATGGTGCTATAGTAAAAGTAAAGTAAATGGTTGGTGACCTGTATTAAATACCTGAAGCTAGCTAGCTCATTGCACAAATATCTGGAAAAAAGAACGAACAATCGACCATCATTCAGATGATTCGGCAGTCGGAATTTTTGATATTGAGGCTCTCTAACCAACAACTCTGCCACGAACTCAGAGAATGCTTCACGTGAAACCCATACTCCTGATCCATTGATTACCTGGGTCAAATTTTTCCGCCGAAAATGATGTAAGAGTGGGGCTGCAATGGGAGGGTTTTTTATGAAAATGCAGCTCAAAACTCTAGCGTTTTTTTTGGGCTGCATTAGGCTTCCAACGTAGGTAACATGGTGAAAGAGTGAAGGCGTAAAATACAAATAACCGCCACTCTTACATTTTTGGGTCTGTCATGGGGTAAAAAAATGATATAAGAGTTCGGGAGTAAATTCTCCATTAGCCCCGAAATCTTACATCATTTTACCACCTTGACAGACCAAAAAGATGTAAAAGAGGGGGGTTAACTTGTATTTTACCCCCTAACTCTAATAAAATTTTACTCCCGTTGGAAGCCTAATGCAGCCCAGAAAGACGTAAGCGTTTTGAGCTGAATTTTTTCTAAAAAAATCCTCCATTCCAGCCCCACTCTTACATCATTTTACCCCCCTCTGAACAAATTACTCGCTCACTTTTACACCAGTTTACCCCCCTGGTAGCTCAACTCTTACATCATTTTAGCCCCTCAATCTTACATTGTTTAAGCCCCCATACTTGGAGACTGCTAGTCTTGAGCCTACAACCTCTGTACCCTGAGCTGGTTCTCCTTAACCTTCATACCATCAAAGCTTGTCCAACTCTTGACGGTCTATATATATGAATAAAACTTCTTAGAATTGCCTCTTTTCAAAAAACTACCCACTCACTCTTACATCATTTTACCCCCCTTGGCAGCCCAGCTCTTAGCTCATTCTACCCCCCTCTGAACAAGTACCCCCTCAAACTGCACCATTTAAACTCCGTGGCATTCCAACTCTTACATCATTTTACCCCCTTTGAAAAAAATACCCCCTCACTCTCACACCATTTTATTGGCTTTGTCTGCTCAAATGTCACATCAATTTAGCCCCACTGAACAAAATACTCCACACTCTTACTGCAATTTATCCCCCATAGACAAATTACCCTTCAACTATAACAACAAAATGGGAGGATTTTAGGGAGGACAATCGACCCAGGTAGCAAAATCTGGAAGTTAGATTGAGTTTTGATATCGTTTACCGTGATAGAGAAAGCGTCCCAAACAAAAAACAAATCGGCGAAAAGAATGGGCTTACACTTGGGTGGCGTCTAACTGTAAATTGCACCAATCGGCGATACGTACTACATTGCAATAAGAATTAGTTTCAGGTAACCTTAACTGGACCTGTTTAGGTGAAAATTTACCTGAAATACATTTCAGGTGTATTTCAGGTGTTTTACCATTTAAATTCATCTGAACTTCTGGTTACCTGTTCTTGGTTCAGGTAAATTTATCTGAAATTTTTGTTGTGTATGTATATATAATCGTATTACTTCTTTTACCGCGACAGCGATGATGGTGCTATAGTAAAAGTAAAGTAAATGCTTGGTGACCCGTATTAAACACCTGAAGCTAGCTAGCTCATTGCACAAATATCTGGAAAAAACAACGAATAATCGACCATCATTCATTCAGTTGATTGGGCAGTCGGAATTTTTGATATTGAGGCTATCTAACCAACAACTCTGCCACGAACTCAGAGAATGCTTCACGTGAAACCCATACGCCTGATCCATTGATTACCTTGGTCTAATTTTTCCGCCGAAAATGATGTAAGAGTGGGGCTCCAATAAGAGGGGTGTTTAAGGAAAATGCAGCTCAAAATTCTAACGTTCTTTTTGGCTGCATTAGGCTTTCAACGTAGAAAAAAATGGTGAGAGAGTGGAGGCGTAAAAAACAAATTAACCGCAACTCGTACATGTTTTTGGTCTGTCATGGGACTAAAATTATATAGGAGTTCGGGAGTAACTTCTCCATTAGCCCCGAACTCTTACATCTTTTTATCCCCTTGACAGACCGAAAAGATGAAAAAGAGAAGGGTTAACTTGTATTTTACCCCCTAACTCTTATACAATTTCACCCCGTTGGAAGCCTAATGCAGCCCCGAGAGACGTAAGCGTTTTGAGCTGAATTTTTCTAAAAAAAATCTTCCATTCCAGCCCCACTCTTACATCATTTTACCCCCCTCTGAACAAATTACTCCCTCACTTTTACACCAGTTTACCCCCCCCCCCCCTGGTAGCTCAACTCTTACATCATTTTAGCCCCTCAATCTTACATTGTTTAAGCCCCCATACTTGAAGTCTGCTAGTCTTGAACCTACAACCTCTGTACCCTGAGCTGGTTCTCCTTAACCTTCATACCATCAAAGCTTGTCCAACTCCTGACGGTCTATATATATAAATAAAACTTCTTAGAATTGCCTCTTTTCAAAAAATTTTCCCCTCACTATTACATCATTTTACCCCCCCCCCCCCTGGCAGCCCAGCTCTTAGCTCATCCTACCCCCCTCTGAACAAGTACCCCCTCAATCTGCACCATTTTAACTCCGTGGCATTCCAACTCTTGCATCATTTTACTCCCTTTGAAAAAAATACCCCCTCACTCTCACACCATTTTATTGGCTTTGTCAGCTCAAATGTCACATCAATTTAGCCCCACTGAACAAAATACTCCACACTCTTACTGCAATTTATCCCCCATAGACAAATTACCCTTCAACTATAACAACAAAATGGGAGGATTTTAGGGAGGACAATCGACCCAGGTAGCAAAATCTGGAAGTTAGATTGAGTTTTGATATCGTTTACCGTGATAGAGAAAATAGAGAAAGCGTCCCAAACAAAAAACAAATCGGCGAAAATAATGGATTTACAATTGCGTGGCTTCTAACTGTAAATTGCACCAATCGGCGATACGTACTACATTGTCAACTGCAGCAATCACTGGCACCGAATTTATCGGTTTTAATGTCACGCTACTTCTCGATAATTAGGTAGAAAGAAATAAAGGGATATTTTTATAGGCTGTCTAACGATGCTAGAAGTTGCAGATGAATGTAACGTCAAGATGTTGGACAAAAATTGAAATGTATGGAAAAGTTTTTGGCTGACTTGGTAGATAACTGATCATTGATTTGTTCAAATATCAAATTTGCAGAAAAAACTCTGCCTTTCCATCTTACTCCAACAAAATTTTAGATGTACAATTCTATCAAAATTATTGTGTTCTATAGAATTCGACTAACATTTTGAAAACATTTTTAATTGTTCTGATCAAAAACTGTACAGCTATCTCCTGAATGCTCAAGAAACGAAATCAAACGAAACATAAAGTGCTTCAAAGCATTGGAAGAGCTGGATTTGATAAATTGAACTATTGTTATTTGATCGTCTTTTCAATCCAGTTTGTTGTTCCAACATTAAAAAGCTTGACCAACTCTATGAACACTGTCGATAAAGTGATTAAAACTTATGTCTCAAAAATTGCAGCAGAGTGACAACTTCTGTCGCCCTGCTACTATGTCTACTTCGAATCCATTGAATCAGTTTAACAATAAAAAAAGACGAAGAGGTTTAAAACAATAAGCTATCGAAAACAGCTGGTAATTAATTTGAAAAAATTGGTCGCGGAAGTGTCAGAGTAAGATCAAAAAAATTATCCAGAAAAATTGAGATCTACAGGAAACACTGACATTGTCAGGCATCTGAAAGACAGTTACATATCTTATTCTCTTCTAAAAATTGATTGTGGTAGACAACAATCAACGAAATGAGAATCTGAGCCAAAAAGTCAACCACCAAGAAAATTTTTTTCACCCATTTTTGTTTGCAAGAAACACTTGATTATCAGCAGTTCTACCATTAGAAATCCTGTTTCGACGAAATCGAATGAATCAAAAAACAATTAAAAGCGTTTTTTTTCATTAGACATTGATAAATACCGAGCTCCAAATGAGAAACCTCCAATACTTCAAATTACTTCAAATTGTTTTAGCTCTTCAACCCACACTTTTCTCAAAAATTTTAAAAAACTCCCTAACATTTTGGAAAAATGGAAAATGGCGACAGTGAGAAAAGTTGAAAGTTACAGCCTAATCTTGCTTTCGAATGATTTTGTTTCTCAAGGCAAAATGAGACGCACTAGAAAATGGTGCGATAACAACGATGCGATAGCGCTCTATAGTGATTTCTTGGAGGCATTTGATTAAGTGCCGTATTTTTAAATATTTCGAAAGCTATTTTGCAATTTTATAATTGATCTGCCGGAAGTTGTTACTTTGCCGGTCCTTACACCTTTTACACCTTTGCTGACGACACAAATATCATAAATACATTGAAAAACTTTTTGAGAAATTCTCGATGTTTTTCAATCCATTGAAGGTGGGTTGAAGGAAACAAAAATAGCTCTGGGAAAATAATCAGAACTATTGTTTAGATGAAAAGGAAGTAATTTGAAACCAATTTTAACATCTTGCAGGCATCTAAACTTTCAAAATCTTTTGGAATAAGTTACTCTGCGCTCTGAAGCGAATTATTGCTCATATGAACATTTCTGATAAAGTGATTGAATCGCATGTCTCGAAAAAAGCAGCAGATCGACAACTTTTGTCGCCCTTGAAATCCTTCGAATCAGGCTGAAAGCCACGAGTTACCGAAAACAACAGGTAACTAATTTGAAAGGATCAAACGCAGAAGTTTCAGAGAAAGTTCAAAGATAGTATCAAGAAAAATTGAGATCAACTGGAAACACCGATTTCGTCAGGCATCTGAAAAACAGTTATTTATCTTATTCTCTAAAAACTGAACGAAAAAGTCAACATGCAGAATCTTTTTTTTCATCCATTTTTTGCTCCCAAGAAACATTAGATTATCAGCCGTTTCACAAGCCGATATCCAGTCTTGGCGAATTTCAAAAAATCGAAAAAAACAATCAAAAGTTTTTTGTTTTCATTAGACATCGATAAATACCGAGCTCCAAATGGACAACCTCCAAAACCTGAAAAAACTGAAAACTATTTGCAACCCTCCAATCAACATTTTTCTCAATAACTAAAAAGTCCCCATAGAGTCCTTAACCATTCGGATAAATGGAGAATGGCGGCAGTAAAAAAAGTTGAAATTTACAGCCTAACCTTTCTTCTGTCTGATTATGTTTCTCAAAGAAAAACTGAATGCACTAGACTATGATGCGATAACTCCGTTGCGATAGCGTTCTATACTGATTTCTCGAAAGCGTTTGATTAATTTCCGCATTTTAAACTAATTCGAAAACTTTTGCAATTTTATAAATTTTCTGCAGGAAGTGGTTGTTTTGTCGAACCTTACGCTTTTGGTGATAACTTGAGTATCCTAGATACATTGAAAGTATTTTTCGAGGATTTCTCGATGTTTTGCAATCCATCAAAAAATGGGGTGAAAGAAACCAAATTGCACTGCAAAAATTTTCAGAGCTATAGCTTAGAAGAAAAAGAAGTAATTTCAAACTAAATTTAACAATTTGGAGGCACTTTTTAAAATGTTGTGGAATAAGTTCCTATGTGCTTGGAAGCAAAAATTGTCAAGCAAACTCTCTAGCTTTTCAAAAGCATTAGAAACGCTGGATCTGATGAAATGAGCCATTGTCTCTTTGATTGTCCTTTTAACCCTGTTTGCTTCTGCAACATAAAACGATTGAACATTAGTAAAAACATTTTTGATAAAGTGATTGAAACGTATGTCTCAAAAAATGCAGCATATCGACAACTTTTTTCGCCCTTGAATTTCAGGCCGACTTCGATGCCGCATTTCAAACTAATTCCAAAACTTTTGCCTTTTAATAAATGATCTGCTGGAAGTGGTTGCTTAGCCAATCCTTACACCTTTGTTGGTGACTCGAATATCCTAGCTACAATGAAAAATATTTTATGAAGTTCACGATACATTGAAATCCATCGAAATTTGGGTTGAAGGAAACAAAACGGCTCTGAAAAATTATTCGGAGCTTTTGTTTTGAAAAAGAAGAAATTTTAAATTTATATTTAACAATTTGGAGGCATATAAATTTTTAAATTCTATTGGAATAAATTTCTCTGCACTCCGAAGCGAAATGTGTCTCAACAATTGTTCTTCTGCATTCGTTGACTCTACCAATGTCTAATACATCTCGTGCTTTTTTGTGGAGGTTTTTTGTTTTAAAGCTACCAGAACAGATCCATCTCTTAGAACGATTTCAAAGAAAAGACGTGAAGCGGAATCTCGATGACAAAGAAACAAAATTTATCAATCAAAATAGATTACTGAACATTCTACTACTTATGGTTTTTCGGTCAAACGTTTTATTATTTATCAACAGTATCAAAAAATGTATCAAGGATGACATATGCTTTTGAAAAATTTGATTCAAATTTTGGAAAGGTTTTCAGTTTTTCTGATCACGAAACTACAACAACTATCTCTTGAATTCTCCAGAAACGAAATCAGACAAGCTTTATAGCTCTTCAAAAACATTGGAATTGCTGGATCTGATGAAATGATTCATTGTCTCTTTGAACGTTTTTCAACCCCGTTTGTTGCTGCAACATTTAAACGATTGAACAACACTATGGATTTTTTTGATAATGATTGAATCGTATGTCTCAAAAAGTGCAGCAAATCGACAACTTTTGTCGTCCTGGAAATTTAGGCCAACTTCGAACCTTGTGAATCAGCCTAACAATTGAAAGAGATTAGTAGGCTGAAAGCCACAATTTTCAAAAACAGCGGGTAACTAATTTGAAAAGATCAGTCGCGGAAGTGTTAGAGTAAGTTCAAAGAGAGTATCAAAAAAAATTGAGATCAACAGGAAAAAAATTGTCGAAATTTATTTTATCTTCTAAAATTTATAGTCGACAAAAATCAGCGAAGTTAAAAACTGAACGAAAAAGTCAACATGAAGAATAATTTCTTTCACACATTTTCTACTCCCAAGAAACATTTGATTATCAGCATTTTCACCAGCAAAACCCAGTCTTGCGAATTTCTATGAACCTAAAAAAAACAATCAAGTGTTTTGTTTTCAATGGACATCGATAAATACCGAGCTCCAAATGGACAACCTACAGACCTTGGCGATACTGAAAACTATTTCAGCTCTTCGATCCACACTGTTCTCATTAACTATAATAGAGTTCCAAAATCTTTGAATAAATAGAGGATGGCGGCACCGTATGAACATTTTTGATAGTGATTGAATCGTATGTCTCCAAAAGTGCAGCAGATCGACAACTTGTCGCCCTGGAAATCATTCGAATCTTTTGAATCAGCCTTACAATCGAAATATGATCAGGCTGAAAGCCACGAGTTACCGAGAACAACAGGTAACTAATTTGAAAAGATCGAACGCAGAAGTGTCAGAGTAAGTTCAAAGATAGTATCAAGAAAAATTGAGATAAACAGGAAACAGCGACATCGTCAGGCATCTGAAAAACAGTTATTTATCTTATTCTCTAAAAGCTGAACGAAAAAGTCAACACGCAGAATATTTT
Organism: Convolutriloba macropyga; assembly: GCF_964194025.1. NCBI lineage: Eukaryota > Metazoa > Xenacoelomorpha > Acoela > Convolutidae > Convolutriloba > Convolutriloba macropyga. The sequence goes on along the minus strand of NC_134469.1, from coordinate 15,453,211 downwards.
CTTTCACCCATTTTTTGCTCCCAAGAAACATTTGATAATCAGCAGTTTCACCAGCAGAAATCCGGTCTTGACGAATTTCAATGAATCGAAAAAAAACAGTATTTTGTTTTCATTAGACATCGATAAATACCGAGCTCCAAATGGACAACCTCCAAACCTTGACAATACTGAAAACTATTTGCAGCCCTCCAATCAACACTTTTCTGAATAACTATAAAGTCCCTATAGAGTCGTTAACTATTCGGATAAATGGAGAATGGCGGCAGTAAAAAAAGTTGAAAGTTACAGCCTAATCTTTCTTCTGTCTGATTTTGTTTCTCAAAGAAAAACGAGATGCACTAGACTATGATGCGATAACTCCGATGCGATAGTGTTCTATACTGATTTCTCGAAAGCGTTTGATTAATTTCCGCATTTTTAAATAATTCGAAAACTTTTGCAATTTTATAAATGTTCTGCTGGAAGTGGTTGCTTTGCCGATCCTTACACTTTTGGTGCTAACTTGAGTATCCTAGATACATTGAAAAATATTTTGAGGGGTTTTGCAATCCGATCTTTTTGAGAAGTCCTCGATGTGCACGATAAATTGAAATCCATCGAAATTTGGTTTGAAGGAAACAAAATGGCTCTGGAAAAATATTCAGAGCTTTTATTTAGAAGAAAGGGAAGTAATTTTTAATTTAATGTTAACAATTTGGAGGCATCAAAATTTTAAAAATATATTGGAATAAGTTTCTATGCGCTCTGAAGCGAAATGTGTCTGACAAATTGTCCTTCAGTATTCGTGGACTTCACAAATCTATTACTTCCCGTGCTTTTGAGTGGATTTTGTTTTAAAGCTACCAGAACAGATTCGTCTCTTAGAACGCTTTCAGAAGAAGGCCGTGAAGTGGATCCCCGATGGCAAAGAAACAAAATAAATCAATCAACATAGACTACTGAACATTCTACCATTACTATGTTTCTTCTGTCGAACGATATTTTTTTCATCAACAGTATCAAGAAAAGGTAGCAACAGCAACAAAAACATCGTATGAGAAGATCTAAAGCAAGACGGACAATTACATGAATTTTTCAAGTTTCGAACAGAAAAGGTTAGAGATAATTTCGTGTTTAAATTTTGCCGACTATTGTGAACTTTATGTAAGTATCTCTGAAACGGTTGGACAAAAACCGAATTAGCAAATTGATGTGGAAATTCGTTGAAATAAGATTTTCTCACAACAATGTTTGCACGTGGCAACTCTGTTGGTCTCGCCACAACTGAAGGAGTAAGTGGACATTTTTTTTACATTCTAACGACTGGTATTTATCACTCCCTTAAGTAACAACAACAGTGGCCGCACATCCTCGACAACAACAGAAAGCAAGTCTCGGTAATTGACAAACCTTTCTTGAAGCAGTATTCCAGGAACCGACTCCCAAAGACAAAATGGCCCTGTTCCTATCAGATGGGGGAAATTAATTGATTTCACTAACGAAAAATTGATTTACTACTTTAAACTCGACAGATCGAGCTCAAGTTTTTCAAACTTTAAGCATCGCTGAATCCCTCATATATGGTTCCCGGTTTCCTGCTGGTATCCATGCCGTTATGGTTTGTGTTAATGTTGAATTTCGTTTCAGAGTTGACATGCGTGTTAGTAACGCCGCTTTGCAAATGCTGTTTAGCCGATATGAGCTTTTCGTTTTCAAAAGACTATTTCCTGCAGAAAGTCTTTACCCGTTCAAGAGGTCCTTAGCTGCGCGAACGAATAATTCTACGTCAAGCCAAACAAGTCTTCCTACTCCTCCGTCTAACTGCTGCATGTCAGGCTGTGCTAATTGCGTCTGGATTGATTACGCTTTGGATTTAATGTCAAAATTTGAAAAGGCAAGTGGAAACTTTCACTTGGTTGATACAAGCAGCACGGAGTAGACATTCCAGTTCTATAAGTTGATGGGTTGAATTGACGGAGCAAAAATGCTATTTTTATTCTAAGATTTTATTCTGAGCAATACATTTGATACAAGCTAATTAATGGAGTTGCAAATTAAAATAACATTGAGTATTCAGTTGACACCGTGATAATACTTAATTATAAAATGTTTCAGGAAGGACTCGATACGGCATATGCCAAAATTGACAAAATTCAAGATGTAAACCTGAAGGCTTTCATTAAAATGGAGCTGAAAAGCCGAATGAAGTAATCTTTGGATATCTTTGGAAAATGTTAAAATGGAGACTGGAATCATGAAAATACATATTGTTGTCTCATCTCGTCGATGAACTTCGGGGTTAGCTCGAGTTGATTTATTTCTGGTAACATGAGAAGGAAACTCGGGATATTTTGGCGGACTTATGAGAAGGCAGCAATGTGTTACAAATGTTTTGTAACGTGCTAGAAATTGGAGAAATGCATCTTATTGGAGATTGTTTGGTACTCAAATCTCGAATAAGAGATAATTGTCAAAGATGTTGCAAACGTGAAGCTACATTGTGCCTGGAATTTTTTATTGGTTAAAAAATTTTATTTAAATGTGTAATAAATCCATTGTAAATATTTCATGACGTCTGGCATTTAATAAAGAAATTCTAATGAATCTTTTATTTATCATTCGTGTTTTTCTTCAAGCTTCTATTGTACTTTCTTCTTTTTCCAAATAGATTGCATGTGACAAGTTGCCAAAATCAAGTCTAAATGCATCGATGGAATTTTTTGTCGATTAAGCGTCATCAGTTTAAAATATTTTTCTTCGCCCCCTTTTCAATTTCAATTATCTGAAGGCTTCCACGATTATCAACAACGGAGCGCGTTAACTGGCTGAGCAGTTCTCGTAGAGCCTTATACTTAAAATTTTTTCGAAAAACTTCAACAACTTACATTTCAAAGTTTATAGCCAAAATTACAATTACGGATACAATTGCCTCAAAAAGTCCGCACGTAGTTAGTTAGAAAATTAAGGAAGATTTAAATGGACTGTGACGAAATTTCAGTAAAAATCAGGTAAGTAAAAGAAAATTCCGAAAAATATTTTTTTGGTGTGATTGTGTTTAATGTTTGTGATGTGTGTCTTGTAAGTTTTTCTGTGTCTTTCAAATTGTACTATACTTATATTTCTAGAATATTTTTAAAAAGACGGCATATTTTTCTGTTCAAACAGTACAAGTAATTTTCCCCAATGCATATATGTTGCTTTCGGATACTCCCAAATGTTTCTCCGACAGAAAATAATGGTTGTATTTGCAAACTGGACAGGCATGTTGGAACATACTGTGCTACGCACAGACTCGCACCAGCCATCTTTAGGACACATTTTTGCAATTTTGATCGAGCTTCGCTATTATACTTTTTTTTTCGAAAAGCTCTGAACAGCCATTTGGTATAGCCATTCATACGCTCTTCAGCAATAGAATTCGAATTCAGTGGCGCTGAAAAAATGATCGCGAAGTTTCAGATCTTTGCGTCGTTAATTTTTTTGAGAATCCAAGATATTGAGTTGCATTGGAACGCTGTCTTTTTTCAGATGTTCTTGTGTGACATGGCTTTCAATATCGGTGATGACAAAGCAGTAAAGTCAACTAAAAGCTATTAGGTTGAAGGAGGAGTAAAGCCGAATGATACTCCAATTCAGTACTTATGCTGCCCCTCCTTTTACGCGACTCTGTATTCCTTCTAGACATTTATTCCACTAGGTGGGTAATAGGTGAAAAGACAGTAAATCGAAAGCTTTAATTATGCATTGAAGTAGGTAATTATAATGAATACGGGGTTGTTTTTGCATAACTTTCGGTTGTGATAGATTCTTATCCCGGTTTGAAGTTTCTTTGATTTCATACAAGTATCATATATGATTTCATTTTATTCCTACTTGCTTTCTTAGTACGATTCTAGTATGAAACGAAAGAAATCATTTATGTTCCTTGTGTGTTTACCAATAAATCATAAGTGATCCTAGTATGAGTACCAATAATCATTTATTTTTTCCCTTAAAATGACGTTTTCTTTTTTATAAGGTATCACGTGTGATTCCTCGGCATCACTTGGTGATCGCCAAAATACCCTGAAATGCTTTTTATTGCAAAGTCGGGTGATGAATGAAATAATAAATCTGACTATATGACTAAAGTTTTGATATTCTCTGAAGCCAGTTTATACCTATTAATGCTGATTTATTAGAATTATGCAAAATTTTTGTATTCATCTCATTTAAATCATTTTCCAAATACGTATGAAATCAAAAATTATTGTTTTAGCGCACCCAAAAAGTCAAATGCTGACTGCATTACATATTAAATTTAAATGCCTTCTGACTACATTATACTTGAATTTTTGGCATCATTCGATGTTTTATGCACCATACACGACCTTGTTTTATTTCAAATTTTTTTTGATTTCTACCGAAAATCAAAATTATAAAGCTTTCCGGCTTTCATTTTTTTGTATGATTTCCAAGAGATCATAAATGATCTTTCTATGACTACTAAGAAATCTTACAAATCATATATGAACTAGTAGGGTTACTAAGAATCATATATGGGATCTTTTCAACCTTTTGCAAAAGGGGGACTATCCTTGAATAGAATTTAAGGGAGCCATTTATTAACCAATCAGAGACGACTAATAACTTTCCACGCATGCACATACTATGTTAAATTGAATTGAATAAAATACGCCATAGTATGGCAACTAGCCGAACCGGAATACAAAGCGAAAAGAATTTCCGACTGGCGGGTCAGTGGGCGGGCGTCGCGGCTTCGCCGCGATAACCGACCCGCGGTTTCCGGATTACATCCCACAGCGGATGAGAGGCATGGCCATGATCAGCGTTCCGTAATTGCTCTTAAACTATTATTCGGCTATCTTAACTGCAGGCCAAGTAATATTGTGGTAAAGTATAGCACAGATGGGGTGGCGATTCTCTACTAGGTATCAGGGGGGGGGGGGCAATTGTTGAAAAGATCCCATATATGACTTAGTATGATTACTAAGAATCATATATGACCCAATTTGAAATCAAAGAAAGTTGTATGATCGGTGACCCGGGATCAAGTCCCTTGGGTGGCGTCGGCATGCCAAATTAGCTAATCACAATTGGAATGTATTAGACAGCTTCTGTTCACTCTCTATCTGCTGTACCAATTCTTGCAAAAATTTGTCACTTTCGATCTACAGTCGGGCACTCAAATTTTTAAATTGGAGGTTTTGTATTAAACCAGCAAATCTGTGGTGTTTTTGCGAACAATTGAAAGCAAATGAAAGCTAGAATTGTAAAGTAAATGCTGGAGATAATCAACAGGTAAAGTGGTATGAGAAATTTCAGTCTATTCTGTTTGGTGACGAGTTTTCAAGCTGAAGTAAGTATGTACAAAATTAGACATTGTGTATTGTAGAACAAAGCGTTCTCTTGGCCTAAAATGGACAAAACCTAAGTTTAGTTGTAGTTATCTGTAAGTTTTACCATGCCTCAGCTGACCGTGTTACTTGCTATGAATCCCTCAACCGAACGGAACCCATAATTTCACTCGTTTTTATTTTTAATAGCCGCGAAGCGATAGCGGCTATTATTGGGGACATCGTGGTTTTTTACAATCCAAGAATTGGATTGTATTGGTGCTCTGTCTTTTTTTTTATTTTTGTAAGATGTTTTCACACCTGTTTTCATGACTTTGAGCTTTCAAAACGGGATAAACAGGTAAAGCTCAGTGGGCATCAAGTTTCATTAGAGGCCCGCGTTTAGTAGTCCCTCAAGTACTAAGAGTGGTGAAGCTACTGGGAAGGCCGTAATTCAAGGTTAAAAGGTCATTTTTGGGAGTTTTTGAGACTAAAATAATGAAATTTTTAGCACTTTTTCGTCATTTTTTGGAATTTTTGTTAGAGCAGTGTGAAATTGAGGTTTATTAAAGTCGGTAAAGGTCCTTTGCAATACAAAATTGCTTTTTACGACCACTTTAAGCGCTATATCTATTGCTACTCCAAACATAAACACGGTAATTTATACTAATTTTTTCAAGTTGTTTGAAAATTTTTGTCATTTTTTTGTCAGTTTTTGTCAAGCGCTATATCTATTGCTACTCCAAACATAAACACGGTAATTTATACTAATTTTTTCAAATTGTTTTTGAAAATTTTTGGTCATTTTTTGAGTTGTTTCAGACTTTGATGTCAAAAAAACTCCTCTGGCATTAAATAATAGGTTATTGCATAGTTTCTTGTGGTAATGAATTGGTTTTAAACATTTTAACTTCATGAATTTTACCTTTTTTTAAATTGTTTTTTTAACTTGTTTTTTTTTCAAATTTTCTGACATTTATTGTCATTATTCAAGTTTTCCAGCCCCAGGGGGCAAGAAGCCTCATCTAGGGTTTGCTAACAGTTTACTGAAAATATTTTTTGGCCATGGAATGGTATTCAACATTTTAATATATTTTACCAATTTTTTGATGAAGTTGCAATTTTTTCTTTAAATTTTTGAAATTTTTTTTCAGTGGCCTGGGAACCTCCTATAGGGTTCGCTAGTATTTTACTACATAGTTTCTAGGGGCAATAAAATAGTTTCCATTTTTCAATTTTGCAATTGCAGGGAATTTTTTAAATAAAGCTTACAATTTAAAATTTTTGAATGTTTTCAAATTTTTCGATTTTTTTTGTCATTTTTCTGAGTTTAACTATCTTTACTGGCTAACGAAACTTTTTAAATGTTGTAGACGGTTTACAAAACAGAGTCAAAAAAATGTTTTGACCTTTTTATAGCCCTATTTTTGAAAATTTTCTTTAAATTTTCTCTTCTCAGTTCCTTGATGCATTTGTCATATTTGTCCAGTTCATCTACTTTTAGTGGCAGATTCATCTCTTTGAAGGTTTTTGCGTGAGTTAATGATTATTTTGAAATGATTTTTGTGGCCTTCAAGTTAAAAGCTTCAAGGGTTTTAGCAATGATCGTTTTTTTGGTTAGTTTGTTTGATTCTTTTAGTTTCTCAACTTTTGAGATTTTGTCTTGTTGGCTGGGATTGTTCAATTGATCTGCTGGTCAGGTTCATTAGGTCTGTCTTTCATTCAATTACTTGGATTGTATTTCAGGACTTGTCCTGCTATGTTTTTTTAATTCGTCGTCTCCATCGATGATTCTTACGACCTGACTTCTTGGAATTGACTTTTTCAATGACTTCAGCGACTTCTACTGCTTTGCCGTTAAAATTTGTGTACGTGGCGTCATTTCTGCTTTTAGGTCAATTGCGTGACTTACCTCACTCAAAGAAGTGACTTCTGAACTCACTTATGGAACTTTAATTTTTAAGAACATTCACTAGTTAAAGATCAATAATAGTGTGCATCTAAGTAGTGCCAAACTTATATGCCCTAATTCTTGAGTATTAGTCTTGAGTTTTTGACGATCTATTCTGTCTCGGCCTCCCCCATTGTTTTACGCCCACAGTTACAAATTATGTTATATAGCACGTTACTATGTAAGAAAATAGCACGTGCGCCTTGGGGGGGGGGGGGGGGGGAGGAGGACAGAATAGATCTGTCTTTGATTTCGAATATCAATTTTGAAATGCTCTTTTATGGCTTTTTCCTATAGACCGTTTGTGTCAAAAAAAAGGCAGTCAGATTCTAACCAAAAAAGTCTAGTTGTCTATTAAAGGACTGGTGGTCGATATGTCTATCTTATTTCTTTAGTTGTTTCAAGTCATGGAAGGCCACAAGCGTCTATCGCGGCTATTTTCCGGCAATCTTCCGGCTATGTTCTGATTGCTCGACAAATTCTGTTTTAAAATAGGGTTTGAGTGTAACGTAAATTTCGTCAGAAATTGCTTCAAGCCGTAAGAGAAAAAAAATGCGTATTTGATCTGATGTTCGGATTTAAATTGATTCAAATGAAGTCCCACGGACGGCAGAGGCATGGACAGATAGATGCAGTAAAATATAACCTAGAATTAGGCTATGTCACTTTTAGGTTACTTGAACTCATGAAGTTAGTGTTCTAAATTTTAAAATGTCCGAAAAATTAGCCGACGTAGAAGTTAGCGGAAAAAGTTTTAAGGTAGATAGGAATAATTAATTGCTCTCAGCTAACCAGTGAGACGCGCGACTAGCTCGCTAGCTAAAACGATATAGACCTATTTAGATGATAGCTTAATTGAACACTGTCTCCTCTTCGGCTAATAGTCACGGCAGCAGTCAGATAGCCTGCCTATAAATGGTTATAAATATGACGTAATTTGCTTCCTGTGTAACATTTCAACTAACGCAAACAGGCCGTGCTGCTGGTCTCCGTTTAAGCCGATTTGACGGTGAGCAGAACAACATGGTGACGTCTTAACAAATAGACGTACCAAAATGTAGAAATTTTAACGAAGGTGATTGGTTGAGAAATTTAAAACATTGTGACCTTTGTGCGTTCAATTAGCCTAAATTGGACATAGCCTAATTCTGGATTATATTTTTTTACCGCATCTGGCCATGCCTCGCGGGCCATGGCCATGCCTCAGCGGCCCGTGGGACTTGATATGAATCTATCACAACCGAACGTGAGACCAGTTTCCCCTCAAAAAAGTAGTTTTTCTATTTCGGCTTATTCCGATTTCTGATTAATTTTACGTTAACACGCATATCCTATTTTAAAACTTGGAGAATTTGTTGGACAATCAGCCAATCAGAAAACAATATTCCTATTTTCTCAATTGTGATTGGCCAGCAGTAAAATTTCTATATTTTGGCACGTCTGCCATTTTCACTAGCGCGAACAACATTAACAATGGATTGACCAATTGTGTCGCTTCTGTAAAATTCATGAGCATAGTAGGCAAGAAGTAGTTCAACATGCCTCATGCGTACACAAGTCTAAAATTTTCGGCTCTAGTCCAAAAATTATCTATCCTTTGGTATCTAGCTGACCGCTGTTCAGTAAATGCAAGATTTATTGATGAGTGGTCAATAAATCGTTCTTAAGTTTTAAGAATTGCCCACAACCCCTGGCAATGGGGAGGAAATTGTTGCAAAGATTCAATTTTATAATTTGATTTTCCGAGTCTTTGTGCTAACTCACAATTCGGCTTTGTGATACACTACCGTTTATTGTACCTTCAATTCATTTTCTCAGTTGAAAAGCGGTGTAAAATGGCAAGTGATAAACAATGAGAGTAAAAATCATCTACACAATGAATGTTATGCGGCTTGCACGCATGCATGTATGATTATTTGTGCGTACATGTATATCTATCTCCATGTTAAAACGTAATAGTATTTCTCAGAAAAACCTCCGATGAATAAACTGTAACTCGAACTCAAAACAATTTGTTAGAACAGAAGAGAAAATACACAAATAACAATTGCAAATTTGCTCATTTATTCGTATCCAATTTTAAACTATAATCTGCTAGAAAGGTGAGAGATTCGGTATTAAATTTCGTTATTATAACCAGTGCTATTATATCGTGGAATGTTTAAAAAATGTTCTGAAATCAAGTTGTTTTGAAGATACCAAGTCTGGTTGTAGACTGTCGTTATAGCATCTAAGAGCTCCTCTTTGTTCCAGATTTGTTTGTAATATTTTGTGCATTTCCGACCGTTTCAATAAGCTGGAATGAATTGATTCTTTTGACTGCATGATCAAGGTCCTTTTTGACAGGCTAGAAGGAGTAGTGTTCAACAATGCCCAAGAAAGGGAGAGGAAACAGAGGCGGAGGTGGTGGACAGGGTGACGATTACAACCGTGAGTGATATATTCATTCTTGTTTTATTCAAGCTTCAAAAATTACCTTATATAGCATAAATGTAGATTTTTACATGCACCTCTCGGTATTTAGTGGTTTAAGAATACAACAAGGAGGCTCGGTAATGTGCGTTCGCACATTAAGTTCCGACCCCGCTGATCCGATCCGCACTTTGACTTAATCGTCTACCCAATGAGGAAGACTGAAAACTTTCAAAGATTCACACATTGTTCAGCAAACCACTGAATAAATTAATGCCGCATTAGACGGCCGATGAGACCAGCCATTAACGAGAATCGAGACAAGACAAACGAAAATTTCAAGTAACAACACATTAATTACGCCAAAAAGTCGATGTCTATATTTAAAAGAAAACACAATAACAAAATCAAAATAGTCTCATAAATCCTAAACAATGCAAATTAAGTGGTAATGTACAAAAAATTCGTATGACTTCGCGTTAATGAGACTCTGTAACAGTTAGACAAAAAAAGCAGAAAGGGCAAAGCTCTAAAATAAGTTTCCGTTTTTGAAAACCATTATTTTCTAAGTGATTAAAACCATTACGCATCAGCTGCTATCATTAAAAAGCTTCATTTATACCTCTTGAGGAAGCAATTTATTTACATGTCATTATCCAAAAAATTTCATACGACTACAAAAGAACAATAAAAAGTCGGTCAAATTAAATAAAAATCAAAGAATTCAACAAAGTGTCGCAGCCGTTAAAATCAGAAGCAACTCACAGAGAACAAAAAATAGGTTCAATTGCGCTTTTCTATTTCAACGCGAAAAGAACATTCCCATTAGAGTGATATTGTGGCAAGGAATCCTTTTTTATACGAAAGTGCGTAGTATCAAAGCCTGACAAACCATTAGTAGCAGTAGTAGTAAAAGACTTCTATTACCTTTGATAGGATATTACAGCATTATAAAGTAATCTTTGTTTTCATGTTAAAAGAAAAGAAGGTTAACAAATACAAAACAAATTAACTACAACATTCAACTATTGCCTATCCTGCGCAAACACTACATCTACATTTTAAACCCCAAGTACACGTATTAGGCAAGAAGCAGTTGAGAACAAAACTCAGGATGAAATTTCACATCGCTAGAAAGAAGATAGGAGCTGTCTCTAACGATACTAGCTTAATATTGACAAAAGTAAGGTAAAAGTGACAAAGTTTAAAATTTCATTTATCCAAAACAAATGTTTTCGAAAATTATACCATTCTCATTTTTTCACATTTATAACTCAAAATTCCACAAACAACTTTTACGAAACTTCAGTATTGAAACCATCAAAAATATGAGACACTATGAACCAAACAACCAAAACTTATAACCATTAAAAAATTTTTTTTGGTTCAGCAAAAATTTGATAAGACTTGTCAAAAATGAGACTAAATAACATGGTGACAAAATCAAGAACAAAGAAGGGTAGTTTCAAAAACACTTATTTTTTGATTTTATTTGATTTGAAAGTCAGTAAAACCTTTAGCTTCAAACAGATCGTGAAATTGGTTTTTTACATCTAGAAGAAGGACTTGTGATCTTTTATAATCCGGAATGTGTTGCACAACGACAAAAAAGTGCTAAAAATAAATTAATCTAATAAATTTTACGAATTGAATTTTGTGGTTTCGAAAAAGAATTGCAGCATTTTGATGAATGCTATCAGTAAGGAAAATCGATCGATTTTGGGGTTTACTCAAGGTCATAATTTATACCACATTCCATTGACTTGACCTTACTATTTGAGCATACATAGACATTGTTGTACCTTGTGCGCGAGTTTTCATATTAAAAGCCGCTAATATCTAAAAATTTCTAATTTTTGTCTAAATTTCTCCAATTTGTCGAACGTATCGGTTTACCATCATTGCAAAAATGTCTGTCCAATTTCGCATTCATTTTGATGGTAATTAGGCTTATTGTGTGATTCTACGAATTTTTCTCAAACGAAGTGTCTAACAATTTTTTGGGTCCTGTTATTTTTTCGCTTTTCACGCTTGATCAATCTTTCGTTCTCTTGATGGATCTTCGTGCGCTTCACATTATGAGCGTCTACCGGTACCGAAAAAATCTACTTCCAAAGGAAGTGGCTGGCACTTTCAGATGCTGATTTCCGTTCAATGCGGAAAATGCTTAAATTTTGTGAAAGTGGTTTCCACAAAGCAATTAAGAGCTTATTGCCAAAGAATAAATAGGATCAAATAAATGTGAAAAGTGCTAAAGTTTGTCTGTCAGGGCATTTCATAAAATTTTGATCCCTTTAATCCTTTTATTGCTCGATATTACGATTTAATGTTTTAAGGTTACTAAAATGAGGGCTTATACTGCAATAAATCTGCCGCACAGTTCTTTGCGGAACGGGCTTCCGTCAAACATAGTTTGCGCTGAAAAGCAGTTTCCACTTTTCAACTTCCAGTTTAAAAGTGGAAAAAACTGACAGGAATTTCCTTATTGGGCACCGCATTTTTGTGCGAGAAGTCCGAAGACATGTTTCGCGCGCACAACGTATTAACATAGGAAAAGTGAAATTGGTAATAAAAACTAGTAATTTTGGTACCGGTAGACGCCCGTAATCCATCATTTTTTCTGATCATTTGGCCGCTCGGCCTCAACATCGGAATAAACTGGATATGACCGAGGGAAGTAAGTCTCTGTTCAATGCTCTTAGAGCTCGACTGGCCTCTAAGTACAAATTTCACCAAAACAGGTATCGTTTCATGATTTAGAGGCCAATTTTGACATATTTAGATCCACTCACTTTGGATGCCCCAACTAAAATTTTTTATGCAAACCTCTGGTTTTTATAGCTTGCGCTAGCTACTACCAAAGCCCGATATTAGTCTGTTGTTATTTACTCAAAACTTAATATTGTCTCCCTTGGCAGTTATCATGCTTTTTATGTCTGAAGTTTCTCAAAATAGATGAAACAAATTTTGTCGGTGTGTAAACCTTTAAGCGGCAGGACTGTTCTATATTTATCCAACTGCATATTTTATTCTTTGGTTCAAATTGTGGGGAATGTGATTTCTCTTAATGTTAAAGTTAAAACCAAATATTTCACATAGAATTTTTCCGGTGAGCTGACAATAGATCGAAAGGTCAAGAGATCGAAAACTGAAAAATTGGGCAATAGATCGAAAATTAGTCTCTATTATTATTGGTTGAAATTAAGCATTATTTGCGGGCTGCAGTATAATTACCACATTATGGCCATGCCTCGCGAGCCATGGCCAAGCCTTTGCGGCCTGTGGGACTTGGTAGGAATCTATCAAAACCGAACAAAAAGTCACAACAGAACATGTTATATGCTGTATAATAAATGAGCGCTCAAATCTGATTGGGCAATACGCACCTTGAATAATTTAATTTTCGATCTATTGTCCCCCTTTTCGCTTTCGATCTGTTGTCATTCGATCTATTGTCCTAGCACCGAATAAACAATATGTACGTATTTTGAACGCTGACTTAGGTTATTAAAGATTATTAAAAATTTGACAATTTGTCAGCCCAAAATGTCCCAGAAAGTCAATCATTTACAATGGATAATATATCGAAAGAAAACAGATCGAAAGCGAAAATGGGGACAATAGATCGAAAATTAAATTATTTAAGTTATTCATTGAGGGAAAGAATTTTCTTCAAAACTATTTCACTGAAATCTTTTTCCTCAAATAATTAATGGCAAATGATTGACTTTCTGGAATATTTGAGGTTAAGACAAATTGTCAAATTTTTAATAATCTTTAATAACCTAAGTCAGCGTTCAAAATTCGTACATATTGTTTGTTCGGTACCTAAATTTATATTTACGCTTGTCAAAATGATGCCCTCATACTTTGAGAACCGAATCTTGGTAACGATCTAATACAATGACGACTTCAAATATTTATCCTAAAAGCAAATAACTTTTTCATCCCTCTGTTCTTTCCAACATCGAAACGGATTAACATAAATTAGTGATCAGCTCGATATCAATAATTTTCATGAGTTCAGTAGTAGAATTTGTTTCAATGTTTTCTTTATTTCATGCAATTAAATTTAATCGTTTCATCATACGACTTCAGGCTCTGCTTCTGCAAATAGCATGAAAAAATTGATAGCAAGAAAAAATTGCGTGCAAATATTGTAAAATTGACGTTTCACGTGCTTTATAACGCGAGCTTTTCATATTCTCGCTTGTTACGCTATTTTGTTAAATGGAAACTACTTATTTAAAACAACACGTGAAATAAATTCGTTAACTGCTAAACCAAATTAATCTCGCTCACTCCATCTCGTGAGAATGGTCAACATGGTCTCAGTCAGAATGGTTAAAAGTTTTGGAGTTTGAAATGATTGTAAACCTACTGTTCAACACGCTTTTGTAGTAAGTAATACGTAGACAATAATTCAAATAGTTAGTTATATATTTGCGTATTGGTTAATTTTGTGTTCTGTTTTAAATTTGATTTAGAAGTTTCCAGGCATATAACGGGTTGGGACATTATGTGCAAACCCTCATCATCAAATCTCCTTGTTTTTGTTATTTTTAGAATAATATTGTGATGTAGAATGCAGACAAGTCGCATTTCTTGCGTCTTCTAAATTTTCTGGTTAAATCTGAAGTCCTTGTGTTTTTTTGCAATGTTAGCATAAAACTGTATGTAAAAGTGGTTGGATTTTTTTGTAATTTGATTGACGGGCATAATCACGTGCATCATCCGACTGGGATGTTTTCGAGCATAAGTTAAGTTGTTAAGCGTCTCAGGTGGTGGTGGAAGGGGAGGCGGTCAGGGCCGAGGGAACAACTTTAACGAGGGAGGTCGTGGAGGTGGGAACAATCGTGGAGGGGGTGGAAACAGAGGAGGTGGGAATCAGGGAGGCGGTGGAAACAATCAGAGTCAAAATTGGAACAGAGGTGGCGGTGGAAGAGGGAGAGGCGAGCAGCAAGATAGGGGAAGAGGGCGGGGTGGATTTGGTCGAGGTCAACAACAGGATTTGGGTGTCGTCCAGAGACCCGGGGAAGAGAGTGGGTTCCGCGCAACCACGCCTCCGCGGCCGCCAACGACCAGTCATTTTGGTGAGTGATGAAAAGATTCGTTATGATTGCAATTTGTATAATGGGTTTGATCAGTCATACTGATAGTTTGATTACCCCTAACCGTTACTGTGGTTTTATCTTTCAATGATTAATCGAGCTTTATATTGTTGCGCGAATGAGAATGATATTTTAACTACTATCAAAATCAGGTTCTTAATCTATGATTCGAATCGTTACTTTAAAATACATTGGGTGCCCAACATCAATTTTCAGATGCTCCAAGTACGTCATTTGGCGATGTTTCGACTCATCGGCAACAGCATCAACCTGGAACACAGCCCACGTCTAGTGCTTGGATACGAAATACGGAAACCAGAGCTCCGCCTATCCAGGAGGCATCCGCTCCTGCTGTTGCAATGCCTGGAGATTCTGACAATCAATTCCAGAGGGGTAGAGGAAGAGGTCGAGGAGGAAGAGGCCGAGGACGTGGAGATGGTGGTCCGGGGTCTCAACAGAGTGGAGGGCAGGGGTCTGTCGGGAGAGGGTTTCATGGCCCGCGTGATGACTACGATGGTGGCCAAGTACTTGGTGGTCCTTCCGGCGGGGCAGTCGGCGGGCAAGAATCGATTCAGGCACAGCAGCCTGTTCGTCCGAAAACCTCCCAACGGTAATATAAATCTATTCATCTGCTTTTCAAGACCAAATTTGCTCTTCGACTCTTTAATTGCTATTAACATCTCAATAATTATTACATATTTCTAAGTGGTGCGTAATTAACTGCTACTTTGTGTATGTTTGAAAATTATGTTTCCTTGGTTCTCCAATCTGGCTAATTGGCATCGTCTCTGCGGAGACTTATATCTTGTGCATCGCGATGAATCTGTTAGCATAAGAGGCAAATCGAAAATGTTAAACAATTGAATTAGTTGTAGACTAGAATCAGGCGTATCAAATCTCGGGGAAGTAAAAGCTTTTTTATTTGTTTTCTCGAGACATTTATTTTAATTTTTTTTCGATTGTTACAGCAGTGAGCTCCCTCCCTCAGCTGCATCAGCCGCTCAAATGTCACAAGAGTTGACCGTCGAGGACCTGGAGGGCAACTTCAGATCATCACTTCATATAGGTAGTGGGAATGGGATGAAACCGATTCGGCGACCCGACCAAGGGGGAATTTTCGGCCGAAAGGTCACTCTGCTGACAAACCACTTTGTGCTACGCATGCCATCCAACCTTCCAGACTGTTATCATTACGACATTGAAATCGAACCCAAAATGTCGGCTGATAAAAAGCGGGACATCTTTAATAAAGTACTATGCCAGGTGTTGAAATTAGAACATGTCAAGAGTAAGTTTGTGTTCGATGGACAGAAGAACATTTACACGCTGCACAAGATCCCAACAGAGCAATTACCGCCTAAGAAAACTGAATTTGAATTTGTGAATGACGAAACTGGGAAAACTTTTAAAACCAAAGTAACTATTCAGTTTGCTGCTGAGGTGGACCTTTCGCTCATTCAATCGTACATTGAAAAGCGAACCATAGAACTGGAAAAACCTCAGCAAGCATTGAACGTATTGAACACTGCCTACAAACAATTATGTCTAGGCATGGCTGATTTCGTGACGTTGAAGCGGGCGACGTTTGCTAAACCCACTGGAAGGCCTCTTGATTTGACCGGAGGACTGGATCTGTGGTTTGGGTACCAGCCGAGCGTAATTATGGGAAAATGGAAAGTGTACCTACAAGTGGATATAACATCTAAAGGGTTCACTCGAGACACTCCTATGCTCGATTGTATTGCGAACTATTTTAATTGTGATCCCGCTCGACTACGTTTGACAAATCTACAGCAATTGAAAGACTTTTCAAAATCGGTCTCTGGTTATAAAGTTAAAATCACTCACACTAACCATACGAAAAAAATCAATGATATTGTCAGAGATACAGCAAATACAAAGTTCATAAAAGATAAAGGAATGAATGTGACTCAGTATTTTCGGGAAACATACAAAATCAATTTGAGGTATCCAGATCTGCCGTTGGTGCGTGTGAACCCGAAAGATAAGGATATTTGTATACCTATGGAGCTTTGTTTGTTGCGAGGCGAACAGGCAGCTTTGAAGAAACTTGACGAGAACCAGCAGAGTATCATGGTTAAAGAAACTGCGATGGATCCTTCAAGAAGGAATCAGATGATAATGGATATGCTCAATAAACGAACTAACCCAAATTCGAACCCTGTCTTCAAGGCTTTCGGCCTGAACGTTGATAACAGAATGTCAGAAATTGAAGGCCGAGTTCTGCCTGGACCACAAATGTTTGGCAGTGGTGGGAGACCTGTTCAAGCACAAGAGGGCAAGTATCGCTCTCAAGGTTTTGCCGAACCTTCAGTCGAACTCCAAAACTACGTTGTCCTATGTCCGCAAAGGTTACAGGATAAAATTGGTCCAATGCAGAATTCATTTTCCCAGGAAGCGAGAAAAGCAGGCATGCAGTGGCCTCAGAATGGACCACTGCAGGTCTTGAGTATCAATGATCGTGACCCCAACACAGTTTTAAGAGCAATAAATGAAGTAGTAAATGCTCGAAAGCAGGTCAACAATTTTAATCTTGTAATAATTATTCTGTTCAACAAAAGCAGTGACATATATGCAATGGCAAAGCACAAGTTGGACAATGAGAGCCAGCTGGCATCACAGGTTGTCCTTCAAAGGACGATTTCTGGACGAGGACCTGGACAGCCACCGAACCCAATGTCAATTAATCAACTACTGCTGAAAATCAACACCAAATTGTCCGGAATAAACGTGAGAACGTTTCAGAATTATATGGATATCATAAGTCAAACTGGTAATTACGGCGAAACGTTCGTCCAAGTGGCAAAACAGTATGAAGAAATTTTTAGAGAACCTTTCATGGTATTTGGCGCGGACGTTACGCACCCTGAACCCGGCGAGCATGGCAAGCCATCAATAGCTGCAGTAATTGGAAGCTTGAACTCCACTCTGACCCGCTATGGAGCCCAAATCAGAGTTCAGAAGTCGAGACAGGAAACAATTGACGCCATGAAAGAGATGTTTATGAATCTACTGAGGGAATTTAAAGAGAAGAATCGAGGTCGAACACCTCAGAAGATATTGTATTATCGCGACGGTGTGAGCGAAGGCCAATTTTCGGAAGTTTTGGTATTGGAGTTACAAGCTATGCAAGCTGCATGCAAAGCGCTGAACCCAAACTTCACGCCTGCTATCACGTTCATAGTTGTGAACAAACGTCACAAAGCTAGATTTTTCAACTGGGGCCCGAGTAGAAATCAGCCCCAAGGAGGAATCATCAACATTGTACCCGGTTAGTGTGTCTTAGTGTGGACATGTTTTCACATGCTTACAGCTTTCCTCTATTCCGTTTCTTTAAGGACATTCTACAAGGACAATTTTCCCGCTTCTCGTTCGTGAGGATTTCGTCCCATGCTGGTCGGTTTCTACATTCAGTTTTGCATTACTTTGTTCTGCAGGTTTGCGTCAGCTTCTTGGTTGTTTTCAAGAGTAGTTTTGAGCTTTTTTTCAGCTTCATTCCTGTGGCTGTTGGATTTCACGATTGTTTTAGTTGCTACGATAGAGGAGGACTTCTTAGCTTTCTTAATGGTTGTCAAAAACAGTTTGAAGGCCTTGTTGGCATTTTTATTAAAAACTTTCTGACTTATTTTATTGGCTCAGTTTTTACGTCCTGAACTGGTTTGAGTTTGAGGTGATCCAATTTTTTTCTCATTCACAATTTTAAGCATCCATAGGTAATCTTGGTGGCAGTTTGCTCTTGAAGAAATGGTGAAAAAGATTGTTTCCTTTTTCAAGTTCAAAAATTGGTTTCATTTTTTTCACTTAAAATCCTAATAATTGTCAAAAGTAATCCCCGCAGTGCTTACTGCCCCCTCCCACTTTAAGTCACCTGATGACTACCTCCGGACAGGATACAATAAAATCGAGCTCTGAGACTTGTAAGAACGCAATTCGTCCAGGCTTGTCGTTTATCTATTTTAAGATGTAAGCTGAGCGTAGCTATATTACTATGTTTGTGGTTTTCACGATTCAAAGAATTTGAATTTTATTGGAGCGCTGACTTGTTTCAAATATCTGTTCACACTTTTCAATCATTTTGAAGTCAATTTGTAGTGATGATTTTTGGTCACGCCGAAACAGGAAGTGGAGCGAAAAAGCAAGTTTGCTTTGCGGGGTAAAATTTTTTCTTATTTCAAAGTAGAGTGAGAGAACGGTGTTTGGAAAAAAACTGCTTTCTCGCTAGTGGTATTTTGTTCAGATCTGTCCTTTTCACTTCTTTTTTAGTTGGGTGTGATTTTTTCTAAATGGTTTACCTATTCCATTCATAGTCCATTCTATGCGAAGTTTTTTGTAGTCAATGAAATTTCTTTCAGGACTTGTTCTGTCAGATTTTTTTTGTTTCGTCGTCTGGCGCTCTTTGTTGGCTTCTTCCTCTCACTAACAGCATTTTCGTGCGCCGCGTTATTTCTCATTCTCCCAGTAAAAGATGTTAGGTCATTTGAAAGATTAGGTTTTGATCATACGTGACTTATCCAACTCAATAAAAAATGAATTGTGCACTTTGGCTTAAAAGTTCAAATTAGCTTAAGGTCGAAGGAGATCATCTTGTTTTTTTATTTTTATGACATTATAAGGCAGGCTGGTTAGCGAAAAGCAAAAGTGCACGTTTAGTGGACCTCTGAAGTGCATGTTTATGAACTCTCGTGCAGACCGGTTAAGAGGAAAACGATCGATAGAGCGAAAATGCCGATCCAAGCCAATGAAAAAAGTGTGGGTGCAAAAAGTGTGAGTGATCAAAACCATGCTATCTTAAAATCGTTTTTAATTTCAAAATTTATTCAGATTTCTCTTTTTATTTCTTTGCACTTCACTTTCTTAACTCTCTCCTTGTTTTTATTTTTTTTACAAAAATTCATGTTTCTTTTGTTCTGTCTCATGCTTTTACTTTTGTTCTTTCCCTATGTATCTCTCACTTGCTCTGTGTATCTGCGCTTGCTTGTTTTGCTTTCAGTGAACTTTATCTGTCTCTCGCTCTTTCTGTTTCGGTTTCTTTCTCTGTTGCTCGCCTTTTCTTGTTTCTGCTTTTTCTCACTTATTTTTCTTTCACCTCTTGTTCTTTTATCTCACGGTGTTTTTTGTCTTTTGCTTTTGGACTTCTTTGCCTATTTTTTATCTACACGTCTTTTCGTTCTTTCTGTTTTCTTTTTACCCGATATTTTTTCCGTGTTCTTTAATTTCTAGCCCTCATTTCGTTTCGCTACGACACTTTCTTTATTTCTTATCCTTTTCTGTTTTTGTCCTTATTCTATATTTCTTTCATTCAACCTGTTGCTCTCTTTCTTTCTGGTTCGTGCCTTTATCTCTTCTGCTTTCTGTTAGTTTTTTGTTTAATTGCTCTAAATGACTGTTATATTCTCCTTTTTGTTGCTTTCTCTTTTCTTGTCTTTTGCTTTTGCCTTTCTCTTTTCTCTCTCTCTCTCTCTCTCTCTCTCTCTCTCTCTTGTGCGCTCTTGTTCATTCTCCATTTTTTTCGTTCTTTCGTTTGTCAATTCTTTCTCTTGGTTCAACTCTTCCTGTTATCTTTTTTGTTCCCGTCTCTTCTTTCATCTTTTACGTTTCTTTGTCATTGACTAAGTTTTAAATGCTTGAGCACATAAGGTTGCATTGTATGCTTAGTCATAATTGAGCATCACATTTCAACATTACGACCGAAGACCAACATAACAAAAAAGTGGTTGCTGAAATGCTTATTGGCCCACAATTTGTGCACAAAAAGTCATCAGTAGAAAAATTTGGAATATAGAAAAAGAAACATTAGTGAATAAAGGACCGAGAACGGAAAGATTTGTTTTTATTGAACAGGTTTCTGACCGTACGTTTTTCATTTAGACCGTCTTAATTTCCAAAATGAGTGATTACAATATTTGTTTGAAAAAACCTGCCGATGCGAGAACAAATTCAGGTATTAAAAGTGCTGCAAGTTAGTCCTACAAGTTTGAGGACGTTGTGTAAATAGCTGTTAAAAGAAGGAAATGCTTTTATGTGCCTTATTTTTGCTTTTTCCCCCGTTTTTTTTTTAATTTCTCTTTTGCTCTTTTCGCCTTTTCACGTTTTTTTTTGTGACTTTTTTGGTTATAAGTGAGTTACCTCACTTCCTGAATTTGAATGCCAATTTGTTAATCGAGTGTTCACAGTAGATTTTTGGGAGGAATAAAGGACTTCTCCGTAACGAAGGCTTTTACTGAAAAATTTATTTGCCGTGGAAATATAATTAGTCTTGACATTTTTTTTCGATATTACTATATATTATGAATTTGCTAAGTTTTGTTGGTTAACAGTCCGTCATCTCTGTTAATCAGCTGTATTTGTATTCTAACTGAATTCCACATTTAAAAATTAATTAGCAGAGTTTTCTGCAATTTTCCGGCTATGTATCTTTCTCATTTAATCCATTCGTTGGAAAACCTTTCAATGGTTTTTTTGTTAAGCTGCAATGCTGTTAGTTGATGAAAGCTGCAATGTCGTACTTTTGTTTCTGTATATTTGTGTAATGTTTTTTTAAAATAATTTACTGCTGTTCAGTGGCTACAAACGTCCCGTGAATTGTGTTCTTCTTAGAAACGTATGCATGTTTTTCAACGATCTGTATCTTCGCTTCGATCAGCACCACAATCCTTCTGTTTTTTTTCTTATTTTTGTCTTCTTTTAAAATCTTTTCTTACCTTCTTTCTTTTCTCGGTCTTTCTATTTACTCTCTCGGTCTTCCCCTCTCTCGTTCTGATTCTCGATCTTCTTTTCTCATGTTTCTCAAGTTTTTTGTGTCTTAGGCTGATCCTTTCTTTTACTATCTGTGTTGCTCTTAAGCTGTTAATTTCTTCCTGAAACGGCTAGGCTTGAGATTTTTTCCAATTTTCTTTTGTAACTTAATTCCTTTCTGATTTCATATGCTTTTAACAATCAACATTTTTTCCTAGATTTCCAGCAGCAGACCAAATTCCTTCAAAATTGGTCCTTTTTGAATTCAGATTTTGTACTCATCTGCTATAAGGTGTAATACTCTGAAAACCTTTTCTTTTTGACAGATTTAGAAGCTTTCCATTTGTGTAGGTCAAGGCACTCTTCTTTATAATGTTTTGCATGAAATTTTTCTATCAAATGCTTTTCCGTACATCATTTAACTTGCCAAATAGCTCAGTGAGTATATCAATTGTCGCAGTTTTGAACGTTCAGTTAGCTTTTACGGTCTTGTTTGTATGTGTAATGAAGACCCTAAGAGAAAGTCTTCTGCGGAGTAATTTTTTGTTACTTTTTTAAAAATTTATCGCTGAATGATTTTTTAAATTACTTTATTGAGCGGCGTCCATAACTTTTTCAATTTTTATCTGTATCCGCTTCGTAGTTTATTAAAATTAGAAATTGGTAAAAAAAATTATTTCTAGCCTCCTTAAATCAGAAAGTTGATGAAAAAGTGAGTAACAAGGAAATTGCTAAAAGAAATTCAAATGACGACTGAAACCGGACGATTAATTTCGTAAGCATCATTAAAGACAAACGTCTTGAAATGTATTTCGAAACGTTGAACAAATGATCGATAAAGAATAATCATATAGGAACTCAGACCTAGTAATCCAATGTTGTGGCGCTATAAATATGATTGATTCTGTGCATCAATTTCTGTACCACAGCTATAGGAACTCTGGATCTTTATTCTAATTAAACTCGCTAATTTCATCAACCTGTTATTCTCCGCTGTAAAAGTCTGAAATTCGATTTTTCTAAGTTCTTTGGACTATTCGATAGAATCGGTGATGTGGACTCAAAAGAGGATGACGAGTTAGAAAACGGTTAGTAGACTCTGGCGGTGAAGTTGATATGATTCCAGCTTGATTTAGTGATAGGATCTGAATATGAGATCTCTACTTTTTTCTATCAGTTATGCATGGCCTTAACCTGAATTAGCATAACTACTTTAGGAAACATATGTGGTTTCTGAGATCAATCTCAAATAGGCTGAGTTAAGGCCTCATTGGTCTCGGTCATCAAAAGGGTGATTGTGGTTGCCTTCAGACGGGTGTTTCTAAGATTATTAATCGCTGCGCTCCTCTGGAGATTGAATTATTGAAGCTACTCGGAGGGTAGGGCTGTCTACTCTGCGAAAACCGGCAAGTCGGACTAACTCAAGTAGTATTATGGATGGGGCGAACCCGGTAGACAATTAACAAGGTTTGCAGTAACCCTGTAGTTCTAATTGGCAATAGATCTTACGTTGTTTTTCAAGTGGTTGATACTGGTCTGGTTTTGTTGAGGAGTGAACAACGACAAGGTTCTCTTCTTCTTCAACACTTATTAGTTCTTAGGACAATAGGTTGATCTATTAACAGAACTAAGTTGTTTGGGAATTTGGTGTACTATCCAATCATAATGCCACCTATTTGAAAAAAATTATTCTCCGTACATTCAGATTGTAGCTGTGAGTCCGAATCGAATTTCGTTATATTTGTAATTTATAAGCTACTTCCTCGATCACTGAACCTTCATCGCAGTAGAAGGGCCTGGTATAATCCTCTCTGTCATATAGGATAATAAGTTTGTGAAATTACCACTTCTCTATTTAATCATTTTTGCATGTTTATGTTTTTGGGATTGGAATAGGGAGGTCCCCCACTCCATATTTTCAAATTGAACACGTTTCGATCTGTATAAAACGGTTCGCAAGTCCATTTCGCAGCTATTCCGGCAACCTAATGGCTATATTTATAATATCTTGCAACTGCCGCTTGTTTATCATCTGAAATATATTCTGGCTCTAAATAAATTGATTACATGCGTTTTGGAACATTTCTTTTTATCGGAGCGAGTTGTTTGTCTATTGGCGTGTTCAATTAAAAAAAAGACTTGCTTAAGGTCTTTAGGTAACAGGACTCTTAAGTATGCTTTAAAGCTCGAAAGGTCATTTAGAAAGAAAAACAAATGCTGTAAGATGCCTATTTTATCGGGTTATCAAAGTTCATTTGACAAACGTTGAATGATATTAAAATTAAGCTAATGAATGGCGTCCATGTTGATTTTATTTCACGATGCACATCAATTTTGAACAGATGTCATTGATCACAATTAACTGTTTTTTAAATAGGCTGAACGCAATAGTTGGTGTTTTGATATTTTTATGCCCAAAGGTAAGTATTTTTTGTTTTTTAATCAGTTGCAATTACAATTTTGAGTTTGTTCACTAGTTCGATTTAAAAGCGAAAATAGTCATTACCCAAATGTGTTGCATTTCTCAAGGGGCTTGTACTATCTTTAACTCCACTTTTATTGTATTCGTCTATGTTATTTGAAGGTAAAAATGAGTACTCCTACACTGAGAATATATATATATATATATATATATATATATATATATTATATATATATATATATATATATATAGAAATATATATGGTTGCTTTTTACTTTATCGTTCAGCAGTTCTATTTTTTAAAATTTGATCATTAATTGCCATCATGGGAGCTTCTCCGGTTGTGTTCTTAATTTCTCGTATGCTCCTTTTTTCTTCTGACCATTCACTGCTTCATTTCAAGCGACCTGATGTTCAACAATTTAAGTTTAAGTAAGTTTAAATTTTCAAAAATTATGTTGCTAAAATAAAGGCGATTGTAAGCGAAAAGATACCGCAGCCGCTATAGCTTAGAGGTTAAGGTAGGATACTGGCATCCGGAAATGATGGGTTTGAAGCCCTCAATTGTCTGTATTTTTTGCAACCATATAGAAAATTTTCTAGGCTACACCCCCTGTGAATTAAATTACTGCGCCTCTTGTTCGACAGAATTTCGTCGCACCTTTCTCACTCATTAAATTCCAGCATTTAATACCATTGCCCAAGCCTATTTTGAATTTCAAGTTAAGATCTAAGCTGTTGGTTTTACCTCTGTGCCTATATAATCATTTGGAAATGATTGGTTTGTGCAAAATAAGTTAAGCAAATTATGTCAAAGTTATCGTTTTCGCCTCTAACTAATTAGAGCACGTTTAAAACTTTTGTTTGATAATATTTGATCATTTCCAACTGGTAGTTTGCCTCCTTTACTAAGAACCAACACAAAGGAAAGAAATGGACTTCTTTCTACACGAATTGCAGCTGTCTCCACAAAAACGTACTAATTTCTTTAGCTAAAAAATTTGTTATTTTTGGCAGTCTCTTGCCTTTCGTTATCTCAAATTCGTGCAACCGTGTCTTTTGAATGTTACTATGGGAATAGGAAGAGATGATATTTTGCTAAGGGGAATCAAAGTAGAAGACAAATCAATGTAGCGCTCTGATATGAAATGCCAATTAAATTTTGCGGTTCTTGTTTAAAGGTCTGTTTTAAAATTTCGCTTTCTTTTTTTTTACAACATCTGTAGGTGAAGGTTATCTTTTGGCACATCACAGAAGAAATGTTAATAAGAATTTAAATATCAACAATCGTTCTGCAACAGCTGGTATTGAGAAAATTGTTTACCGACTCTTTCAAACATCGTTGAATATTACTCAATGGGAAAACCAGCACTTCAAAGATGCAAATTTCTGACTACGTCTCAAAGTTGGAATATCAAATTTTTCAACGTTTTTCTCAAATAAATGAAAATTGTTTGATCGAAGAAAACCTGAAATCTATTATTGCGTCAGTTCTGGGAAAAAATTTCGTTTTTTCTATTTTGCTTTTCCCTGTTTTCTGTTATTCCTGAATTTTAACCGTGAAAACCGTGTAGTATTTAAGGTAGCACACGCTGTGCTTTACCACTCAAATGGGTGGTATTTGTGGAGTTTACATATAAAAGTTGTGAGATTAATTATTCAAGTAGACGAAAGGTGGTACCGCTATTTGATATTTATATATAGTGATTAAAAAACCTATTGTTGCAATATTTCCAAAATGGGGGAATATATATGCAAGGCTGGCTTTTGTCTTCAGTAAAATATTCACTTTTTTGTTTACGCATCGTTGAGAAAAAGAGAACACCATTTTGTAGCCCTCAAAATCTAGCTTTATTATAACAAATAAAAATATCAGAAATTTGAAAAAGGGAGAACAGCTTAAAATTTCAAAGGGACAACCAAAAAAACTTCGCTGGGGGGGGGCTGGTAACAGGAGTTTGTTGTCAAGAGCAATTCGTTACAGTTTCAAACCTACAAAAAAAATGCTAATTTTATTCATGTGGCTAAAAATTTCGAAAAGCCATCAATTATTTTCTTTTCCGTCTCACTGTTTTCTGCTGATTAAAAACTGTTTTAGGAGCCAATTTTTCTCTATCGAACACATTTTTTTGGAAAATAGAAAACTTCAGGCAACTTACAGCTCTCAAAATAGCAAAAATTAACTTTGAAAATGCGAACAGAACTTTTTAAACAGAACTAACTTTTACAGATTTTCAAAACGGAAGTAAAATCCGCTTTTATCGAATTAGCTTCTAATCAACTAAATTGAAAAGTAAAGATGGAAATCTTCTCTTATCTTTTTTATTTTTATTTTTGATGTTGTCATAGCATATCATTGGAACTAACTTCCTCTGGTATAATGCAATGCAGAAGAATATGAGAGTTACAATTTATCGATAGCCAGGGTGAAAAACTTACTACAATTGTTCGTAATTGTTTTTTGAAAATTAGAAGAAAATTATTTTCATTTCTCTGTAAATTGCTCTGTACTGCTCTTCGAATTGATCTTTTCCAGACTGTGGCTGTTTCCTTAAATTGAAAAACTAAATAGTCTATTGATTGTGGAAGTCCTCATATAAAAACGAAGCGTGTTTTCGGAAGATGAAAAACAAATGAGGGCCTTTAACGTCCTCTTATATGTTAAACAAAGTAGAGGCGGAGTGCAAAAACTGTCAATCGTTTAAAAATAACACTTACTGAATATTTGCTACAAATTGTGATTTTAAATATGTGCAAAACCAAAATCGTCTTTATTAAATCAAGCTGCTAACACATCTGCGAGATTGTGAAATAAGAACGATTTGTCCCGTTATGCTCATGAAACATCAAAAATGACTAAACATTAATTTGTTTGTTTGTGTATTTGCGTGCAATCGTGTGGGTTTATGTATGTGAGTTCGTGTGTGTAATTTTTGACGCATGTGTATAAGAGAGAAGGAGAGGGAGAGAACGAGAGTTAGCCTGAGAGTTAGATCCTTTAATTGTTAGACACAATTAGAGACACATTGCAAAAACTCAGAAATCATTTAAAAAAATAGAACAATTACAATATTTGTTTTCATTTCAAAGATTAGTACCAAAATTTTAATTATTGATACAAAATACGGCATAGTTTTTGGTTCAAACAATACAGGTAATTTTCTCCAATTCATATAAGTTCGTGCTTTCGAATGCTCTCAACGGTTTCTCTTGCAGAAATTAATGGTCGTTTTTGCTTGAGAGTTATGCTGTGCACAGACTCTCATCGCACAAGCCATCTTGTTTTTTTGTCATCGGTCTTCTTTTTATCTAAATGTGGTCAATTTTCATAAGTGATATTTTTAATATTAAAGCAGCTGTTGAGCTGCCTCTAGGTGTGAAGTTAAGGTGTTATTACCCAAATTTAAAGAGAAGAGAGCCGGTGGATAGCAATTTTTCAAATTTTTTGAAGTTCTTAAAGCTTGTTGCTATTTTTCTGCAGATAACTGCAGCAATATTGGGACAGTAAGAGGAGCTCTTTAAAATAGAAGTCAGTTGAAAATCAATGGTCAGTCTTTTTCGCTGTCTGCTATTTTTTCTTTGAGAAATAAGACGTTTTTGTGGTATCTAAAAGTTTTTTACGCAGATCATTTGAGTTTCAGTTTTCAATGGTAGTAAAGAAATTGGGATAACCAATATTTCTAGACTATAGAACATAGATTTTAGCGTTGAATTATTCTTTATTTCCGTTAATTATTTTTTCAACGTGTGTTCTTTGATAATTGCAACTATTTTGAGATCATGATCGTTCTTGACTAGTGCGTAATTGGAGCCTTTTTGTAATTCGTTCATTCTTCGAAAGTCTGTGCAGTCTTAACATGTTTAATATTGCTTAAGGTACTGTTGTTGACGTGGATATTGTTCACCCATTTCAATTCGACTTCTATCTTTGTTCACACGAGGGTATCAAAGGCACTTCTAGGCCAGCCCATTACCACGTCCTGTATGACGACTCAAATTTCAAATCAGATACCCTCCAGAGCTTCACTTACGCCCTCTGTCATCTCTACGCTCGGTGCACGAGATCTGTAAGTTACCCTCCACCCACGTATTACGCACATCATGCCGCCATGAGGGCCCGTCATCATGTTGCGTACTTGATGTCAGGGTACACGGGTTCCGAATCAGGTCAAAGTTCCAACAGCGGAGAATCGGACGGTGCAGATCCAAGGGTGATTGCCTACCTAAATCAGAACCTTATTCCAGCGTCAGATAATTTACTCAAAAGGTATCCGATGTATTTCATTTGAGAACTGAGAGACATTTGCAAAGTTAGAACTGTGTTCGAATGTGATTTTTTAAAAATAATTTTCATAATTTTCAGCTGAAAAGTTTTACCAATTGTAAATTGCTTAGATGAAGCTATTTTATCAAATGAATCAAGGCTAGAAATACCCATAAGGCGTTAAATGTTTTTACTGGTGTACAATAGATTTATCAAATGGGTATTCCACGTAGAATATAATTGTATTTGGTGTATTTGCAGTGCTTTTAATTCATTAAATTATCTACGTTGTTCTCTAATAGAAGCATTTCGTGTAAAATAATAGCAATTTGTATGTTATATGGCTTTAATAAAGGTTTTGATTAGAGCTTTTTCGTGCGACTATTGAGGAAATAGTTTTAGTAGCAGAAAGCTGCGCCGAGATGTTAAGGCTTAATGTGTTGAAACCTTCCCGAGGCAAGGGATTCGTCAATGTAAAATAATTCAGAACATCTTAATAAAACATAAGGAGCGTTGAATTGAACCGTGGCTGTGGAAATCGCCAGAAGACATGTCAGGTCAATTTTAAAAGGAATTAATTCAGTTAAAATGTTTAATAATCGTTTTGGCTCTTCGATCACAATATAAACATTGTTATATCTTTTTGATAACAAGTTGTACGACGTTCAAAAATCTTTGCATTTCAATTTAATGGCCGGAACTTGATAATTTAATTTATCAGCTCAACATTCATAATTTTAATCAGTTTTGATCACATTCATAATCAATTCTGACGTCATTACAGCCGCCTAAACTTACCTACTTTCAGCCCCCATCAACCTTCCCCCGTAACTACCTGCCCACCAATTCGCCCCTTGTCTGGGATTTGTTTTTTTCAGTATGTTTTTTAAGCTGAAGGAAGTTTTCATGACTTGAATTTTGACTTATTTGTTTTTGAATCTGATTTAGAACATTGACTTCTGTTTTCGATCATTGGAATTTATCCGTAGCTTAGTTTCCAATAATTAGTAAATTAGGAATTGATCGAAATATTCAAAGTCGAAAGTTCATTGTGAGTCATTTTCTTCGCAAAACAGTCCCCTCCCTGTGCAAACACAGACGCCTTCACCGAACTTGGTTTTAGGGGATGGCAGTAATTCTGGTAGACATTAAAAATAAAGGAGTTGGTCAATATAATTTGAATGATTGATTTTAGTAGCTGTAACCTTCAATTGTTATTCGAGAGCTGCAAGCATTGGAAGTCTTTAATATTGATTCAGTTTTCAAGTGCTCTTCAATTGTACCAATTCTGTATCTCCACCAGACAATCACCAGTAAAGATTTCACATGAGTTCTTATTCAGGTTTTGCATCATAAAAGTTTATTTACCCTTCTAAATTGTTTGTCTCCCCGTCGTTCGAGAGTAGTTCGTCAGATGCTAGTCAGTTTACGTTTAACAATTTTAAACAGTTGTATCAGAAGAATACTTACGTTGCTCGACTCTTTCATTCGTTTCCGGTATTCTAACAGCTATGTTATATTTTAGCTAAAAAATTTTAATCATGACCTGAATTTTTGTCTATCTTGTTGAATATGGGATTTTGTTTTCGAATTTTAACTTCTGTTTCCGATTATTGACTCTTTTGGAATCTTGAGTTTTGTTTTAGAACATTAGACTGAAACAGTACCTTAATTCCTAGTGTATAATTATTTGAATCTACTGGTAAAAGTTAAGGTCAAAAAGTAGTTTCGAGAAACTACTTTCATAGACCCAACTTCTTACATTTTCCCTAGCCAAACAATCACATCCTCCACTAAACGCCCCTACCCTAAAAAGAACACCATAGGTACCATCCTCCCTCCCTACATACCACCAAACCTGTACGGGCAGATACAAACCACATAGCGCACATCCACAAAGCTTCTACCCACACCCCTAAACTAATGACTTGCGTATGCGTCTTTTAAACACTTCCTAGTTTTATTAGAAAATGGTTTTTCATAATTTTCGTGTGGCCTCTTACAGGGGTTAAAAAAATCAATACCTTGCGTTTTTATTTAAAAGTGGAACTGAAAAATGGCAAAAGTTAGCTCCCATTTTTAGTTTGTCTATAAAATTATACAGTGAAATTTACGTTAGTTCGTAACATTTTATTTGATTTACCTGCAAATGGAAATGCACATGGCCGTAATACAATTGAGTTCAACAAAAGTTACTACGACATAAAAATCAAAATCTGACATCTGATTGATGGGTTAACCAGATAATTACTGTGCAAAATCAAACTGAGAACTGAATTAAGTTTATTTTGACCGGTTTCCATCAGCACATTAAAATTTGTCAGGTGATTTTTTTCTGTTGCTTTGTGAAATTACAACAAAATAAAACTTGATTTATTGTTGTTAAAAGATTGTTGATTGTTATTAAAAATCTTGATTGTTGATTGTAATTAAAAGATTGTTGATTGTAATTATTGAATTTTGATTGTTATTAAAAATCATAACAACCTCCCTTTTTGATAAGTAAGATTTTGGAGAAATGCTCCCAAAGTCTATCTGGTTAGTTGCTTTCAATGTTTGCGGTATTTATATTAGTCCTTCGGTCTTTTTATGCGAGTTGTTGCCTGACTGAGTTTTCACTCGAAACAATTGATTTTTTTGTTGAACACAAAGTTTTGGTGATTGCACCGAAGTCTGGATCTGAACACCAGCAAGTCAGGGCATGGTTGCACCAAAGTATGATCAGCGCACGAAAGTGTTAGGAGCGCAAAAAGTCTGGGCATGAACGCACAAAAATCTGGTGAACAAACCAAAGACTGGTGTACGTATGATGTTTTGAACATGAACACACGATACTCTGGCGAAACCTCGAAAGTCTGAACATGAAGGCACAAAAGTCAGGCGAACATGCGAAAAATTGAACACTAAAGCTCTAAAGTCTGATGAACACTCGAAAATCTAGGGAACTCATGAAAATCTGAAGATGAACGCACAAAAGCCTGCATTGAACGCACAAATGTCCGGTGAACGCACAAAAGTGTGAGTATGAACCCACGAAAGTCTATGAATATTAACGCCAAAGTCTATGAATATTAACGCCAAAAATTTGGTGAACTAACGAAAGTCTGGACATGAACGCACAAAAGTCTGAACATTAACGGACAACAGTGTAGTGAACTCATAAATATGTGGACATAAACGCACAAAAGTTTGGTGAACACATGAAAATCTGGACATGAATGCACGAAAGTCTGGTAAATGCACTATAGTTTGGACATAAAATCTTTTGTCTGGGATGGTCTGGACATAAACACTTTGTGACTGGGACAGTATCTGGACACACCTCGATTTCGTCTGGGACCTCAACGTGGGTATTTATCAACTCCAGAACTTATAACTTATTATGTGAGTCCAGCCGCCATGTTTTGCAGTTCAAATGATGTGCTCAGAGGAATTGTATCATGGCCGCCAACTAGTCCACTGTAAACAGAGAAGTCACCTGGTGGAGGTCTTCGCTTGAAATTGTCCTGGTTCAGACCGTCCCAGACCCAAAAAGCCCCTGATGAGACTCAGGCGCGCTCAACCGTTTTTAAGCGCTCGAAATGCGCTCGAATCCACCTATAATCAGGCTCAAGAGCACTCGACAGTTTCTGTGCGCTTGAAATGCGCTTGAATCCACCTATGATCAGACTCAAGCGCACTTGACTGTTTCTGTGCGCTTGAAATGCACTCTAATCCACCAATTATCAGACTCAAGCGCACTCGACAGTTTCTGTGCGCTTGAAATGAGCTTGAATCTACCTATGGTCAGACTCAAGCGCACTCGACAGCTTCTGTGCGCTTGAAATGCGCTCAAATCCACCTATGATCAGACTCAAGCGCACTCGACTGTTTCTGTGCGCTTGAATTGCGCTCGAATCTACCTATGGTCAGACTCAAGCGCACTCGACAGTTTCTGTGCGCTTGAAATGCTCTCGAATCCACCTATGATCAGACTCAAGCGCACTCGTTAGCTTCTCTGCGCTTGAAATGCGCTTGAATCCACCTATAATCAGGCTCAAGAGCACTCGACAGTTTCTGTGCACTTGAAATGCGCTTGAATCCACCAATGATCAGACTCAAGCGCACTCGACAGTTTCTTTGCGCTTGAAATGAGCTTGAATCCACCTATGATCAGAGTCAAGCGCACTCGACTGTTTCTGTGCGCTTGGATTGCGCTCGAATCTACCTATGGTCAGACTCAAGAGCACTCGACAGTTTCTGTGCACTTGAAATGCGCTTGAATCCACCAATGATCAGACTCAAGCGCACTCGACAGTTTCTTTGCGCTTGAAATGAGCTTGAATCCACCAATGATCAGACTCAAGCGCACTCGACAGTTTCTTTGCGCTTGAAATGAGCTTGAATCCACCTATGATCAGAGTCAAGCGCACTCGACTGTTTCTGTGCGCTTGAAATGCGCTCCAATCCCCCTATGATCAGACTCAAGCGCACTCGACAGTTTCTGTGCGCTTGAAGTGCGCTTGAATCCACCTATGATCAGACTGAAGCGCATTCGACTTTTTCTGTGCGCTTGAAATGCGCTTGAATCCACCTATGATCAGACTCAAGCGCACTCGACAGTTTCTGTGCCCTTGAAATGCGCTCGAATCCACCTATGGTCAGACTCAAGCGCACTCGACAGTTTCTGTGCGCTTGAAGTGCGCTTGAATCCACCTATGATCAGACTGAAGCGCATTCGACTTTTTCTGTGCGCTTGAAATGCGCTTGAATCCACCTATGATCAGACTCAAGCGCACTCGACAGTTTCTGTACGCTTGAAATGCGCTCGAATCCACCTATGATCAGACTCAAGCGCACTCGACAGTGTCTGTGCGCTTGAAATGCGCTCGAATCCACCTATGATCAGACTCAATCGCGCTAGACACTTTTTGTGCGCTCTTGTGCTAGAATCCTCTGCTGATTAGACTGAATTGCGCTCGAAATGCTCCCTGATCATATGCTTAAGGCAACTCTCATCACAAACTATAGTTTACGTATGAGCGCACCACAAGTAGCTTCTGGAGCAATGAGTCGTGTTTGTCAACAGAGTTCAGGAACTGATTATCTCTTGTGCAAATATTTATCGGCAATTAACATTTTCCTTACTTTAGATAGCTGAAAACCCGACAACTTTCAGGATCATGTTTGTTTACGTTCAGTAGTATTGCATGATTGCCTTACATCTGTCAAGTGTTTTCTTGCGTTTTGATTTTTTTTGTTCCCAAACTCTTGTTTCAATTGCTCCTTTTCCGGCAACAGGATTAGCACTACTGTTAGATTTGTCAAAAAAATTCTGTCCTGTGGCATTA
Source organism: Convolutriloba macropyga (assembly GCF_964194025.1). NCBI lineage: Eukaryota > Metazoa > Xenacoelomorpha > Acoela > Convolutidae > Convolutriloba > Convolutriloba macropyga. The sequence continues at coordinate 15,419,650 of NC_134469.1, read as the reverse complement.
AGTCCACAAAAGTAGCTTCCTTTTTTGAAAACTAGCGTAGTTAAAAGGAGTATTTAGGGGCATAAAATTGTTCCACAAGTACAGGAGGTCACGCTCCAGCCAAATAATTACTGATTCGCTTTACCTCAAGCCAATCTCGGAACAAATAAATTCTCTTCATATTGAGAAGCTTCTAATTGAAAATCTTCAAATAATAACCGGAATTGAACCATCTAACCAGGAACCCGTCTTTTGTTCCTCTGGTTTTCAAATGCTCGTAACTCTGTTTTAAGCGCTCGTATGGGCAAAATTGGAAAAGAGGAAAAAATTGTTTGAACTTAGAGGCTCAGAGCAAAACTCTCCATCCTGCTATAAGGTTAATGAAAGCACTTCTGCCTGTCGGTGACCGTGTCGATAAGCATCGTAGCGCTGTAATGTCCCTATTGTTCACATAACTGCTGCAACACACAAAATATTTCCCTTTCAATAGTTTTGGAACGTTATGAGGAAACATCTGAGGATAAAATCACTTGCCTGTTATAAGTAGGAGCCGGTGATTTAGCATGAGTTGGTGGCAGTTTTTAGCAAGTAATATTCGGGCAGCATATTGCGGGCCACCGGAAAAAGGGCAACCTTGAGGTTAGTGTTAACTCTTAGCCGTGCTCAATCTGCTAAGACCAACAGTGAGGATTATCTTGAACCCTTCATTAAATGTACTCAGAAATTAAATCTTATCTCATATTTTGAATTGAATTGAGTTTGGTTTATCTGATACACCTAAATTTATCTAAGAAAAGACAGAAGACGAAGCACCAGACGGGACTCTGATACAGGCTGATGTCCAACAAAGTAGAGCCCTGGAGACCCAATATGGAGGAACACTGTAAACCCAGGGGAGGGGAACTTGAAAATTTTGATTTTTACAGCCAGTTTCTGCTTTGACCTTTTTTTGTTGCTTTCAGAGTTTTCGCACAAAAATGAATTACAAAAACATTTGTTGCGATTTAGCCGCTCTCACTGACACCCCCCTAAAAGGATTTTTCCTTTGAAAATTTGATTTCTTATGAACTGAAAATATTGTTTAAGTTTCAGCAGCTTTGTATATTACTATTAAGATACATTGGCTGCTAGAACATGAAGAAAAACTTCATTTCACACGAAATCAAATTTTCAAAGGAAAAAAGTCTTCTAGGTGGGGAGTTTAACCCTTCCAAGTATATGACTGCTTCCGGGTCTTGACACGTTTAATACAGAATAAGAAAAATATTTTGAGGTTATAAATTTTTCAGTTTCCCCTAAAAGTTTTTGAAAACTGTGAAGTTCTTAGTTTTAACCCTTTAGTTTTAACCCGTAGGTGGAAAATGTGGTGTCAACAAAAAATAACAATTTTGAGTGGTCTTTTATAGCGCAAAATCTATCTCAGAAAAATTTTGCAACTGAATTTTTCCCCTAAAACTTTTTTTTAAAAATGATTTTTTAAACCCCCATACTGGATAGATGAAATAATGAAGTCGACAAAAATAAAGTCTTTGAATGCTCTTTTAAAGCGCAAAATCCATTTCAGACAACTATAGGTCTTTAAAACTCTAACCCAAAAAAGTTAGACATCAAAAAGAGTGAAGTCAACAAAACATACAATTTTAAGTGCTCTTTTATAGCGCAATACCCGTTTTAGATAATTTAAGATCCTAAAATTCAGGTCCTCAAAATATCTGAAACAATTGTTTGCTATACAAGAGCAGGCCAGAGTGTTCATTTTTGTTGACTTCATTTATTTCACCTACGCAGAATGAAGTTTAAAACCAAAAACTTCAGATTTCTCGCATTTTTCAAAAAAATTTTTGGGAAAGTTCAGGTGCAAAAAGGTGGGAAACGGATTTTGTGCTAATAAAGAGCACTCAAAGGTGAGTTTTTGTTGCTTTCAGTTTTTTCAGCTAACAATATGAGGGGCAAAAAGTCTCAACCTTTCAAAATATTTTTTGGAGAATAGGTCAGGTTATAAGATGAATTGAATTGGGATTTGCGCGTTAGAAGAGAATTAGGAAATAATTTTTGTAGTCATAATTTTTTCAGCTATGAATTAGGAGGCCGTGCGTTTTTCTTTTTTGTATACGTTTTTGTATACTTTTTATACGTTTGTAATTATCTACATTTTATCTGTAAAAATTTGTGAGTTTCAATATGTGTGTAGAAAGATAGCTATTTATTAATGAAAGATTGTTCGAACGAAAATACGAGTGAAGGAGTTTTTGTACGTTTTTGTTCGTGTATGAAATTGGGTAAGTATGTTTTTATGTATTTATATATGTATGACAGCGCTAGTGAAAATGGCAGACGTACCAAAACATAGAATTTTTTTTTGCTGGCCAATCACAATCGAGAAAATAGGAATATTGTTTTTGATTGGCTGATTGCTCAACAAATTCTCCATGTTTTAAAATAGGATATGCGTGTTAACGAACAATTTCACAGAAATCGCGATAAGCCGAAATAGAATAATTATACTTTTTTGGGGGAAACTGGTCTCACACTCGGTTGTGATAGATTCATAACAGGTCCCATGGGCCACTGAGGCATGGCCACGGCGCACGAGGCATGGCCAGATGCGGTAAAAAAAATATAATCTAGCATTAGGCTATGTCCAATTTAGGCTAATTGAACGCATAGAGGTACAGTGTTTTGAATTTCTCGACCAATCACAATCGCTGAAATTTCTAAATTTTGGTACGTCTATTTGTTAAGACGGCACCATGTATGAAAATGTGTAAGTGTGCATGTAGGCATTATTTTGATTATTTTGGGTTTGAATGCATGCATGCAAGTACTTGGTTATGTTTTTGTATATGTATTTGCTTTCATTTACGCGTGAATATGTGATTGCATACAAAGAATGTGACAATCTGATCATGTATACAGACTATTATGTACGCATGTATGCGTTTACGTTTGTAGATTTACATGTATATATATATATATATATATATATATATATATATATATATGTGTGTGTGTGTGTTTTTATGTTTGTAGGTGAGTACGTGTACGTGCGCTTACATTTATCTAAGTATATGTACGTATATAAAAAGAGAGAGACTACTGTCGAGCACAATTTTTTAGCTAAATTTGTTTTATATTTCTCTGCCATATGAAATGACTTCAATTCTCAGAGACAACTCTTATACTTAGTATTGTTGAATTAATCGTCGGTTTATTTTTTAATTTTTGCCCACAAAAATGCGACAACAGTAAACAAAAAACTTGACTAAGGATCTGAACATGTTTTTTGAGCTTTCTTACAAGCGTCAAAAACCATTTTCAAGATGAACTACTAAAACTAATAAAATTGAAATTCAGCCACAGCATGGATCATTACAAAGTCGCAAAATCGTGTTATTCTACAAAGAGAGATTTTCGAATGATACCATAAAAAAAGAAAAATTTCCAAGATAAATAGCTTCTTGAACAATTGACAACAATTTACAAAAACTTCTCTGTTTTTGAGCGTTGCTTGAAACAGTTTTGATATTGTTAAAGTTTTTTTTACTAACCTGTTGGAAATAGTGGTAATAGATAACGCATGCCAGTAGTGCACTTTCAAACAAAACCCATGCTTGTTCAGTAAATGGTTTCAGTAGAATCAGCTATTTGAAATTATTGGTAGGTTCTGGGAACATCTTTCAAATAACGCTAAGAAGTTGATCTTAGTTGCTGTTTTTGATAAACTTTTAAACATCCAGAAAACAGAGAATCAACATTTGGCAAATCCTTTTTTGTTTTGTTCTGTCGATGTTTTGAAATAACGTTAGCCTAACAGTTTTGGATACAGCATCCTAAAGTGGTAAATCCACAGATATTTGCAGCAAGAAAACAACTGATATCATACGACTCGTAAAATCTGGATACCATATTGAAAATGGGCAAAACATTAGAGACATTAACACATCAACAGCAGGAGCTGCTTTCCATTTCTATCTTCTAGTAGAAGTTTGGTGACTACTGCGGGCGTAAAAAAACGTTAATTTTATCTGTCACGTCATTCAAAAGTTCACAAGGTTACGAAAAAAAATAGTGTTCCTTTGCGTCTGTTCACTGAGTACTTTTAATAAATCCTATTCTAAACAAATCAAATTTTAAACAGTGGTATTAGTACCGAGTATCAGCTGTATCGCATTATTTTCAACCCTAGACAGTGAAAAGGACATTCGTATGTGATCTTGTTTTCGTTACTCCGGATCTTGTTTTCGATCATCAAAATTGTGCATAAGTCAAGTCAAGGTGAAGATTTTTTCTGCCGTGATGCATTTGTTAGAAAAAAAAGATTTTCAGTTGCGGAAATGGGTAGATTGAAAACCTTTTCAGCCTTTTCATTAGTCGAGGCTCCTCTACTCTATGTAGAAGTTTCTGTCTAAGCACTTTAGCATTGTGACTCTAATTTTGATAAAATGACAAAAAATCCGTTCAGAGGGTCAAAATGGTAGAATCAACAAGATAAAATACGTCAGCCTCAACGATTTCACGATTTCTGCTGCTCTGATGAGGTCGCAACTACAAAAAAAGCTTCGAACTTGATTCAAAATTTCTGGAGGCCTTTTCTCCAGGTGAGGCCCTATTCTACTTGACTTGCCTATATTGACTGTCATTGAAAGTTTTAGTTTTTGAGTCGCCTATAAGAAATCTATATTTTAGCCTGTGATCTAGTTGGTGGCACACCTACCCATAGATAACGCTTATCTGAGTTTTGTAAAACGCTTCAATTTTGTCCAAGTCATCTTTTACATCCAAAAATTTAATAGTAGTGTTTTCAAATTATCTGGAAAGAACTTAAAATCAGAAGGACATCTTGTAGGTTGTTAGAAAAATTGCAAAGTAGCAACAGCCAAAGGCAGTGGCAGTGACCCTTGAATTACCCCACTGTCTAAATCAGTTGTTTTTGAACAATCCTAAAGTATTACGTTTTCTTTCTTCCAAAAGAGATTCTCCAAATTCAATTTTTGTTGATTTTTGAAAATGTTGTTTTTTGACATATTGTCCAGAGCTTTTGAAAAACCTACGTAGACATACAGTATTTCAAAGTCTGGATTTCGTCCATAACATAAGAACTTTCTTGAGAACGATGAGCGATATACGTCGATAAAACACATTGCTTTTTCGCAAATGTCAGTTGACAATTGTACAGGTGGAAGCAAGAATGATGGCATTGAGTTGATACATTTTTTCTTGGATTTTGACTTTTGTATAAGGATGAAACATTAATCAACTGTTTCTGAGATTTCTTCTCTCTTTCATCATGTGCAACGGCTACGACATCTTTTCCTAACTGTTTAGAATAATTTTTTGGGAACTTTTAAATATACTTAGGAGTTTTCAAATTATTTTGACTGTTTGTTGTGCTTTTTATGAAAAAAAATTATGTCTGAGAGTTCACGTGGTGCCTGTAATTGCGTTATATAAATTTGCTCCATAAAATTGCGTGTTTATACTTATTAATGATATTTTAAAATTTGTTAGCCGTTAGTCTCTCACTTTTGGATCTCTGGTGCTGATTATTAATTTTGTGCGGGACTTAGAGCTTGAAGAACTCATTCTGCAATTTTACATATTCATTAGTAATGAAGCTCTCATGTTATTCGCTTATCACTTCCCATGCTAACATTGGTGTTGTTTAGCCGTGCTTTAATCTCAAACATAGCGTCTGCGTCCCTAGTCTCATTGATTTTCTGTTAATTTTTTATCTTGTAGAGGATTGGAAAAGTTTGAGACTAAATTATTATCAATTTATGAGTTGATACGTGTGTGAAACTGCTTTCATTGCCCAGATTGGTATTTTGGTAGTAAATATACTTACAAAGTGGTAGAACTAAATCACAACCTAATTGATGAAATTAGCCATTGCTATTGCTAATCTAAGAGATACTTTTTGTCAAAGTTTTCGGTTTAGTAGAAATATTCTTTGAAAGAAAATTCATTTTTTCAAGATCAATTAAATGGTTCCCCTAATTCTTCTTTGATGTCATACAATTTCCTTTTCCTTGTGTTTTTCTTACTTCTATAAACCAATAAAATTATTTCCAAAAAGAATATTTTCTTTTGAGGCAACATATGAGCTGCTTAAGCATTTTCGTGGCAATTAATGTTTTATATTCTACGTGACTGTTGAGTTTTGGATTGCGCAGAACTATGTGGGAGCTATCAAAAATTTTGAGTTACTGCCTCATACATTTAAATGTAACCTCAAATGGTTTGAGGCAGCCGTGATCCTCTTTCAAATGTTGTCGAATTCAGTAATCATTTTTGATGCTCTATAGCTCTCGTGGTTAAATGTCGCCATGTGCACCCGACTCAGGCGTATTGACATCAACTAAGTTCAATTAATTTAAAAACCATTAAAAAAATAAAATTTTCATTACAGGCCTCTTTCACAGATGAAATGAAAAATTCTCTTGCACAGTTAGTATCAATTTGACAGTGTTACTGGATTTCTCAGACTTGCGTTAAAAACGAGGGCTGATACCCCCTTCTGCAGTGTAGCTAAAAAATTTCTAGACAGTTTTTTAATAAGAAACTCTTGAATTGATTTTGGCATTTTTAAAAATTTTTTCCATGCGTTACTCAAATGATGTTGTTTTTCTTTCAAACTGTTTTCCTGCTAAACTATTCAGAGAGAAGAAAATAGACACAATTGTTGTTTTTGTGTCATCCAGATAATCATCGGACAATTTTTGAAGATTCCGGATCTTCAGTTTTGCTAGTTTTTGGATGTGTTTAGGTTATGAAAATTTCTCAAAATCTTTCAAATACTCTGTTTGAAAAAAAAATTTTTCAAAATTTAAGCCATCATTATAAAGTTTGCAAACATTTTTCAGGACAATCAATGTCGTCCTTAGAAGTGAGGTCAATGTCAAAAAATTTTTGGGTGATACCTTATTCTAGTTGAATGCCTATATCGACTGTCATTGAAAGCTCCAGTTTTTCAGTAACCTATGTAATATTTAAACTTATAGCTATGAACTAGTTTGTTTCAGAGCTACCCAGAGATAACGCTTATCTGGTTTATGTAAAAGGCTTCAACTTTGTCCAAGTCATGTTTTACCTCCAAAACCCTAAAAACGAAGTTTTCAGAATTATCTTGGGGAGAACTTTTAAATCAGAGATGACCAAGACTTCCTGTAGTTTGTTAGTAATATTGCAAAGCAACAAGAGCCAAGGGAGGCGGCAGTGAACCCTGAGATACCCACTGCCTGAATAAGTTGTTTTTGAACAGCCCTAAGTTATTGTTTTTTCTTTCTTCCAACAGAGACTTTCCAAATTAAATTTTTGTTGACTTTCATTTTTGTTTGTTTTTTTTTGGCATATTGTCCAACGCTTTTGAAAAACCTATGCAGATTTACAATAGTTAAAAAATGGGATTTCCTTGAACAATTCGTACAATTTTGAGAACGATAAGCTACGTCGTTGGGACACAGTGCTTTTTTGCAAATGTCAGTTGACAATTGTACAGGTGGCAGCAGGAATGGTTGCATTGAGTTGATACATTTTTTCTCGTATTTTACTTTTAGTATTCAGATGAAACAATGATCAACAGTTTTTGAGATTTCTTTTTTCCTTCATCATGAGCAAAGTGCTACGGCAGCTTTTCTTAGCTGATAAGAAAATTTTTTGTGAATTTTAAAATTTTTTTAGGAGTTTTTTTTTTAAATATTTCGATTGTCTTTTATGCTTTTTGTGACAAAATTAAATTGGAGAGTCTATTTGGTGCCTTTAATTGTAATTTAACCATCTGCATAATAAAATCGAGTGTTTATAATTATTAATGATATAATGAATTTTTTTAGCTGTTAGTCTCTCACTTTCGGATCCCTACTGCTAAAAATAATTTTCTGTGGGAATGAGAGTTTGAAGAATTCAGTCAGCAATTTAACATTTTTTTAAATTATGATGCTTTCACTCTATTTGCTTATCACCAGCGATGCTAAAATTGGTATTGTTTAGCCCCGTTTTTAGTCTCGAATATAGCATCTGCGTCCCTAGTCCCAAATATTTTCTGTTAATAGTTTACACTTTGAGATAAAATTATAATCAGTTTATAGGTTGATACGTTTTTGAAACTGCGTTTATTGCAAAAACTGATATTTTAGTGCTAAATATACTTACAAAGTGGTAGCACTAAATCACCACTTATTTTAGTAAATTAGCCAAAATTGTTCTTCTAAAAGATGCCTTTTTGTCAAAATTTTTGATTTAGGGGAGCTTTTTTTGAAGGATGGGTCGTTTTAAAAAATAATAACTGGTTTTTTTAATTCTTAACTCCTTCTTGAAGTCATACAATTTCCCTTTTCCTTATGTTTTATTACTTCTATGATCTGATAAAAGTGATTTCGAAAATAGAAACGAAGAATCTTTTCGTTTGAAGCAACATATCAGCTGCTTGACTATTTTTGTGCTAATTATCGGTTTTTGTTTTTCATGGGTCTGTGGAGTGATGGATTGCGCAGATCTATGTGCAAGCTATCAAAGATTTTGAGTTTTGTTGCCGAAGACTTTTAAATGTAACCTCAAAAGTTTTTAGTCAGCCATATTTTCCAGCCAAATGTTGTCGAATTTAGTAATCACTCTCTTGATGTTCTGAAGTTCTCGTGGTTAAATTTCGCCATGTGCGCTTGACTCAGGTGAATTGACATCGACTGATTTAAACTAATGTATAAAATCATATAGCAATTAAGGTTTCATTACAGATCTCTCATACACATAAATGAAAAAATCTTGCGTAGTAAATATCATATCAAAATAATAAGGATTTCTCAAGTTTGCGTTAAAAATGAGGGCTGATACATCTTCTGGAGAGGAGTTAAAACATCGTGAGACTGCTTTTCATTAAAACTTTTTATTGATTTTGTCCTTATTTTTAACGTTTTTCCATGTGGTACTCAAATGCAGTTTTTCTTTTAATATTTCTCCCTGCTTAAGTATTCAGAGAGAAGAAACCAGATACATTTCCTCTTTTTGTATCATCCAGCTAATCCGTGGAAAACTTCTGCAGAGTCTCCCATTTCAGTTTTTGCTTCTTTTTGGATGTGTTTATGTTTTGCCTTTTTGTTCAATGTTTTTGAATAATCCGTTTAGAATGTAATATTTTATAAATTAATCCATCATTCAAAAATTTGCGACCATTTTTGTGGAAGATCAAGGTCGTCGTTAGAAGTGACGTCGTTGTCACAAATTTGATAGAATGATTGTACAGATGACTGCAAAATGGCTGCGTCTGAGTTGTTATACTCTATGGTACCAAAAAGCTACGTACACCTGGAGATTTTTTATTAAGCAATACAAACATCAAACAATATAAAATTTTGAGTTCAAATTTGTTCTCTAATAACGCGTCACTAAACCTTTAGCTTTTTTAACGTCTAGTAGTCGGTTTGTATAGTTTTCATACAGGTTTCTCTCGACGTCTGCTTCAATTTCATTTCTAATTTCATGCAATTTTTCCTCTAAATTTTCCTGAAAACTGCCTGTTTCCGCAATTGTTGCTTCAAAAACGCCCATAAATTTTCAATAGGATACAGATCTAGACCTTCCAGTACCTTCCAGTACCTTCCATTCGTTTTCTTGGAACAAATTGCCGATAATCTTTAATTTATGCACAGGGGCATTATCTTGTTGAAAAACAATGTTCATGAAATGCAGGTTTTTTTGTAATTTGTTTGGACACTATACGAGCAATGTCCGCCCGAATTCATTTTGTTTGTTTTTTTTCTCCGTCGCTGGAGATGCGCACTCTTGTTTCATCAGTGAAAACAACATTCTGCAAAAACGAAAAAGGCTTTTTGAGCATATTGATAGAACACCTTGAACAAAAATATTTGCTTTTCTTCTTCAAATTGACTTATTTTGCAGCATTTCTTGAAAGACGCCTAATTTTTGCGAATTCGTCTAACTGTACCTCAGGAAATTGTATCGTTCAAAACATCGTTAACTAACATTTATCTGATTTCTTGGACAATTTTGGGGGTCTTCCTCTCGATTTCTGGACCTCGATAATGTTTTTTTTTCAAGTAACTTTTGTATGCATTGATTACAAGTAGAATTGTTTTTGCTTCCATGAAAATCCGACATCTCGTGGAGCAACAACTTGGCAAACGATGAAAAAACAAAGAGGTTTAATCATCTTTTCTGTTTAAACGGAGAAAGTGAGAATAAAGTTTTTCTTAAGACTTCTAAAATTTACGCCTTATTTCATGCTTTAGCGCAAACCATGTTTTTTAAATCACGAATCATGCTTGAAAAGCAGAAATTTTGCTGTACGTAGCTTTTTGGTACCATAGTGTATTGCATCTAAATTATTTCAAAGAGTTTTTTCTCTGTATTCAAAAGAAACAACTGTTGATAGTTTTCAGCTTTACGCAATCTTTGTTTTCATGGAAAATCGCAAAAGCAGCATTTGTTGGATAATTGACGTACATTGATAAAATATCTACGCGCGAAAAATTATCTCTCCTTGGTCCTTAACATCCATTTATTCTAAAAAGACCAACAGACACTTTCTGACTCCAATTTTTGCAATTTTGTATATCAACACGTTTTGTTATTTTGTTCAAAGCTATTAATTATTTTTTGCAGAAAGCTGTTGTTGCGAGTTCATCGTAGAAAAGTTTGTGAGTCTACTTGACAACGGTGAGTTTTATCAATAGGACAGACTGCCATGTCTGAAATCCCAGCTTGTGATTGTACAAGTGGCTGCAAAACACTTGTATTGATGTAAAAGCACGCGTTTCTTTCGGATTTCGCTTTTTTTGTGGAAAAATAAGTAAAGGTTGATCGATTTTTCTTCTTGTAGCGACAATTTATTCTAGTTGTTTGTTGTAATCGTTTGACTACCAATCGTTTTTAGACGTTCATTACGATGCAGAGGTATACCCCAAAATTTCCGCCTTAGTAAAATTGGCTCGAAAATTAGTTACATACAATGAACGAAATTAGATGACATCCTTTGTATCTTACTTTTCGCAAAAGGGGTTCCGCCAATTTCACGAAATAAAAGAACCGGTGCGAAAAGTAGGTAACAAATCTTGTAGTACGTTTCCGCTCAATTTAGGTAGCTATTATTCGCATTCAAAGTATCTCTAATCCGCAATTGAGCCTAATTAAATGAGCGCATTTCGAGCATGCAAAAGCGGTTTTAATACTTTGTAAAAGAACATTCGGAACGAAAAGTAGGTTACAAGTCTTGTAGCACGTTTCCGCTCAATTTAGGTATCTATTATTCGCATTAATAGTTTCTCTAATCCGCAATCGAGCCTAATTAAATGTGCGCATTTTGAGCATGCAAAAGTGGTTTAGTACTTTGTAATCAACAATGAAGATTTCATTGAAGCTTTTAAAGCTTAAAATTGATTTAAATAACAAATTTCAAGACAAAGTAATTCCCTGGACTGTTTCAGCCTCTGGCCATCTAAACATTTGTTCGTCACGCATAACATCAAATGTTCACACAAATCCAATCCAATTTCAATGACTCTATTGACAGGGAATGACAATTCTGTAACCAGTAATTCTGTATTAAAAAAACTACCAATATTGCTTAATGGCTTAATCTTATAAACTGCTATAGATTGTGTATATATGAATTTACTATTTGTGTTATTTATTTATAGAGATGAGAGAGAGAGAGGGAGGGAGAGAGATGGGGAGGGAGGGAGGGAGAGAGAAAGTGCGCGCAGAATGGAGGGATTTTTCGGAAAAAAAACAAAATTCGATAAAATCCATCTTCAACGGAGGAGTTTTTCACTTTTCACAGGGATGCAGTGTGTCTAAACTAATAGAAAATATAGCTCAGTAAACTCTTCAGAGGAAAATAATTTTAGAGGAAGAGAGAGCGCGAACAAAATGAAGGGATTATTCGGGAAAAAAACAAATTTCGATAAACTCCAAGTTCTACGAAGGAATTTTTCACTTTTCACACGGATGCAGTGTTTCTAAACTAATAGAAATTATAGCTCAGTAAATCTTCAGAGGAAAATAATTTTAGAGGAAGAGAGAGCGCGAATAAAATGGAGGAAATTTTTGGAAAAAAAAACAAAATTCGACAAACTCCAACTTCTACGGAAGAATTTTTCACTTTTCACACGGATGCAGCGTGTCTTAACTAATATTAAATATAGCTCAGCAAACTATTTAGAGGAAAATAATTTTAGAGGAAGAGAGAGCGCGAATAAAATGGAGGAAATTTTGGAAAAAAAAAACAAAATTCGACAAACTCCAACTTCTACGGAGAAATTTTTCACTTTTCACACGGATGCAGCGTGTCTTAACTAATATCAAATATAGCTCAGCAAACTCTTCAGAGGAAAATAATTTCAGAGGAAGAGAGAGAGAGAGAAAGAAAGAGCAAAATGGAAGGATTTTTCGGAAAAAAATAAAATTCAACAAACTCCAACTTCAACGGAGGATTTTTTCATTTTTGAAATGGATGCAGTGTGTCTAAACTAATAGTAAACATAGAAGAAAATAATTTTAGAGGAAGAGAGAGAGAGAGAGAGAACAAAATGCAGGGATGTTTCAGAAAAAAATTTAAGAATCTTGTGTTTAATCGTCTCCTTCTCCCACCTACTCTACCACCCGCACCTACAAACCTGTAAAGGGACGCTTTAAAAGTGAGAATAACTCACAATCATGTCAAATTTCAATGCAGCGGCTCTCTGAGTTTCACTTCACTTACTTCTCGCTAAACTTGTTTCAAGACATTGTGTCTCGGTACACTTGTTTCAATAATTGTGTCAGCAATTCTTGTGTGTAGTTTCTATGTTGTTTATTTTAGTGACATTTAGATTTAGACTCTTAATTAAGTTTTCTGATAAATGCTTAACTATTTCAGCTCGATAGACCACCGAATGCAGCCAGGTGATTGTCAATGTGGTACTGGCCGTACCTATTTAGTGAAATATATGATGTACGTCTCAGTGCAACAAAAACTGATTTTTTCCCGAAAAATCCCTCTCTGAAAAAGGCTTTGTTTTTCAATGTGGGAGTGGCCGAATCTTTTTTCACTGATCAAATCTATTTTCATTGGCCAAAAAAGGCTTCGTTTGTCAATGTGGGAGTGGCCGAATCTATTTTTACTGGTCAAATCTAAAAACCGAAAAGGATGTCTTCCGTATTGAAAGCAGCTTTAATTCTTTTTAAAGTAATGTAAAAGATTCTATACACTACTTTCTTTGCTTTGCTAAATCTTCAAGTTAGCAAGTACATACATATAGTCACCATTTAGAAAATTTCTCATTTTTAATCACAAACTGGTAACAAACACACCAGCTCAATTAATGGTTCCTTTCAACAAAAGTAGTATTAAAGCTTTAATAATCACTTTTATGCTCAAAGCGCATTAAATTAGGCTTAAATGCGGATTATATGCGAATTCGAGATACATTGCGTGCAAAAAATCCGTACATAAATTGAGCGGATGCGTGATACAACTCCCGCGAAAAATAGTTAATTAGGTTTGTACTTGTATTTCGCGGCTAAAATTAGGACACTTTGCGAACACGGGATACGATATTCCCTTCCATTTTGCTTGTTTCTGCTAAAGTAGCTATTTTGCACAATATTGTACCACTTTCAATGTATTAACATAGTAAAAACGAAGACGAGATACTTACATTGGGCATATCTGCCCGTGACGATTTGCGTATACCTCTGCATCGTAATGTTTATTATAGAACTCATTAGTTCTTTCGGCTTTTCCATGAATAAAAAGCGAAAAGGGGGTGTGAAATTCCAATCGACTTACTTAGTTGAGCTAAGAAAATTGCATCACAATGCAGTTTTTTTCTTTCTACTGATATTTAAAAAAACTGTTTTATAGATGTTCAACATTTGCATCAGTTATGAATTCTGGAAAGAAAATTTCAGGATTTAGTCTGTACTTCAAATCTTTTTTTTGTTTTCTTATTGTTTAGTCTTCTCTTCTGCAATGTTGAAATTTGTTTTGTTTATATTTATATTTTTTGAAGTTTTCAGTTTTTTGAAAATTCAATTTTTTCAGAAACATGACTAAGAAGATTTCGTTCGTTTTTAGGCAACATGATGGCTGCACCAGTTCTTTTCTGTTACCATAGCTTTTTCTTTTCGCTAAAAGATCAATCCCATGCAAAAATTTATGCCCAGAGTTCGGAAACTTAATATATTTCTGCCTGAGGGCTTTGGCTGGACTGAGAACGGTTTAGGAAGCCAACTCACTAAGCAATAATTTGTCTGTTCAGGAATCGCTCATGTAATGCTCTTAAATGATACCTTTCAAAAGTTGGCATGACCTTCAAAACATGTGTGGCTTCACCTCAAATGCTACTTTTTCAAAAACCGTATGGAACCCTGGGCTTCCACTAAAGGGCTACTAACCAAAAACCAGCGACTAAAAAAGCTGTTGACCAGAAAAATTGATGATGTAGAAATGTCAATAGACAAGACTAATACGCATCGGTGGCGTAAGGGATAAGAACTATGGCTGCTTAGTGAGAAGCACGGGTTCGCGCGCGAATCTGATGAAAAAGGCTTCCATTCTTCAGGCTCTTCAAATGGGAATTCTTTTTTCATTTTTTTCATCCACTCCTCCCTTTATTTTTTTCTCTTTAATTCATTTGATCATTCTTAGTTCTAGTTTTTTTCTTCCTTTATATCTAGCTGTATATTAATATATATATAAATATATATATATATATATATATACACATATATATATATATATATATACTATATATATATATATATATATATATATATGTACATATATATATATATATATATATATATATATAATTATATATATATATATATATATATATATATATATATATAAATATATATTTATATGTATATATTCATATATATTTATATATATATATATGGATATATATATATATATATATATATTTATATATATATAAATCTCACTCAATTGCTGTCTCAACATTTGTTTGGTATCCGAATCTCGTCATGTTATAAGTCTCCTTAAAAACGCAGTCTATCATAGTAAATGTTTCATAACTTCAATTTGGAAAATGTTATTCGATATCAATATCTTAATTTATCCTAACAATGATCCGTTTTATAACATTTAGAAAAAATTTATTTTTTTTAAGTTAAATAAATTCAATCTTGAAGAATGGCAGATGTTACATTAGCTTCAAATGCTATTGCAATAGCTATTAGAGGAATTTTTCCACCTCCAACAGCAGCAGCGCCGCAAATCTTCTGCTTAGTTCCATTTACGGAGGCGGTTACAGAGGACTTTAGAATATTCCGAGAGCAATTTGAATCTTCCGTCTTCCTTCCGCAAGTAGCAAACGCCCAACAAGTTGTAATTTTAAAACTTCTTTTGCAAGGCGGTGCTTTAATCTAATTTCCGGAATCAATGACTGCCAGCAAAAACGCAGCTAATAATGCATTACTGATTCAAATTTTAATCAATAAAAGGAGCAACCAGAAATATTTCTGACAGAAATGACAAGACTTTCTAATTTAACGTTTGCGGACTCTGGAGGAATTGATTATTCACCAAGGTTACCAATAACAACCATTGTGTCATACGGGCAGTAATTTCTATAACCAACGTGGCCGTGTTTACAGATGTAGCTCTATTGTTTGAAGGAACTGTGGTCAACTGGGCCAAATACAGAGTAATTTTCAGATCAAACCAGGACCACATCGATAAACAGATTTACTGCTCTCTACGATCCCAAAAAACTAATCATGCAGCATCAGCCTTTTCCTACCTCACTAATTAACAGTAGTTATAATTCAGTTCCGATAACGGGTACGAATCTTTTCTAATTACCATAACACTTTCAGAAATATTGCTTTATTATTTTGAAGTGATACTGGGTCATGCACAAGTGCACTTTCAATTCTTTGCAACAAAAAACGACAGTATACAAACCAACATATATTTCTAGTTTATCAATTAATTTCCTGAAAAAATGTTTTTGATTGACGGCAAAAAGTCAGAATACTAGGAAAAGTACTTATTGAACTAAATGTTGGATATATTACATATGGCCAAGAGTTTTTCATCTCGATCAAACGAGTACTGCAGTTCTTGCTAACCAATTTTTTATAAAAAATCGATTAGCTATTGATCTATCAAAGAAATTACTATACTTTCCAGATGCTACTTTGAGTCTCAATTCCATAGGTCTTCAAGAAACACAAGACAGCAAGCACCCGATACATAAGTAAAAATCACTGAGACCAAACCATCAAGATATTGACGAAATCTCCATTCTCAAACCGAATATCGCTTTTAATAATGTCATTGGAATAATTGAGCCGTCTTCATATTCGAGAAACAATTGAGCCTATTCGTTACCTCTTCAATGAACGAACTTTATTCACAATAAAAAACAAAAATTGGAACTCTGAAAATGATTTCCTTCACTGATACTAATTCCTCACGAGCTCGAACAGCAAAGTTAGATTTCTTGACGCCAAATCAAGCAAATTATATACATTCTATCAAACCAGCATTTATATCGTCAATTTCAAAAAACAAAGTTTTTGTGCAAACATAAAAATCATATTCTGGAGCCTACCTACATACAATTAACCTTTGGTTCCCGACATCTGTGAACTGTCACGATAATTCAAAGCTTAAAGGTGTTTATAAAATAATTTACGACACTTCTGTTGATTCACAAATAGATATAAAAAAAGGGCCAAGTTTAACTCGAAATCTCATTGGACCGACCCCAATTTTCTCATGAAAAAAATATGTTGGTCAAATACCATGAAACATTTGCTAAACATAATTTAGACCCCGGAGAAAACACGGACTGTCCCGTGAAACACACCGGAAAAACCGGAACACAATAAAGCAAAATACTCACCAAATCCTGCAACACCAAAACATCTCAGGGACAAACTGATTGTAGAGTTAGCTCTTTTGAAGTATTATGACATTTTTACGTCTGTACCTTTCTCACGTTAATCGTCTCCAGTTTTTGCACCAAGAAATTTTTGGGGAAAACTCAGCATTTTAGTTAGCCTTAGGCGTATAAACTACTTGCTACGCCATGATTATAACAATAATAATTATCCTATGCCAACAATAGCTGATGCAACAGCGCATCTAGCAGGGAAAACGATCTTCGCAAAAATGCAAAAATGGATTTCAGCCAAGCCTACTTCTTGATGCAAAGGTCAAATTATTTTAATGTGCGGCTACTGGCATTTAATTTTGGAGTGAGAACCTTTGAGTTCAAAAGACCAATCCAAGGACTCAGCTGATCACCAACACTGTTTAACTCTGGTGTGAGTAAGCATTTACAGTCATATTTCGCTAGCGTTAAGTGTTTTGCTTATTTCGATTACCTGGGAAGTGGTGCAAACCTTGGAAATACGCTAATCGATAATTTAGAAAAGGTTTTTCCTTGCGTTCAAAATTTTTCTTTTAAATTCTCAATCAAAAAATGCCAGTTTGGTGTTCCAAAATTCCAATTTCCTGGATATTTAGTATCAGGCGCCTGCAGTAGTCCAAACAAACCGAAAGTTGAAAAATTCATTGTAATTGTTAGAGTGCCAAAAACCATAAAACATGTTTGCAGATTGATTAGATTCATGCAATATTTTCAAAATTTTATACCAAATTTGCTAATTAAACTGAATTTTTTTCTCAAATTATTATGGAATGAAACTGAATTACGAATAAAGAAAAAAAATAACATTAAGAACAATCTTGAAAATTCTCTGGCCACTCTGAAAAATGACTTAGTTAAATCTTGTGTAATTTCGTTGAAATTAGCTGAACCAGATTGTCAGTTCTTAATTGTTTTTGATGCAAGCCTTTATGCAACAGATTTAATATTTTTAATCGAAGATAATTTAGAATCTGAACAATCAATGAAGGATAAAACTTACGCTATTTGTTTCTTTTGGCCTCTATTTGTTTTCTCCTCAATTTAAAGTCAATTTATGCTAAAGATTTCCTGCGACTATGTTTAGCCTATGAGTAATTCTCACAATACATATTCTGGAGTTTCAACAAAACTATTAATAGTGCTAAAAGATAATAAAAAATGTGTCACACATTTCCTTTAGACAAAGAAATTGCAGGGAAACTTATTGAACGCTGCTGGCTATATATCATCTTTTAAATTGGTATTAGAAAAGCTTTCTGGAAAGGCTGATGCATAAGGTCTGTCACGGATTTTTGTTTACCTTAGTACGAAGCTGAAGCTAAAACTAAGCGATCGTATTCCAGTAAAGCTCTTGAGGCTGAAGCACTAGCACAAAAATCAGCTAGTGTTCCCATTGTAGCCATTGCCATCGAGGAACCTTGTAGCACTTTGGAAATGAGTTACTTCATTGAGCCGAAAGAGCACAGTATTAACAAATTATCTGAAAGAAAACTCTTTGCATAAGTTTTTATTGAGGTAATGCTTATAAGCAACTGATATATTCAATGAACAGTCGAAGGACCAAGATAATCCAAAAATATTAAATTGGTTGAATAAGAAGGAACCATCAATAAACATATATGTTTGGTACCACCTATAGAAGTATCATAAGGTATTTGGTTTGTTCTGGATGGAAATACAGTTTCCTGACTATTCAGGAAGGAACTTTATCAAACGGATTGATATTCCAAAATAAATATTTGCGAGCATATACTGATATATATCGGACTCACAACTCTAAAGTTACTGGCAATCTAAGCATAAAATAGACCGTTCATGAACTTCGAAAGAGAATCTCTTTCCCGGGCTGCTCGGAATTTCTGATTACCTACATAAACAATTGTCTCACATCTTTACAAGTTCATTCTCCAAAATCACGTAACACTAACCGTACCGTTATTCCCCGTTAATTCAAATATAAGCCTTCCCCAAGACATAGTACAAGCGAACATATTTGGCCAGTTACCAATGTCAGTAGACCGCTAACATATATATGCTTATATGTAACACATATACAAACAGGAATGAACGTGTCTTTGAAACATATATTTGCACAGCCTTTAATTTCAATCTCAACTGGGAGAGTCTGTAAAATTTTTTATGCAATGGTTTATGTAGCGTTCTTTTATACCATTGGTCAAACTTACAGATCAAGGCTCACAATTTACTCAATACAGAAAGTACGCAAACAAACGCGGCGTTTCCAATCATGATAATGGATTGTTATTCCTCTAATCTTTATTCTTAAGTAATTTTTTCCTTATTTTGTCAACACTCATTCTTTGCTCACAATTTTTTGCACGGAATTTCTGATTACCTACATAAACAATTGCCTCACATCTTCACAAGCTCATTCTCCAAAATCACGATACACTAACCGTACCGTTATTCCCCGTTAATTCAAAAACAATCCTTCCCCAGACATAGTACAAAATGACATATTTGGCCATTTACCAAAGTCAGTAGACTACTAACATATATATGCATATATGTAACACATATAAAAATAGGAATGAACGTGTTTTCGAAACATATATTTGCACAGCCTTTAATTTCGATCTCAACCGGGAGAGTCTGTAAGTTTTTTTATGCATTGGTTTATGTGGCATTCTTTTATACCATTGGTCAAACTTACAGACCAAGGCTCACAATTTGCTTCGCGAATGCTTGAGGAGCTCTCAACGCTTTTGGAGACTAAAATTGAACATGTTACTCTTACACACTCTAAAAAAATTGGAGCTCTATAAAGTTCCCATGGTTCATTCAAACTCTATTTATTTATAGGTTGAAAACCAACTAGCAAGGGATTGGCATAAATATGTTGATTTAGCAGTTTTACAACACAAAACAAGTTACTATTCTACAAGAACTCACCCTTCAGCTCTTATCTTCCACGGTAGAATGCCGGAAAATCCATTAGACTTACGCTGCAAAAACACAATTATAAACCACAAGCAATGTCAATATGTCTGTATTTCCGATAATCGAGGCAAAATGACGACATTACTCAGTTAAATCGAAGAAAACTTATTTAAATTTTTAAACAAATTTCGGGAATATATTGACCGAAATGCCAACGCAGCACCATTAAAATCACTGCACTATTGCATGTTGCTGAATCCAAAACTTATCACAGAACACGACAAGATTACTCAGAACGAGATTGGACAGGATTGTTTAGAATTGAAGAAGTTCATACTCAAAGTAGCAATTTAATAACACAAGTGAACAACACGCAAATCGTTCGAAGAAACAGACTCCAACTCACTAAACCTCAATTTAAAAATTAAGATCTGCAGTATATTCATAAAAATTTGTTTACAGCAGACCCAATGGTACCTGAGGCATTGCGTAAACCAAACCTCTTCGACCAGATGCTTGAGGAATTAGCTTTTTCTTTTGAAAAAAACGACAAATGAAGGTCCCTTCAACAATAACAGGTTCGCCAAAACACCTAATACAGAAAGTACGCAACCAAACGCGGCTTTTCCAATCATCATAATCGATTGTTATTCCTTAATCTTTATTCATAAGAAATGTTTTTCCTTATTTTGTCAACACTCATTCTTTTCTCACAAATACTCCATTTACGAACCAAAAGTCATCTCAAAATGCCGTTATGCTTGAATGAGCAAGTCCTTCCACAGTAGTTTTAGAGTAGTTTTGAATTAACACAAAGCAGACAAAATCACAACCCAAGTTTTTTGAATGCTAAGGCATGGACAACAAATTTTGTTGATGTTAAAACAGTAATTAATCAAAAGTTGCTTATTATTCAAAACCAAAGACAAAAATCAAAAAAGTACATCCTGAGCTCTTCATGGCACACGGTAAGCTTTCTTTTGACATAATTCCTAACTATGTACTTCTACAAGCGGACAAGTGGATTAAGAGTTCCATATTGTAACAGCCATTCACAAGCTGTACTTCCCGTACAACACAATTGAATCCTGACATTTGGTAACAGACTCATGCATGCCGCAGAAGAATACTCAATTCAAATCAGTTGAGCTTTTTCCAGCAGCCCAACGCTTTGCGTTTACTCACAATTTCGCCAAATGAATCTTTTTGTGCTTCATCTATAATTCTAATTATAAAATCTTATTTCAGAAAGAAGTTAGTTACTTAAATTACAAAGTTATGAACCTTCTCTCTTTTAAAATTTGTCTAGATATTTGCGCTTGTTGTTGGAAACCTGAAGCTACGCTTTATACGTTCTCTGGCTCCAGCTATAACAGGTTTGCGACTACACTTTCCTGCATTACTTTCTAAATACTGTTGCCCAGATTGCTTGAACGCGTACAAAGGCTCAGATAAACCGCCACAACTAACTTTACGAATTTCATTGATTTCCTTACTAATCTGGAGAGCGCCCTAATTTCAAGCAAAGTTCAACAAACTTTTATAATTATCGTGTTGATACCCAAACTATAGTGACAAAGTGTGCGATTAACTTTTTATGAATAGTAAATTAAAAGCTTTTTAGGCCCATGCAAAAGTTACACATAAATTTGTTGTTAAAACAGCATGGGAAGACAAACTGGGCTGACAAAGAATTAAATCTAGTTGCAAAGTTTAAAATTTGATAATAGATTTAACAACAGATTAGTCGGGACCAGTTTCAACGAACAATAAAAATCATCAACATTTCAAATTAGCTTTTCAGACTTTACGGAATGCGTTCCAGGAGCACAAATAAAATTAAACTTATCGGCAAGAAGTGATACCGAAATAGATTAATGGCAACCTTTTTCTACATGACCATCTGTAAACCGACTACTTAGCGGAATAATTGCACCAATTTTTGTTTAATTCAGAGAATTTAGAGCAGAATAGTTCACTAAACCATATATTGGCAAGATGTAACACAAAATTGTAACAAAACTTATTGATATCCGAATTGGGACAATATAAAGTCTCGTAAATTCCAGATTCTCGACCATTTGAAATAATACTTGAAGGAACATGAAGATTATTATCAATTTGCTTAGTAAAGTCAATTTCATTACTAATTAGGCTTAATGTATCTATGAAAATAGTATCAAACCCAAAAAGGCGTGATTTGCTGAAGCAATAGGTTTGTTAACACAGTCCTTAATTATGTAATGGAGAAAATCCAGAAGATGCGATTTCATTTGTAGCTTCAATCCACAGAGACTAAAATTTTACATCAACAATTGGGTTATCCTCCAAATTGAGCTGTTTCATTGTTTCCGGGTCTCAAAATTTATTATTCAACGCTATTTTCCATTCTTGAACGCCTGCTAAACTCGTTTTACTCTTTGTTTGTGCCATTATCTAAAAATAAATATCGCTATGCTAGGTTTTGCAGTATCAAACAACACTTTTAACAAGAACTTAAACAAAAAAATGAAGAACTTCACCAATATCTGCTAACATATTGCCATTTTTACATATGTTGTTAGACTTGGCCAGCAACAAACACAAAAAGTGAGCCCATTGACAGCAGCACAACCCAAATTGTAACATCGTTCTCAAATGTCTGCGACTCAGGGCAAGGATAATCCACAGAAGTGGCTTCCAATACGATCACTCCATCTTCCAATTAAATCATTTTATCAGAACGACAAATCACTTCTAATATAGTTGAGACTTGTTTTTGAATACAACCGCAATTCAAAGTGATAAAGAACACGTCTTTTTGGTATTCTTTCTCAAACAAAAAACGCTCTTAGCATGTTAACCCCTATTTAGATTTTGAAAATACAATACCACTATTCAGAACTACATAGTGCACGAGATTAGAGTTAAAAAACGATCAAAAATACTTGCATTGCTTCATAGTTGAGTAAAATTTTACGATGTGACTAACAAAAGAATGTGCCTATCTTTATTAGAAAATTTTACTTCCAGTTTTGCACTATTTCAAAAAAGGTGCACTTTCGGTTCAAAGTTGAGATATTACGCGATCATAAACTCAAAACAGAGATTCCCGAAATTAAAAGGTGTTGCTTGAGATCTGGTGATTAAAAAATGTAGTGATATCTCAGACTAAGTTTGCCATTTATTAAGTTGATTAAATAACGACGAAGCATTTCTCAGGAAAACACACTTGGCCTGAAAATGAGGACTGTCAAAACAACAGTTTCAGTGTTTTTGGTCTTTCAAAAACGCTTCTTTTGCGGCTGTAGTTTAAGCGCACCCAGCGGCAGTCATAAATAATTTCCTATCATTTCCTCAAAATTTTCAAAGCCATGAACAACTCAGACGTTTGCGCCTATTTATTATTTAATAACGTCTATATCTGCAGGCATAAAAAATTTTTAGATTGGCCATTGAAAAAAATAGTCAGCCCTGCATTCTTCTATCTTTCGATAAGAGACTTTTAAAGGTATTTTTTTGGAAATAACTAATCTTTCTCACATTTATAGTGCAAATCTGCTATAATGACAAGAAAATTGAATCACAGAAAGCCCTTGATTTCATATCAACAAAAAGCTACTACTGACTGCAAAATTCCTGAACATTCATTTTCTTGTTCCCTTTCAAAGATTGAATGTATCATTGGAAAAATATTCGAAAACCTTCCATCGTTTGTGATAATTTCTTGGAAAAACTTTTCATTTGGGTGCCAATTTGATCACATGGTTACAAAGAAACCAGCTTAAACTTTTGTCATATACTTCAGCACATAGAAAACAAATTCAAACCACGCATGCGGAGGGT
This sequence comes from Convolutriloba macropyga, assembly GCF_964194025.1. Classification (NCBI taxonomy): domain Eukaryota; kingdom Metazoa; phylum Xenacoelomorpha; order Acoela; family Convolutidae; genus Convolutriloba; species Convolutriloba macropyga. Next base: position 15,396,041 of record NC_134469.1, on the reverse strand, counting down.
CCAGTTGAGATTGTGAAGACATCGACTGGGCTTTATTGCAGATTGAATTAAACAACCACCGGTGAGCGGAAGTTAATGCAATGTCAACTCAAAAATGTATCTCATTGCTCACTAACTTGAAAAGGTAAATTTAGTACAAAAGAGAATTTTTCAGACACAAAAAAATTACTCAATGGTGTTGATACAAGCAGTGGATTTTGTTTAAAAAATTTAAAATCACTGATGGCATGCTCTCAACTGTTCTATGCACGGGACCAAATGCTTCGAGTACAGACGAGTCTTCAGGGATTGTTTCCAACTGTGCTAAATGAACAAAAATTGTACCGTATTGCAATATACAGTTATAAGCTTAAATTCTTGATCTCAGTGATGATTATTGTATAAAAATTGATTTCCGTGGCCCTCCTCATAAAATCAGACTTAGAGGAAATTCTTTGAGATATAAACAATTGGCAATCAGACATGAACTATTGTTTTTCACTGCCTATACCAATAACAAAACCAAAACCTACGACAAAACAAAAAACGTGCAGTATGTCAACATTGTTGATGCTTGCAGGTAGGTCACGTTAGCCATTCCGTTTTTCAATGCAGCGACTGTTTTAAGTTTGAATAAAATCAGTATCAATACCGATGCCCAATAATTGAACAGACGGGCATACACTTCAGTATTCCATTGAATCTTTTTAGCAACTTTTACACGCAAAAAATAGCGTTACTTTCACAAGATGTAATCAATAGTTGCGTCGGATTGATTTTCACGTGTGTATAAATGGTTTCTCTCTAGAAACAACTGAAATATATGTCTCGGACCGCTATTGATTATTAATCACCTAACTGCTCTACAAAATTTTGAAACAAAACTCTAAAGCTCACATAAAAAAAGCGTGAATTTCGGGAATGGGGTCATGGTTAACATAATCAGTACCATCGATTTTCAAATTGTATATAAACAAATAGTAAGCCATGAATAATTGAAAGGAGCACGTTGACTAAATTGATCAGTCTGTTCTGTTGAACATCAATGCAGATCAAAATTGGAAACGACCTTTTGCGTAATCAGAGCAGTCATGTTTTCATTCCAAAATATAGCTGTTCGAAAACTGGATTTCTAACTAACTGATCCTCTGAACATTTCCTTTCAAAAGTTCCGGCAATCAACAATTCGCCATGTTTTGCAACCATTGCTCAAGCTAGGCAACAGTTCATTGAGGAGATACAAATCCAGACGTTGCAACTTCCTGAAGACCAAAAGCCATCTTTGAAAAAATTATATGAAATCGCCCAAATAATTATAATGGGCATGCAAAGTGTTCGGCTTATTTTAGAGAATCGTTTCGTGCGAATTGACACTCAGAAAATGTCTGTCATAATTGGCACAATCTTTTTTCTAGTCTCAATGATATCATACGCTCTCATGATTTTCGTTTGTCAAAAGTAAAGCCGACGATGCTCATTTGAATTCCTCCATTACGAATACTTGTGGTAACAGAAGGTAAAAGGCCTATACTTATTCTACAAACTTGAGCCGACTTACAGCAGAAAACATTGTCGTCACAGACAAACAATTGTCAAAGCTCCTTGACCTACAGCTCCCCAAGGAGAGGATTTCCGAATAATGTAACCATATAACGACGTCAACGTATTTTGCCAGCATTATGCCAATAACCTTCTATCAACCTAAGAAAAACGAAAACCCACTCAAAAATTTATAAAACTTAATTAGAGTAAAAGTTGCTGCAAGACATTTTCAAATAATAAATTCAAGCTCGCGAGAAATTTTTAATGAGAAGCAGTCTCCTTTTTGAGAGGCACATTATTCTTTTAAAGAGACAAATTGTTATATTGTTCATTTAATAAGAACTACATTGTTGTAAAAAAATAAAGGCCAATTGTTCTAAATTTGAAAACGAACGTTTTTGTTATAGCCAGCATTGTCAGGTCTTCAAATTCACTCTATAAAGTGTAATAAACAAAATGGATATATATCAACAATCATGTCAAAGAACAAACTTTTTTTGTTCTCGAAAACGATCACTTGTTCAAATCAAATTTTTGAACTTTCGAAAATGGTTGTTTTTAAACTTTTGAAAACATATCACTCATTCTTTTTTCATTTTTTAATTTTTTAGGGACTATCTTCCAAGAGTAACGTGAATTTTTTTTCGTATCTTGTTCGTTAAATATTTTCCGAACAAGGCAACTCACATGTCAGACTAATATTTGAGTTTTAGTTCCCGCCCCCGTTATTCGTCTCGCGTGTTTTTCTTCGGTTTTTGTTGCCCTATGTGCAAGGCCAACACGGCTATTAATTTTTCAGTATCGCTGCACTGGTCAATGATTCACCAATCAAAAGCCTTTGACGAACCGCAGCAATTCCCATTGTGCTGTTCAACCGGTGAACCAAGTCTCTGGTACTCTGTCCTTCTCGTGGTAATATGACGGCAAGTCTTGCCTACATAGGTGGAGTCACAACGAATACAAGAAATTTCACAAACCACGTGAGATTTCAGATTTTAATCGAAACTCGACTTATGCGAGGGCAAGCAAGTTTTCATTTTCCTAGTCATAAAAAAAATATTTAATCCAGATATTTTTTGTAGTTTTTTTCAATCGCATATTCAAATTACATCTGTATTACATTAAAAACGTGGGGTTTGCATCCCGGCTATTTTTGCCAAATTTATATTTTTTTCTTGGAAGTTGAGGCTTTCTCTCTCCCTACCACAAATTTTTCGAGAGTTTCGCTTACAATTTTTGCAGTCAAAATTTCAGGGCACTGGTTTTTCAATCGTATATCCTTATTTTGTTCTAAGAACTTCTTCAAAATTTTCCAAGCACTTGTGCTACAAAAAAGCCTATGCACAGTGCATTGCACTATATTTCACATATGTTGCAATGGGGCACGGCTAATAAAGTTTAAGACTATAGATGTATCAGTAGGCTTATGGTACCAATTGCATGAATATGTGTTTTCCTTCTCACATATATATTCATGTCAAGAAAGGTCATTTCGCCGTTTCCATCTTCAATTTTTAATTTTAACTGAAGATTTTTGTGCAAGCCGTTAAATTTTTTGAGCAACTCTTTGCTTGTTGATTTTGTGTTGAATACAATTTCGTCAATATTTTGCGCAAAAAACTTTCCCTCTAACTTGATTTCTGTCTTTGGCAATTTGTTGCAGTGGCTACAGAACCAAACAATATCCCACTTTTTTTTCTTCTTCATTGCTTATCTTCTGTCACTTCATTTGAAATCAATTTCTGCATCGTTCACATTCAACTGCTTTACTTTTCTAAACTATCTTTTCTGAACAATCGGATAATTCCTTACTGGGATCCTTCTGCAAGCCTGGCTGGACTACAACTCTCTTTTTTTAAGTTTTTCTTGGAACAATTTCATCCAAATGTTTGCTAATATGACCGCCAATGATGCGCCCATTGCTAGGCCGTCCACTTCTTGTTAGTACAATTTATTGTTGCATTTGAAATGGAAATTTGTTACAGCCAATTTTAAAAGAAATTTTATTGTTGATCTTTCTAAATCAGGAGGGTGGTCACTAGAAAAAAGGCATCCGAGAGCTATTTCTTTGGCTTCCGAATTAGGCACGTTCGTGTATAAAATTTTTACGTCTAACGGGACTTTCTGTTCGTTGTCATCAAGCGCAATTAACTCACGTTTTTTACTTTCATCTATTGTGGAAGTATCAATGTTTGCTACGGGTAATTTCTTAAAAAATGGCGACAGAAATATGTTTAAAATGTAGTAAGTACTCCCAGGAATCAACAGAACCGGTTTGAGTGGAGTGTCTATTTAGTGTACCATACAGACTCGGCTGAACCATACAGACGAGCAGGCTCTCCTCCTGTTGTTCGGATTCTGTGGTAAATTGGCTCACTTATCAACTCCTGTCTCCTCATTTTTAACAAGGTGCTTGTTATTTCCTTTTCAATTTTCACAGTTACATCGCTCTCACCTTCCAATTCTTTAAATTGCGGACAATTAAGTACATCCACGAGTTCTTGTTCATAGCTTTCCTTCTAAATTAAGCGAAAAACATTCCTTTTGTCATTTGGCACAGTCAAAATTGCTCTCCTTGAGACGCTTATTGTGTATTTGCCTTAACAAGGCCGCGGTTTGTGGGTGTCCGCGGTTTGTGGGTGTCTCTGATTTTGCAGAGTTTTTCGCCGGAATTTCCATTTTCGCGTAGTGATCGAGCAAGCTTATCCGCATCCGCGAGAAAATGAATATCATTGAATTTGTCTTGGACGGGTCTTTTGGGCCATAAGAGAGCTTTTCCTTGACCAAAAGGAGAAATTCGATACCCTCGAGCGTTCTGATTTCAAAGTCGTTTGTCTCACGGAGTGGTATATTTTGTCTCCGCAAAAGTTTTTGCAGCTTCTAAAACATTTTCAATTTTCGTTGTGCCTTGAGGGATCGGTGCTTTCTGCTTAAAAAGCAATTGGTACCGGCCATATGCGATTAATTTTTTCTATTGGTTTTAACGTGCTATTGTCGTCATTCCCTATGCTTCCTCAGCAATTGCTCTAGCATTCCTTAGTTCTTCTCTTTCATAATCTTAGCTGGAACTTATGCAACGCTTGCTCAGAAAAAAAAATTATTTTCGAAACAAGAAACTTTAAAAAATTGGGAATAAGATCGTTATTCAAACTGCGTTCCAGAAGGAAACATTCTGAAATTTGCATTCACGAGTTGTTCCAAACTTTTCGCGTGTTCTGAGTACGCCTTCTGTTTTTCACGTTTTCGTAGAGCAAGCCTCATTCAAACAACCAGCAATACAGGAAATTTGTTTTGATTCGGCCCCTTGGTTAGTTGAATTGATTACTTACCCAGCTGGGACCTGTGGCCTTGAAATTTACGCGTACAATATCGCTGTGGACACGAAAATGAACTTTCGAAAAAGGTTGTTTTTAAACTATTGAAAATATATCACGCATTTGTTTTCATTTTTTAATTTTTGAGGGACTATCTTCCACAAGTAGCGTGATTTTTTTTCATATTTTGTGCTTTAAAATTTTTTCCGAACAAGGCAACTCACATGTCAGACTAATATTTGAGTTTTAGTTTCCGCCCCCGTTATCCGTCGCGCGTGTTTATCTTCGGTTTTTGTCGCCCTATGTGCAAGGACAACAAAGTAATTAATTTTTTAGTGTCGCTGCACTGGTCAATGATTCGCCAATCAAACGCCTTTAACGAACCCAGCAATTCCCATTGTGCTGTTCAATCGGTGAGCCAAGTCTCAGGTACTCTGTCATTCTCGTGGTAATGTGACAGTAAGTCTGGCCTACATAGGTGGAGTCACAACCACTACAAAAAATTTCACAAATCACGTGAGATTTCAGATTTTAATCGACTTATGAGAAGACACGCAAGTTTTTTTTCCTAGTCATAAAAAATATTTAACCCTGATATTTTTTGTAGTTTTTTTCACTCATGTTTAAATTGCATCTGTATTACATTAAAAAGGTGGGGTTTGCATCCAGACTATTTTTTATCAATTTTCTATTTTTTTCTTGGATTTTGAGGCTTTCTGTTTCCCTACAACAAGTGTTTCGACACTTACGCTTACAATTTTTGCAGTTTAAATTTCAGGGCACTGGTTTTTCAACCCTATATCCTGATTTTTCCTAAGTACCTTGTCAAAAGTTTCCAAGCACTCGTGCTACAAAAAAGCCTATGCACAGTGCCTTGCACTGTATTTCACATATGTTGCAATGGGGCACAACTACTAAAGTTTAAAATTATAGATGTATCAGTAGGCTTATGGTACCAATTGCTTGAATTTGTTTTTTTCCTTGCTCACATATATATTTATGTCAAGAAAAACCATTTCGCCGTTTCCATCTGCATTTTTTAATGTGAAATGCATATTTTTGTGCAAGTTGTTAACTTTTCTGAGCAATTCTTTGCCTGTTGATTTTGTGGTAAATACAATTTCGTCAACATTTTGTGCAAAAAACCTTCCCTCTAACTTGATTTTCTGTCTTTGGCAATTTGTTGCAGTGGCTACAGAACCAAACAATTTCCCACATTTTTTTATTCTTCATTGCTTATTTTCTGTCACTTCATTTGAAACCAATTTCTGCATCGTTCACATTCAACTGCTTTACTTTTCTAATTTGTCTTTTCTGAACAATCGGAGAATTCCTCACTGGGATCCTTCTGCAAGCCTTGCTGGACTACAACTCTCTTTTTTTAGTTTTTTTTGGAACAATTTCTTCCAATTGTTTGCTAATCTGACCGTAAATGATGCACCCATTGCTAGGCCATCCACTTCTTGATAGTACAATTTATTGTTACATTTGGAATGGACATTTGTCACAGCCAATTTTAAAAGAAATTTTAATGTTGATCTTTCTAAATCTGGAGCGTAGTCACTAGAATATAGGCATCGTAGAGCTATTTCTTTGGCTTCCGAAAGAGGCACATTCGTGAATAAAATATTTACGTCTAACGGGACTATCTGTTCGTTTTCATCAAGCGCAAATAACTCAAGTTCTTTATGTGAATCAATTATGGAAATATCAATGTTTGCTACGGGTAATTTCTTAAAAAATGGCGTCCGAAATATGTGTAAATTGTGGTAACTACTCCCAAGAATCGACAGAACCTGTTTCAGTGGCGTGTCTATTTTGTGAACTTTTGCTGAACCATACAGAGGAGCAGGCGCTCCTCCTGTTGTTCGGATTCTGTGGTAAATTGGCTCACTTATCAACTCTTGTCTCCTCATTTTTAACAAAGTTCTTTTCATTTCCTTTTCAATTTTAACAATTACATCGCTCTCACCTTCCAATTTTTTAAATTGAGGACAATTAAGTACATCCACGAGTTCTTGTTCATAGCTTTCCTTCTTAATTAAGCGAAAAACATTCCCTTTGTCATTTGGCACAGCCAAATACTGCTCTCCTTGAGGCGTTTATTGTTTATTTGCCTTGACAAGGCCGCTTTGTTTGGGTGTTTCTCCCACATTTTTGGCTTGCCACTTGGTTGCAGACTTGATTTTGCAGAGTTTTTCGTCGGAATTTCCATTTTCGCGTAGTGATCGAGCAAGCTTATTCGCATCCGCGAGAAAATGAAAATCATTGAATTTGTCTTGGACGGATGATTTGGGCCATAAGAGAGCTTTTTCTTGACAAAACGGGCAATTCGATACCCTTGAGCGTTCTGATATCAAAGTCGTTTGTCTCACGGAGCGGTTTATTTTGTCTCTGCAAAAGTTTTTGCAGCTTTCAAAACATTTTCAATTTTTGTTTTGCCTTGAGGGATCGGTGTTTTCTGCTTAAAATGAAAGCAGTTGGTACCAGCCAAATGCGATTAATGATTTCTATTAGTTTCAACGTGCTATTGTCGACATTCCCTATGCTTTTTCAGCGTTTGCTCTAAACAAGACACTTTAGAAAATTGGGAAATTTGCATTCGCGAGTTGTTCCAAACTTTTGCATTCACGAGTTGTTCACGAGTTGTTCCAAACTTTTCGCGTGTTCTAAGTACGCCTTCCGATTTTCACGTTTTCGTAGAGCAAGTCTCATTCAAACGACCAGCAATACAGTAAATTAATTTTGAGTCGGCCGTTTGTTAGTTGAATCGATTACTTAACCAGCTGGGACCTATGGCCTTGATATTTACGCGAATAATATCGATGTGGACACGAAAATGAACTTTCGAAAATTTTTAAACTTTCGAAAATGGTTGTTTTTAAACTTGCAAACATATCGCTCATTTTTTTTTTAATTTTTCAATTTTTGAGGGACGATCTTCCAAAAGTAGCGGGATTCTTTTTTCATATTTTGTTAGTTGAAATTTTGTCCGTGTAAGGCAACTCACATGTTAGACTAATATTTGAGTTTTAGTTCCCGCCCCCGTTATTCATCGCGCGTGTTTATCTTCGGTTTTTGTTGCCCTATGTGCAAGGCCAACACGGTTATTAATTTTTCAGTATCTCTGCACTGGTCAATGATTCACCAATCAAAAGCTTTTGACGAACCGCAGCAATTCCCATTGTGCTGTTCAACCGGTGAACCAAGTCTCAGGTACTCTGTCATTCTCGTGGTAATGTGACAGTATTTTGTTCGGATTCTGTGGTAATATGGCTCACTTATCAACTCCTGTCTCCTCGTTTCTAACAAGGTGCTTTTTGTTTCTTTTTCAATTTTCACAATTACATCGCTCTCACCTTCCAATTCTTTAAATTGCGTACAATTAAGTACATCCACGAGTTCTTGTTCTTAGCTTTCCTTCTTAATTAAGCGAAAAACATTCCCTTTTTCATTTGCACAGCCAAATACTGCCCTCCTTGAGGCGTTTATCGTTTATTTGCCTTTACAAGGCCGCGGTATTTGGGTGTTTCTCTCACATTTTTGGCTTGCCACTTGGTTGCAGACTCGACTTCGCAGAATGTTTTGCTGGAAGTTCCGTTTTCGCGTAGTGATCGGACAAGCTTATTAGCATCCGCGAGAAAATGAATATCATTGAATTTGTCTTGGACGGATGTTTTGGGCCATAAGAGAGCATTTTCTGGACAAAACGGGCAATTCGATACCCTCGAACATTCTGATTTCAAAGTCGTTTGTCTCACGGAGCGGTTTATTTTGTCTCTGCAAAAGTTTTTGAAGCTTTCAAAACCTTGTCAATTTTTGTTCTGCCTTAAGGGATCGGTGTTTTCTGATTAAATTGAAAGCAATTGGTACCAGCCATATGCGGTTAATGATTTCTATTAGTTTTAACGTGCTATTGTCGACATTCCCTATGCTTTCGCAGCGTTTGCTCTAAACAAGAAACTTTAGAAAATTGGGAAATTTGCTTTCACGAGTTGTTCCAAACTTTTGCATTCACGAGTTGTTCACGAGTTGTTCCAAACTTTTCGCGTGTTCTAAGTACGCGTTCCGTTTTTCACGTTTTTGTAGAGCAAGTCTCATTCAAACGACCAGCAATACAGTAAATTAATTTTGAGTCGGCCGTTTGTTAGTTGAATCGATTACTTACCCATGTGCGACCTGTGGCCTTGACATTTACGCGAACAATATCGATGTGGACACGAAAATGAACTTTCGAAAATTTTTCAACTTTCAAAAATGTTTGTTTTTAAACTTGAAAACAGATCGCTCAAATTTTTTTCATTTTTTAATTTTTGAGGGACGATCTTCCAAAAGTAGCGGGAACTTTTTTTCATATTTTGTTCGTTAAAATTTTCTCCGGGCAAGGCAACTCACATGTCAGACTAATATTTGAGTTTTAGTTCCCGCCCCCGTTATTCGTCGCGCGTGTTTTTCTTCGGTTTTTGTTGCCCTATGTGCAAGGCTAACACGGTTATTAATTTTTCAGTATCGCTGCACTGGTCAATGATTCACCAATCAAAAGCCTTTGACGAACCACGGCAATTCCCATTGTGCTGTTCAACCGGTGAACCAAGTCTCAGGTACTCTGTCATTCTCGTGGTAATGTGACAGTATTTTGTTCGGATTCTGTGGTAATATGGCTCACTTATCAACTCCTGTCTCCTCGTTTCTAACAAGGTGCTTTTAATTTCTTTTTCAATTTCCACAATCACATCGCTCTCACCTTCCAATTCTTTAAATATCGTACAATTAAGTACATCCACGAGTTCTTGTTCTTAGCTTTCCTTCTTAATTAAGCGAAAAACATTCCCTTTGTCATTTGCACAGCCAAATACTGCCATCCTTGAGGCGTTTATTGTTCATTTGCCTTGACAAAGCCGCGGTATTTGGGTGTTTCTCTCACATTTTTGGCTTGCCACTTGGTTGCAGACTCGATTTCGCAGAATGTTTTGCTGGAAGTTCCGTTTTCGCGTAGTGATCGGACAAGCTTATTCGCATCCGCGAGAAAATGAATATCATTGAATTTGTCTTGGACGGATGTTTTGGGCCATAAGAGAGCATTTTCTTGACAAAACGGGCAATTCGATACCCTCGAACATTCTGATTTCAAAGTCGTTTGTCTCACGGAGCGGTTTATTTTGTCTCTGCAAAAGTTTTTGCAGTTTTCAAAACATTGTCAATTTTTGTTCTGCCTTAAGGGATCGGTGTTTACTGATTAAATTGAAAGCAATTGGTACCAGTCATATGCGATTAATGATTTCTGTTAGTTTTAACGTGCTATTGTCAACATTCCCTATGCTTTCGCAGCTTTTAATGTAAACAAGAAACTTTAGAAAATTGGGAAATTGGCATTCACGAGTTGTTGCAAACTTTTGCGTTCACGAGTTGTTCACGAGTTGTTCCAATTTTTTCGCGTGTTATAAGTACGTCTTCCGTTTTTCGCGTTTTCGTAGAGCAAGTGTCATTCAAACAACCAGCAATACAGTAAATTAATTATGAGTCGGTCGTGTGTTAGTTGAATCGATTACTTACCCAGCTGGGACCTATGGCCTTGACATTTACGCGAACAATATCGATGTGGACACGAAAATGAACTTTCGAAAATTTTTGAACTTTCGAAAATGGTTTTTTTTAAACTTGAAAAAATATCGCTCTTATTTTTTTCATTTTTTAATTTTTGAGGGACGATCTTCCAAAAGTAGCGCAAATTTTTTGTCATATTTTGTTCGTTAAAATTTTTTCCGTGCGAGACAACTCACATGTCAGACTAATATTTGAGTTTTATTTCCCGCCCCCGTTATTCGTCGCGCGTGTTTATCTTCGGTTTTTGTTGCCCTATGTGCAAGGCCAACACGGTTATTCATTTTTCAGTATCGCTGCCCTGGTCAATGATTCACCAATCAAAAGCCTTTGACGAACCGCAGCAATTCCCATTGTGCTGTTCAACCGTTGAACCAAATCTCTGGTAATCTGTCGTTCTCGTGGTAATATGACGGCAAGTCTGGCATACATAGGTGGAGTCACAACCAATACATGAAATTTCACAAACCACGTGAGATTTCAGATTTTAATCGAAACTTGACTTATGCGAGGGCAAGCAAGTTTTCATTTTCCTAGTCATAAAAAAATATTTAATCCAAATATTTTTTGTAGTTTTTTTTCAATCGCATATTCAAATTACATCTGTATTACATTAAAAAGGTGGGGTTTGCATCCCGACTATTTTTGCCAATTATATATTTTTTTCTTAGAATATTAGGCTTTCTGTTTCCCTACAACAAGTGTTTCGAGACTTTCGCTTACAATTTTTGCAGTTTAGATTTCAGGGCACTGAATTTTCAACCGTATACCCTGATTTGTTCTAAGTACCTCGTCAAAAGCTTCCAAGCACTCGTGCTACAGAAAAACCTATGCACAGTGCCTTGCACTATATTTCACATATGTTGCAATGGGGCACAACTACTAAAGTTTAAAATTATAGATGTATCAATAGGCTTATGGTACCAATTGCTTGAATTCGTTTTTTCCTTGCTCACATATATATTCATGTCAAGAAAAGCCATTTCGCCGTTCCCATCTGCATTTTTTAATGTGAAATGAAAATTTTTGTGCAAGTTGTTAACTTTTTTGAGCAATTCTTTGCCTGTTGATTTTGTGGTAAATACAATTTCGTCAACATTTTGTGCAAAAAACCTTCCCTCTAACTTGATTTTCTGTCTTTGGCAATTTGTTGCAATGGCTACAGAACCAAACAATATCCCACATTTTTTTTATTCTTCATTGCTTATTTTCTGTCACTTCATTTGAAACCAATTTCTGCATCGTTCACATTCAACTGCTTTATTTTTCTAAACTATTTTTTCTGAACAATCGGGGAAATCCTCACTGGGATCCTTCTGCAATCCTGGCTCAGGACTACAACTCTCTTTTTTTAGTTTTCTTGGAACAATTTCATCTCAATGTTTGCTAATATGACCGCCAATGATGCACCCATTGCTAGGCCATCCACTTCTTGTTAGTACAATTTTTTGTTACATTTGAAATGGACATTTGTCACAGCCAATTTTAAAAGAAACTTTAATGTTGATCTTTCTAAATCTGGAGAGTGGTCACTAGAATAAAGGCATCGTAGAGCTATTTCTTTGGCTTCCGAAACAGGCACATTCGTGTATAAAATTTTTACGTCTAAAGGGACTATCTGTTCGTTGTCATCAAGCGCAATTAACTCAAGTTTTTTATGTGCATCAATTGTGGAAGTATCAATGTTTGCTACGGGTAATTTCTTAAAAAATGGCGTCTGAAATAATTTTAAAATGTAGTAACTACTCCCAAGAATCGACAGAACCGGTTTCAGTGAAGTGTGTGTTTTGTGAACTTTTGCTGAATCATACAGACGAGCAGGCTCTCCTCCTGTTGTTCGGATTCTATGGTAAATTGGCTCACTTATCAACTCCTGTCTCCTCGTTTCTAACAAAGTGCTTTTTGTTTCTTTTTCAATTTTCACAATTACATCGCTCTCACTTTCCAATTCTTTAAAATGCGTACAATTAAGTACATCCACGAGTTCTTGTTCTTAGCTTTCCTTCTTAATTAGGCGAAAAACATTCCCTTTGTCATTTGCACAGCCAAATACTGCCCTCCTTGAGGCGTTTATTGTTTATTTGCCTTGACAAGGCCGCGGTATTTGGGTGTTTCTCTCACATTTTTGGCTTGCCACTTGGTTTCAGACTCGATTTCGCAGAATGTTTTGCTGGAAGTTCCGTTTTCGCGTAGTGATCAGACAAGCTTATTCGCATCCGCGAGAAAATGAATATCATTGAATTTGTCTTGGACGGATGTTTTGGGCCATAAGAGAGCATTTTCTTGACAAAACGGGCAATTCGATACCCTCGAACATTCTGATTTCAAAGTCGTTTGTCTCACGGAGCGGATTATTTTGTCTCTGCAAAAGTTTTGGCAGCTTTCAGAACATTGTCAATTTTTGTTCTGCCTTAAGGGATCGGGGTTTTCTGATTAAATTGAAAGCAATTGGTACCAACCATATGCGATTAATGATTTCTATTAGTTTTAACGTGCTATTGTCAACATTCCCTATGCTTTCGCAGCGTTTGCTCTAAACAAGAAACTTTAGAAAATTGGGAAATTTGCTTTCACGAGTTGTTCCAAACTTTTGCATTCACGAGTTGTTCACGAGTTGTTCCAAACTTTTCGCGTGTTCTAAGTACGCCTTCCGATTTTCACGTTTTCGTAGAGCAAATCTCATTCAAACGAACAGCAATACAGTAAATTAATTTTGAGTCGGCTATTTGTTAGTTGAATCGATTACTTACCCAGCTGGGACCTATGGCCTTGATATTTACGCGAACAATATCGATGTGGACACGAAAATTAACTTTCGAAAATTTTTGAACTTTCGAAAATGGTTGTTTTTAAACTTGAAAAAATATCGCTCTTATTTTTTGCATTTTTTAATTTTTGAGGGACGATCTTCCAAAAGTAGCGCAAATTTTTTTCATATTTTGTTCGTTAATATTTTTTCCGTGCAAGACAACTCACATGTCAGACTAATATTTGAGTTTTAGTTCCCGCCCCCGTTATTCGTCCCGCGTGTTTATCTTTGGTTTTTGTTGCCCTATGTGCAAGGCCAACACGGTTATTCATTTTTCAGTATCGCTGCCCTGGTCAATGATTCACCAATCAAAAGCCTTTGACGAACCGCAGCAATTCCCATTGTGCTGTTCAACCGTTGAACCAAGTCTCTGGTAAACTGTCGTTCTCGTGGTAATATGACGGCAAGTCTGGCCTACATAGGTGGAGTCACAACCAATACATGAAATTTCACAAACCACGTGACATTTCAGATTTTAATCGAAACTCGACTTATGCGAGGGCAAGCAAGTTTTCATTTTCCTAGTCATAAAAAATATTTAATCCAAATATTTTTTGTAGTTTTTTTTTCAATCGCATATTCAAATTACATCTGTATTACATTAAAAAGATGGGGTTTGCATCCCGACTATGTTTGCCAATTTCATATTTTTTTCTTAGAATATGAGGCTTTCTGTTTCCCTACAACAAATGTTTCGAGACTTTCGCTTATAATTTTGGCAGTTTAGAATTCGGGGCACTGAATTTTCAACCGTATACCCTGATTTGTTCTATGTACCTCGTCAAAAGCTTCCAAGCACTCGTGCTACAGAAAAACCCATGCACAGTGCCTTGCACTATATTTCACATATGTTGCAATGGGGCACAACTACTAAAGTTTAAAATTATAGATGTATCAATAGGCTTATGGTACCAATTGCTTGAATTTGTTTTTTCCTTGCTCAAATATATATTCATGTCAAGAAAAGCCATTTCGCCGTTTCCATCTGCATTTTTTAATGTGAAATGAATATTTTTGTGCAAGTTGTTAACTTTTCTGAGCAATTCTTTGCCTGTTGATTTTGTGGTAAATACAATTTCGTCAACATTTTGTGCAAAAAAACCTTCCCTCTAACTTGATTTCTGTCTTTGTCAATTTGTTGCAATGGCTACAGAACCAAACAATATCCCACAGTTTTTTATTCTTTATTGCTTATTTTCTGTCACTTCATTTGAAACCAATTTCTGCATCGTTCACATTCAAATGCTTTACTTGTCTAAACTATTTTTTCTGAACAATCGGGGAATTCCTCACTGGGATCCTTCTGCAAGCCTGGCTCAGGACTACAACTCTCTTTTTTTAGTTTTCTTGGAACAATTTCATCCTAATGTTTGCTAATATGACCGGCAATGATGCACCCATTGCTAGGCCATCCACTTCTTGTTAGTACAATTTATTGTTACATTTGAAATGGACATTTGTCACAGCCAATTTTAAAAGAAGTTTTAATGTTGATCTTTCTAAATCTGGAGAGTGGTCACTAGAATAAAGGCATCGTAGAGCTATTTCTTTGGCTTCCGAAACAGGCACATTCGTGTATAAAATTTTTACGTCTAAAGGGACTATCTGTTCGTTGTCATCAAGCGCAATTAACTCAAGTTTTTTATGTGCATCAATTGTGGAAGTATCAATGTTTGCTACGGGTAATTTCTTAAAAAATGGCGTCTGAAATAATTTTAAAATGTAGTAACTACTCCCAAGAATCGACAGAACCGGTTTCAGTGAAGTGTGTGTTTTGTGAACTTTTGCTGAATCATACAGACGAGCAGGCTCTCCTCCTGTTGTTCGGATTCTATGGTAAATTGGCTCACTTATCAACTCCTGTCTCCTCGTTTCTAACAAAGTGCTTTTTGTTTCTTTTTCAATTTTCACAATTACATCGCTCTCACTTTCCAATTCTTTAAAATGCGTACAATTAAGTACATCCACGAGTTCTTGTTCTTAGCTTTCCTTCTTAATTAGGCGAAAAACATTCCCTTTGTCATTTGCACAGCCAAATACTGCCCTCCTTGAGGCGTTTATTGTTTATTTGCCTTGACAAGGCCGCGGTATTTGGGTGTTTCTCTCACATTTTTGGCTTGCCACTTGGTTTCAGACTCGATTTCGCAGAATGTTTTGCTGGAAGTTCCGTTTTCGCGTAGTGATCAGACAAGCTTATTCGCATCCGCGAGAAAATGAATATCATTGAATTTGTCTTGGACGGATGTTTTGGGCCATAAGAGAGCATTTTCTTGACAAAACGGGCAATTCGATACCCTCGAACATTCTGATTTCAAAGTCGTTTGTCTCACGGAGCGGATTATTTTGTCTCTGCAAAAGTTTTGGCAGCTTTCAGAACATTGTCAATTTTTGTTCTGCCTTAAGGGATCGGGGTTTTCTGATTAAATTGAAAGCAATTGGTACCAACCATATGCGATTAATGATTTCTATTAGTTTTAACGTGCTATTGTCAACATTCCCTATGCTTTCGCAGCGTTTGCTCTAAACAAGAAACTTTAGAAAATTGGGAAATTTGCTTTCACGAGTTGTTCCAAACTTTTGCATTCACGAGTTGTTCACGAGTTGTTCCAAACTTTTCGCGTGTTCTAAGTACGCCTTCCGATTTTCACGTTTTCGTAGAGCAAATCTTATTCAAACGAACAGCAATACAGTAAATTAATTTTGAGTCGGCTATTTGTTAGTTGAATCGATTACTTACCCAGCTGGGACCTATGGCCTTGATATTTACGCGAACAATATCGATGTGGACACGAAAATTAACTTTCGAAAATTTTTGAACTTTCGAAAATGGTTGTTTTTAAACTTGAAAAAATATCGCTCTTATTTTTTGCATTTTTTAATTTTTGAGGGACGATCTTCCAAAAGTAGCGCAAATTTTTTTCATATTTTGTTCGTTAATATTTTTTCCGTGCAAGACAACTCACATGTCAGACTAATATTTGAGTTTTAGTTCCCGCCCCCGTTATTCGTCCCGCGTGTTTATCTTTGGTTTTTGTTGCCCTATGTGCAAGGCCAACACGGTTATTCATTTTTCAGTATCGCTGCCCTGGTCAATGATTCACCAATCAAAAGCCTTTGACGAACCGCAGCAATTCCCATTGTGCTGTTCAACCGTTGAACCAAGTCTCTGGTAAACTGTCGTTCTCGTGGTAATATGACGGCAAGTCTGGCCTACATAGGTGGAGTCACAACCAATACATGAAATTTCACAAACCACGTGACATTTCAGATTTTAATCGAAACTCGACTTATGCGAGGGCAAGCAAGTTTTCATTTTCCTAGTCATAAAAAATATTTAATCCAAATATTTTTTGTAGTTTTTTTTTCAATCGCATATTCAAATTACATCTGTATTACATTAAAAAGATGGGGTTTGCATCCCGACTATGTTTGCCAATTTCATATTTTTTTCTTAGAATATGAGGCTTTCTGTTTCCCTACAACAAATGTTTCGAGACTTTCGCTTATAATTTTGGCAGTTTAGAATTCAGGGCACTGAATTTTCAACCGTATACCCTGATTTGTTCTATGTACCTCGTCAAAAGCTTCCAAGCACTCGTGCTACAGAAAAACCCATGCACAGTGCCTTGCACTATATTTCACATATGTTGCAATGGGGCACAACTACTAAAGTTTAAAATTATAGATGTATCAATAGGCTTATGGTACCAATTGCTTGAATTTGTTTTTTCCTTGCTCAAATATATATTCATGTCAAGAAAAGCCATTTCGCCGTTTCCATCTGCATTTTTTAATGTGAAATGAATATTTTTGTGCAAGTTGTTAACTTTTCTGAGCAATTCTTTGCCTGTTGATTTTGTGGTAAATACAATTTCGTCAACATTTTGTGCAAAAAAACCTTCCCTCTAACTTGATTTCTGTCTTTGTCAATTTGTTGCAATGGCTACAGAACCAAACAATATCCCACAGTTTTTTATTCTTTATTGCTTATTTTCTGTCACTTCATTTGAAACCAATTTCTGCATCGTTCACATTCAAATGCTTTACTTGTCTAAACTATTTTTTCTGAACAATCGGGGAATTCCTCACTGGGATCCTTCTGCAAGCCTGGCTCAGGACTACAACTCTCTTTTTTTAGTTTTCTTGGAACAATTTCATCCTAATGTTTGCTAATATGACCGGCAATGATGCACCCATTGCTAGGCCATCCACTTCTTGTTAGTACAATTTATTGTTACATTTGAAATGGACATTTGTCACAGCCAATTTTAAAAGAAGTTTTAATGTTGATCTTTCTAAATCTGGAGAGTGGTCACTAGAATAAAGGCATCGTAGAGCTATTTCTTTGGCTTCCGAAACAGGCACATTCGTGTATAAAATTTTTACGTCTAAAGGGACTATCTGTTCGTTGTCATCAAGCGCAATTAACTCAAGTTTTTTATGTGCATCAATTGTGGAAGTATCAATGTTTGCTACGGGTAATTTCTTAAAAAATGGCGTCTGAAATAATTTTAAAATGTAGTAACTACTCCCAAGAATCGACAGAACCGGTTTCAGTGAAGTGTGTGTTTTGTGAACTTTTGCTGAATCATACAGACGAGCAGGCTCTCCTCCTGTTGTTCGGATTCTATGGTAAATTGGCTCACTTATCAACTCCTGTCTCCTCGTTTCTAACAAAGTGCTTTTTGTTTCTTTTTCAATTTTCACAATTACATCGCTCTCACTTTCCAATTCTTTAAAATGCGTACAATTAAGTACATCCACGAGTTCTTGTTCTTAGCTTTCCTTCTTAATTAGGCGAAAAACATTCCCTTTGTCATTTGCACAGCCAAATACTGCCCTCCTTGAGGCGTTTATTGTTTATTTGCCTTGACAAGGCCGCGGTATTTGGGTGTTTCTCTCACATTTTTGGCTTGCCACTTGGTTTCAGACTCGATTTCGCAGAATGTTTTGCTGGAAGTTCCGTTTTCGCGTAGTGATCAGACAAGCTTATTCGCATCCGCGAGAAAATGAATATCATTGAATTTGTCTTGGACGGATGTTTTGGGCCATAAGAGAGCATTTTCTTGACAAAACGGGCAATTCGATACCCTCGAACATTCTGATTTCAAAGTCGTTTGTCTCACGGAGCGGATTATTTTGTCTCTGCAAAAGTTTTGGCAGCTTTCAGAACATTGTCAATTTTTGTTCTGCCTTAAGGGATCGGGGTTTTCTGATTAAATTGAAAGCAATTGGTACCAACCATATGCGATTAATGATTTCTATTAGTTTTAACGTGCTATTGTCAACATTCCCTATGCTTTCGCAGCGTTTGCTCTAAACAAGAAACTTTAGAAAATTGGGAAATTTGCTTTCACGAGTTGTTCCAAACTTTTGCATTCACGAGTTGTTCACGAGTTGTTCCAAACTTTTCGCGTGTTCTAAGTACGCCTTCCGATTTTCACGTTTTCGTAGAGCAAATCTCATTCAAACGAACAGCAATACAGTAAATTAATTTTGAGTCGGCTATTTGTTAGTTGAATCGATTACTTACCCAGCTGGGACCTATGGCCTTGATATTTACGCGAACAATATCGATGTGGACACGAAAATTAACTTTCGAAAATTTTTGAACTTTCGAAAATGGTTGTTTTTAAACTTGAAAAAATATCGCTCTTATTTTTTGCATTTTTTAATTTTTGAGGGACGATCTTCCAAAAGTAGCGCAAATTTTTTTCATATTTTGTTCGTTAATATTTTTTCCGTGCAAGACAACTCACATGTCAGACTAATATTTGAGTTTTAGTTCCCGCCCCCGTTATTCGTCCCGCGTGTTTATCTTTGGTTTTTGTTGCCCTATGTGCAAGGCCAACACGGTTATTCATTTTTCAGTATCGCTGCCCTGGTCAATGATTCACCAATCAAAAGCCTTTGACGAACCGCAGCAATTCCCATTGTGCTGTTCAACCGTTGAACCAAGTCTCTGGTAAACTGTCGTTCTCGTGGTAATATGACGGCAAGTCTGGCCTACATAGGTGGAGTCACAACCAATACATGAAATTTCACAAACCACGTGACATTTCAGATTTTAATCGAAACTCGACTTATGCGAGGGCAAGCAAGTTTTCATTTTCCTAGTCATAAAAAATATTTAATCCAAATATTTTTTGTAGTTTTTTTTTCAATCGCATATTCAAATTACATCTGTATTACATTAAAAAGATGGGGTTTGCATCCCGACTATGTTTGCCAATTTCATATTTTTTTCTTAGAATATGAGGCTTTCTGTTTCCCTACAACAAATGTTTCGAGACTTTCGCTTATAATTTTGGCAGTTTAGAATTCAGGGCACTGAATTTTCAACCGTATACCCTGATTTGTTCTATGTACCTCGTCAAAAGCTTCCAAGCACTCGTGCTACAGAAAAACCCATGCACAGTGCCTTGCACTATATTTCACATATGTTGCAATGGGGCACAACTACTAAAGTTTAAAATTATAGATGTATCAATAGGCTTATGGTACCAATTGCTTGAATTTGTTTTTTCCTTGCTCAAATATATATTCATGTCAAGAAAAGCCATTTCGCCGTTTCCATCTGCATTTTTTAATGTGAAATGAATATTTTTGTGCAAGTTGTTAACTTTTCTGAGCAATTCTTTGCCTGTTGATTTTGTGGTAAATACAATTTCGTCAACATTTTGTGCAAAAAAACCTTCCCTCTAACTTGATTTCTGTCTTTGTCAATTTGTTGCAATGGCTACAGAACCAAACAATATCCCACAGTTTTTTATTCTTTATTGCTTATTTTCTGTCACTTCATTTGAAACCAATTTCTGCATCGTTCACATTCAAATGCTTTACTTGTCTAAACTATTTTTTCTGAACAATCGGGGAATTCCTCACTGGGATCCTTCTGCAAGCCTGGCTCAGGACTACAACTCTCTTTTTTTAGTTTTCTTGGAACAATTTCATCCTAATGTTTGCTAATATGACCGGCAATGATGCACCCATTGCTAGGCCATCCACTTCTTGTTAGTACAATTTATTGTTACATTTGAAATGGACATTTGTCACAGCCAATTTTAAAAGAAGTTTTAATGTTGATCTTTCTAAATCTGGAGAGTGGTCACTAGAATAAAGGCATCGTAGAGCTATTTCTTTGGCTTCCGAAACAGGCACATTCGTGTATAAAATTTTTACGTCTAAAGGGACTATCTGTTCGTTGTCATCAAGCGCAATTAACTCAAGTTTTTTATGTGCATCAATTGTGGAAGTATCAATGTTTGCTACGGGTAATTTCTTAAAAAATGGCGTCTGAAATAATTTTAAAATGTAGTAACTACTCCCAAGAATCGACAGAACCGGTTTCAGTGAAGTGTGTGTTTTGTGAACTTTTGCTGAATCATACAGACGAGCAGGCTCTCCTCCTGTTGTTCGGATTCTATGGTAAATTGGCTCACTTATCAACTCCTGTCTCTTCGTTTCTAACAAGGTGCTTTTTGTTTCTTTTTCAATTTCACAATTACATCGCTCTCACCTTCCAATTCTTTAAATTGCGTACAATTAAGTACATCCACGAGTTCTTGTTCTTAGTTTTCCTTCTTAATTAGGCGAAAAACATTCCCTTTGTCATTTGCACAGCCAAATACTGCCCTCCTTGAGGCGTTTATTGTTCATTTGCTTTAACAAGGCCGCGGTATTTGGGTGTTTCTCTCACATTTTTGGCTTGCCAATTGGTTGCAGACTCGATTTCGCAGAATGTTTTGCTGGAAGTTCCGTTTTCGCGTAGTGATCGGACAAGCTTATTCGCATCCGCGAGAAAATGAATATCATTGAATTTGTCTTGGACGGATGTTTTGGGCCATAAGAGAGCATTTTCTTGACAAAATGGGCAATTCGATACCCTCGAACATTCTGATTTCAAAGTCGTTTGTCTCACGCAGCGGTTTATTTTGTCTCTGCGAAAGTTTTTGCAGCTTCCAAAGCATTTTCAATTTTTGTTCTGCTTTGAAGGATTGGTGTTTTCTGCTTAAATTGAAAGCAATTGGTACCAGACACATGCGATAATGCTTTCTATTAGTTTTAGCCAGCTATTTTTGACATTCCCTATGCTTTTTTCAGCGTTTTCTCTAGCATTCCTTGATTCTTCTCTTTAATAATCTTAGCTTGAACTTATGCAATACTTGCTCAGAAAAAAATATTTGTTTTTGGAACACGAAACTTTAGAAAATTGGGAATCAGATCGTTATTCAAACAGCGTTCAAGAAGAAAATATTCTGAAATTTGCATTCACGAGTTGTTCCACAATTTTTGCGTGTTCTAAGTGCGCCTTCCGTTTTTCACGTTTTCGTAGAGCAAGTCTCATTCAAACGTCCAGCAATACAGGAAATTAATTTTGAGTCGGCCGCTTAGTTAGTTGAATCGATTACTTACCCAGCTGGGACCTATGGCCTTGAAATTTACGCGAACAATATCAATATGGACACGTACAATTCGCATTTGGACCGTATTTACGGTGCTTTTTGGAAGAAGTGGTGTGCCGTATCTAAATTTACTCGAAATTATTGTTGTTGTTGTTGTTGTTGTTGGGGATTTACAGTTTTCACTGAGGGGATTTTCGTCCCAGTCGTCGTCTTAGAAAATTGTCCTATTATTTCTGCAGATCTGACAGTCACAGCATAGATGCCAGCTACAGATGTTATTTTCGTCGAATCGCTCGTTTACAAACATCCACATGAAATTTAAAACTCGATTTTTAAGGCCTTTTTTCGTATTAAATTCAATGTATTTTTCTATTCGATTTGCTAGTCTGCATGAACGGAAAAAGAAATCATTTCTAGCCTTTTCAGTTCTGGTTTTCGGGAGCTTGAATAATTCATTTGTTCTCCCTTTTTCTGAATTTTGTTTCAGCATTGGTAAAAAGCTATCGTCTTCTGTCAATTTCGATAAAAGTAGAATGTCATTTAGTTGGATGAACATTGGTAGTGGTAGTATGTTAAGAAATCTCAGTTGATTTGGATACGGCATAACTTTTTGTCCAAGGATCCATTTGAATACTTTCTTTTGAAATCTTTCAAGCTGTTGTAGCTCACCTCGGTTCGGATTTGTGCATGCAGAGACATATAAGAGTACTGGTAGAATTAGTGACTTGTAGAGTCCGAGCTTGATCTCTTGTCTTACTTGAAGAGCTATGTTTATCGAAGTAGGTAGAGTACTTTGTTCGCTTTTTTCAGTCGTTCTTCGATCTGTGTCTTCCAAGTCAGGTCATGGGAAACATAGATGCCGAGATCTTTGATGACTTTGGATGACTCTAGTTTAGTGCCCATAAGCTCGTAATTTTGTGTTTGACGTCTTATGCTCAGCTTTGCACATTTGTCCATGGCTAATTTCATTTTATTTTCTTTTACCCACTGTTCAATACGATTGAGATCGTTTTGAACTTGCCAAAACGTTTTCTTCACTGCAAGAATTTTTAGGTCAACGGCGAAGATAAATGGGTCAGAGAAAACTAACACATCAGGTAGGTCATTGATGAATATGCAAAACAGGAGTGGTCCAAGAAGAGAAACTTGGGGTACCCCACTTGTTACATCTAAAGTTTCCGATCTTGTGTTGTCTACCCGAACGAATTGTTTCCTATTGTCTAAGTAGTCAATGATAATTTCTAATAGGCAACCTCCCACTCCAATATTTGCAACTTTTTGTACAAGCTCGAAATGCGGCACTTTGTCGAAAGCTTTGGAGAAATCTGTGTAGAATGCTACAATTTCGGTGCTTGATTCGTTATCGAGTGCGTCGTGAATTGATTTCAAGAAGGATAGCATATTTGTATAAACTGAGCGTTTTTTAACAAATCCATGTTGGTGTTCTGTTAGGAATTTTTCGAAGTGAGCGTATAAAGCTGAACAGATGCATTTTTCAAAAACTTTACTGTCAAAGTCTAAAAGAGAGACTGGTCGGTAATTTTCTACTTTCCGTCTGTCATCTTTTTTGTAGATTGGTGTCACAGCTGCAATTTTCCAGGAGTTTGGGATTTTTCTCAGTCGTTTTATCTGCTTGAAAAGTACATTTAAATTCTTACTTGTTTCGCGTGCTGTACGTTGGAAAAATGCAGAGTGTATGCCATTTGGGCCTCGCGACTTTGTGGAATCTAGCGAAAGAAGTATTTCGTAGATTGCTTTCTTTGAGATTTCGAAGTTTGAAATGTCAATTTACTATACAATCTCTATGGCAATGACGAATGGGGTTTACGCAGAGTGAAGCCAGGCACGCGGAAGTTCATTGCAATTTATTATATTAATGGTTTCCATCACAAGATCTGCGAAACTGATCGCTGTTACGCACTGAAGTCAACCGAGGTATGCCGTTGCGCCCTCTGCCAAGAGCAAATGTCGTCAAACGAACACATTTTACACTGCAGATGGTTTGACTATGCGGAACATCCAATTAGACGTTTTATCAGACTATATGAACTCGATTAATTTTTAGTTATATGTAAATGAATGTATACCATTACATATGTCAGATTTTGATACACTGACGTTTATTTCACAATCTTATCTTAAACGACCGGCATTATTGAAGCAGACAGCAGCATCTCGCACAGGAAGTTCACCAGAACTACGGACAGTACCGTCCGTAAGTAACCTGTTGGCGTCCTTAGCTTGACGCTTTTGTCTGGCTTTTGTTCACATTGTTCTTTCTATAGAGGCGCAGTGTTATATACAAGCTTCTAATCCAGATTTGATATAATTTATACGGTTTTCCGTTGGGTGAAAATTATATATTTAGAACTGGTTTGTGATTGGATGAAAGAGTTGGAAGAGATAGAAGAATAGAATAGAATTGCAGAGTTGTTTTGAAATTGAGAGAATAAGAGGGAATCTGCTCAGAACCTGCAATTGAAATAGATAGAAAGGATAGATTTCATAGTGCTAGAACACCAGTTTAGTGCGTGCAAATTATTTGCACCCCCAGAAGCACATGCAATATTTTTACAATGATTTTTTTCAAACATGTAAATTAATAATATAACTGAATGGTTAAAGTTTACATGCCTTCAGAATAATCAGGAATATTTATTGAAATAATCAAAATTATACATTAATCTTCTGGTTATTAATTGATGTTACCCATTAAGCTGCTCGTTCCACTATATATAAAAATAAGACACGAATGATCCTAACTGTCTCTATTGGTAAATTTACACGCTGACGTTGCAAAACTCTGTATTGACACCTGCTCTGTAATTGGGGGGAGCATAACGTACTCGGTGTGTGTGTGTGGGGGGGCACACATGGAAAAAATCCGGTGGTTCTTAATCTTAAAAAGTTCGACTCCACTGAGTCGCCCCCACCACCACCACCACCACGCTATGTCACCCTCCTCCATCTGACGATCTGGACCCTAGGCCCACGAATGCACACGAGGCCTAATTTTCAACGAGTTGTTCATTTTTCAGGTTTCATGGATGTCAGTAAGATTGAAGTTGTAATATCAATATTGCACGATTTGCAAGTTAAGATTGACAATCTGATTTCTAGTATTGATCAAGCAATTGCAGAGGGTCTGGGTACAGAAAGAATTTTTGATGCTCGCGTAAGTTGATATAATTGTGGGGGTTTTCAACGCCCATAAATGTTCACGTCAATTTGTTTTATGAACAGCATTCGACCATCTGGTTGATCAGTATCGGATAGTAATTTCAATTGACTAACTATTCAAAGTAAATTAAAAACACTTCTCCCCACACTGGGTGAATATTGGCTGGTTCGGGTTCCTCGCAGTATTTGGTTTTTCCCAAATTTATTAATAAAATGAAAATTAATTAAGGACAAATGAAAATATTGAGAGGCTGAAAGCGGATGTCAAAAGGGAGAAAACCAAAAGCCTCCCTTTTTATTGACAATTATTATCCAACAATTACGCGCCGCCTTAGCGTCTCAGAGCCTCGGATGTAGAGTATGGAGTTCCTATGAAGTGCGAACTTTATTTTTGCTGAAAGTTCGAGCGTATGAAGTCAATTTCTTTCTATTTCAGAGGGAGTTACCTCGGCTTTTTGCCGCACAAATTTCCACGAAACAATCTTTGAGCTGTGATGAAGATTGGAGCAAGAGCAATATATCAGTCAAACAGAAGTTATCACGATACCCAGATTTTAGGCAGTGGCTCAAATCAATTGACATCAGACATGCGCTTTCAATCGTAAGCTTTCGTTGGTTTTTGCTTAGCAATGTGTTGAAATCAGTTTTCCATTTGTGAAATTATGATGTGTGGTTGCATCTTGTTTGTAGCAATGTCTTGCTCTGAAATCTTGTTTTGTGTCGCGTAAATATCATTACTTTCTCCATTCAGCCACAAAAGCGTACAGAGGTTGTGCTTTTTAGTAAAGCGACTCGGTATTACAAAATTGAGTATCAAAAATCTGCTAATGTTGCTCTCACAGTTTCAACGCAGTCACATAATTGATGCTTTATTTTACTTAGAGGCACCTTACATTTTATCTTATCCGTGCATTAAAATTACTGGTGAGATACAATTCAACTCACGTTTCCCTAATTTACAGTTTTATGTTTTATAGTCAGAGAAGGCAAAATTTCACGTGTACATTTTGTGATAATAATTTTTATTAGATACCAATTGGTAAGCAAGTTCTGCATCAATGGAATGCTCGATTGCGGTAATCAAGGAGATTGCTGTTCTTAATGACGAAGATTCCAGAATTGCTCAAGATATAAAACCGCTCTAAAAAAGCTCATGCCCCCTATTTAGCATCAAAACGTAAACCACGATATAGTAATGGTGCAATTATACAAAAAATGTGGTTCGATAATGGGATAATCTTCCAGTAAGTTAGAGAAGTTATGCCCTAGAGCAAATTTCATCAAAAATAACAGAGAAAATGATTAAACGATAATGATTCAAATTGAGAAAACAAGACAATAAGTTTTTCTTGTTACAAAGTTAGTAATTTTTGATTGATAAATTTCTAGCATGCAACATTAGCCCAGCGGATAATTAATAGCAGCCCTCATATTCTCAGTAGGCTATTGTTGCGCTCCTATTTTTTAATACATTCTAAAGTATTTGGATCGATTGGTGTGCCGTCTTTTCTTTTTTAAGATGTTTTCACGCATTTTTCTGATGACTTTTAGCTTTCGAAACGTGATAAACAGGTAAAGCGTGGCGAGCAATAAGTTGCAACAGAGACCTTCCGTTTGCTTTAGTAGTCTTGAAGTGCTTAATTTACTGAAGTTGCTGGGAACGTCAAAATTCAAGGTGAAAGTCACGTTTGAAGTTTTTTCACCACAAAATTGTGCTGTTTTGTTTTCTGTTTTTTTTTCTGAAACAGGATTTCAATTGACGATTGCTTAAGCTCCTAGTAGTATCTGGCATGCTATAAATGCTCTCCATAACGGTCTTCTTGAGGTACATGTTTTGGTAATGCAAACTTAATTATAAAGAGTGTGTAATAATTTTTAAAATTTTTTTTTGAAAATGTTTCTCAGCCAATGAAGTTTTTTTTTGAAAATGTTTTCCCTATTTTTCGAGTTTTTTTTTCAGACTCAGGTAACCTCTTTTAGGGTTTATTAATAGGTTGCTGCATAGCTTCTTTTGTCAATGGAATGGTTTGCAACTTTTTAATTTCAAGAGTTTTAGCGATTTCTTGATACTTGAATTTTTTGGAACTTATTTTCATTTTCCAATTTTATCGATCTGTATGGACAAGTGAATCGTTTTTCTGGAGACAATGAAATGTTTCTGAAGATATTAAGACCAAGACTTTTAGCAACATTGAGAAAAATTATGATTGTTTTAAATTTAAATTTTTTTTGTCATTTTCAGAGTTTATTGATCTTTAAGGGCCAATGAAACTTCTTTTTAGGTCTTGCAGATGATCAGATTCAAAGGAGCAAAAAGATGGTTTTATTTATAATAATATCGCTATTTTTAGAAACTTTCAATAAATTCTGCAGTGTTCAATTTTTGTCATATCACTTTTTCGAGTTTTTCTATCTTTATTAGCCAATTACCCCCTTTTAAAGGCTTGTGGTTTAATTTGTGTATTTAAATGGCTCATGTTTGGCCTTTAGGATATAAGCTTCAAGAGTTTTAGCAATGATTATTGATGTTTACTTTGTTGGATTGTTTTTGTTTACCTAAATTTTTGTGACTGTCTTTTTGGCTGGTTTTGTTCAATTAATCCGATGGTCAGATACAGTAGTTCTAAATTTTTCAGTTGGTTCTTTGGATTGGCTAGTTTAATTCATTGCCTATTCTGCTCCAAGCGGTTTTAAACAGCATTTGCTCAGTAAAGCAGTGTAAAATGAACAGTGTCAGTATCAAAACACGGAATCAAATAGAAGAGGGATGAACCCAAAAGCCCAATTTTAGGCGCCCGCTACTTGAACCTTGTTCTTACAAGTCTTAGTTACCATCTCTAATGCTTATTCGTTTTGATACTAGCCCCTGTATTCTCTTTTTAGGTAACAGGAGTATTTCAAACAACAGAATCAATCAGTTTTTTTCCATTCAATCCCAATCGGGGTTATGGGAATAGATAGAGGTTTTTTCGGCGATCTGCTGGATATGTTTTTAATTTACGTTTCAGATTTTTAAAAAAAATGTACAAAACGCTTTGACTAACTAGGGTTAGAGATAAATTGATGACATTCTGATTTGGCATGATGCATGGACAACCATTCTCCTTTGACTTGATCAATCTTCTTTAATTGCTCTCCAACAATTTTTAAAGCAATTTGAGAAAAAGATAACTAAATCTAAATCATTATTATTCGGGACTCAGTTTTTGAAGCCTGATTTCCCAACATGTCTGAAAATGTTGCAGTTGTTATTGGCACCTTAGTATCAGCTTTGCTTCAGATAGCTAAGCCTTTGAGTGCAGTTTCTTTAGAATTTGAAATACAGTGAGAAAAACCAGGGGTCTATAAGGCTCAAAAATCAAGTTGAAAAGTTTTGGCTTGAGATTGTTGAGCAGCAGTAGCACTGGCTCGTTGGCCCCGGCAATGTCAAAAAGAACATTAAATTTGGAAAGCGGACAAAGGACACTCAAGACGCCACGAACCATAATTCGGAAGGATGACTCACCATTCTCAAACAAAAAACTCATTGGATACTGTTTGTTCCTGCATTTTTAAACGGGCTTTCATTGGATCATTCGACGCAGCACGCCAGCACAGAAAAAGGGGTCTTAAATGGAAAACACGAAGAGAATGAAGCAACTTAAATGAAGAAAGTGGTATTTGAACCGCAATTTCAATCCGTAATGGAAATAGGTTACTATGAGAGAGACAAACTTCGACCCAGAAAACGTGGATCATTTATCCAAAAAAGCGAAACTGAAAAATATGTATCTTTTCTAACAGCGATCACAGAAAAAAGTGAATTACAGGACTTGAAATTGAAGATAACCATTACAGATGAGCGGAAATTCACTTACACTCTTCAGAAGAGACCTATGCAAACTTATCGCTCTCCGGTTAATTCGCGATGCGAAAAATAAATGCTTGCAGATGAAACAGCTGAATGTGGTTGCGAAATAGCTCTTCAGTTTCAACAGAAACATACGTTGGGAAAAGGCTGCATTATCAATGCGGTCTCTGGTAGTGTTTCCACAAAACAATCGGCTGTCTGCTAATGTTGAAGGCTTGAACACTGGATTGGCTTCAGTGGCCGAGGCTATCCGGCGCAGTTGTGTACTCATTGAAAAATGTTGAGGAGCTAAGGAAAGATATCAGGAAATCAGTTTCTCGGGAGAGCTGCTCCCCTTACATAAGAAAGGATCTAACATACAAAATGTTTTCGTCCGCACAACGTGAACGGATCTGCGCTTATTAAGTAAACGATTCAGAAATTCAGTAAACGATTCAGAAAAACGATTCAGACATCAGTTTTTCTTGATTGTATTTACTTATGATGGGTTCATATATACAGTTCTTCGCTAGCTGCCATGTTTCTTCGCAGTTCTTTAGATCGAGCCCGAAGAAGCAACATTGAAAAGAAGCAAGTTTGAATTCTAATCATTGGAACGATAAAAAATACTGGAGGTAGATTTGATCATTGAGTTAAAAAAAGGGTTTGAGGGGGAAGTAGGACTGTTTTTCCCAGCCCCTACCTCAAAAAAAAGTTTTCTGAAAATTAAATCTCCCTCCAAACAGTTCAGAAAAAGTTGAAACAGAGAAAATTTTTAACAGCAGGAGCGATATAAGAAAGGAAATAAATGTCTAGAGGTTAAATTTTAATCATCGTTCTTTTTCGTAAGTGATAAAAGAAAGAAAGAGTAAATTTCGCTATTTAACCAACCCATCAAGTTTCCATTTATAGCTTACCCTATTAAATGTAATATAATTGCACATACACAACAATCATAGTTCAAGAAAGAAAAGAAAAACTTGGAATTATCTGTCATATTAGATCGTTAGTTGGCGTATATGAAATTTATCAATTCGAATTGTTGACTAGATAGGAGGATTTTTGTGGCAATTATTAGTCATAGTTGCTCGGTCGGCATATTCAGTTTCGGACATAATAGCTCCAAGTTGTCTTAATTTATTGTATAATATTGCACCACGAAATCTAACTGATGTCGTAACCAACAAAGCAACTTTGGATAACGAATACTTGTGAGTTTTCGTACATTTTAATCATTACGACAAAAAATGCTATGACCTCTTTTTAATAGCCACAAAGCGATAGCTTAGGCTATTATTGGCCTTCTCTTGGTTTTTTTTTCAATTCAAAGAATTTGAATTGTATTGGGGCGCTGTCTTTTTTTTAAGATCTGTTCACACATTGTCATGATTTTTGAAGTCAAATTGGAGTAGTGATTTTGGTCACGCCGAAACAGGAAGTGGAGCGAAAAAGCGAGTGGTTTTGCGGCGTGAAATTTTTTTCTCTCTAAATTTAAAGTAGAGTGAGAAAACGGTGTTTGAACAAAAATTCGCTTTCTCGCTAGTGGCTTTTTGTTTGCATGCGACGATTTCACTTTAGTATATTTTTTTCAATTTTTTGGATTGAATTTTTTTCTATATGGTTTTTTCCCAATCCTTTCATAGTTCATTCTAGGCCTAGTTATGTTGTTAGAATCAAATTTACATTTGGCGCTAGCGGCATTTTGACATTGATTTTCTGTTTTTCTTTTTTCGTTTTTTTATATGACTTTTTTTTTAGAAATGGTTTTCCCAATTCACTCATAATCCGTTCTAGTTGTAGTTTTTTTTAATGAAATTTCTTTGAATTGTACGTCAGCACTTGTCCTGCTATGTTTTTTTATTTCGTCGTCAAGATTTTTGTTACGACCATATGACGTCACAACCACTTCAAATCTGCTTTTTGTTCATGCAATTTCAACTGAAATGCGTGCGTGACGTCATTTTCCGCTCTTAGTGGAGAGAGTTTTTTTGTTTATTCGCGTGATTAAGATTTTGGTCGCACGTGACCTACTTCATTCGTCATACATGACTTCATCACTCTGAAATTAAGTTTTCTTTAACTCAAAGAGTTAACGTCAAGTGAGTTTTTGTCAATCTAATTGAAGGGAGGGCAGCGATTAGAAGGAACAATAAGTTAAACAAATTCTTAATCAATATATAACATCTCAGCATTCAAAAAAGTTAATTTTTTGGTCTGTTTCTTTTACTATCTTTTTCAAACTGCAGATCTACGAAGCTAAATTAATAAAATTAAATATGTAGCTTTTCATTGGAATTGGTTGTTTTTAAAATCATGGTCTCACAATTTTGTTCTGAGCTCAATTTTTTTTATATTGCCCTCGAAGGAACTTTCTGTCATGTTTGTCTTGTTGAATTTTAAAGTTCTTGTCAGACAATTTGTTCTAGAATATTCTTTGCCTCACTTCAGGGAATTGTCTTTTCACTAAAAGAGCAGTATAATTGTTCCGATCCCTCTTGAGTCTCAAATGGGTTTTTTGTTCAGACAATTTTGGCCGATCGATACATTCATCGTAGACAGTTAAGACTGGTATCATTAGAAAGCTCGTCCAGCGTAGAATATTGAATTAAAAAGATTTTTTGAGTTTCGTTTTTAACAGGGAGTTATCGAGGTTTAAACTTTTGAGAAAATAGAGTGAAAATAGATTTTATTCACATTTTTGGAATTTTTGACTAAAGTTTTGCTAAAAATTGTTAATACTTTTCCAGAAAGTGTTGTTGATTTTATTTTTAAAGACAAAAAACTATTGTCGTCTATTTTTATTTTATTTTGTCAAAAATTCTGTCTATATATTTCAAAATTCAGATTTCATCAAAAATTTCCCGAAATAAGCTTCTTTAGTCCACTTTGATCAAATTTACCGGAAGTACACACACCAAAAACAACAAACGCAATCTTTGTAAGCTACAAAGGGAGCTAGTGTTACTCCTACTTCCATTGAGAGTAGTCTTGAATCAAAATTTTACCGTTTTTTATCTTTATAATTATCAAAAACGCAACATGTATTTTTGAAATTTTAAATTATCGATCCAAAATATTCCAAACATTTGAGTGTTCTGAATGGACGAACAGCAATAGCGGGGCTGGTTTGGGTCCAATCTTGGACTGTAACAATCGAAAAATTTTGCGGATTGTAGTCAGCCGGTATTTTTTAAAAAAAATCGAGCCTTTTTATGTTAACTAAAGAACAGAACAGTTCACATCAAAGCTCAATAATGATTGGTCCAAATGGCTTCCTAAGCAGTTCCAAATTACTGAATCTGTTTACTTTACTCGAAAGATTATGGTCCTGTTGACTTTAAAAATGTTTGCTTTTTAAATAAATAATGGCTGATTGAACTTTGCCACTATTTTTCTCTTAATTTGATCCACTTGTAGCTTAGAGTCACCAAAGAAAGAATGCTTCATCATCCTCTTCTTGTCATGGAATTAAATTAAATTTTACGCGTTAAGTTTTGGTTTTCTGGCTTTGATGCTACTAGATTTCACATTTTTCTTTTTTGGTATTGGCCCCTTTTTCACGTTTCTTTCTCGTTTTGTTACATTATCACTTTTTTGACAGTACACATATTACAATGTTGGCGTTCCGGATAAGGCATAATTAAACATATAAAAAAGTTGGACGGCATAGATTATGGTTTTTACGGCTTCGACACCCCTTTCTCGAAGAGTTAAACTGAAATTTTTACAGTTGTCTTTACTGTCGTTTTTACTTGTCTTTCGAGTCGTATGATATTACCTGGATAATGAAAGGTCTCAGTAGCATTTCAAAAAGAAATAATTGAGCCTTTTTTCTGATTTGAGTACATAGCTGATGGCTTTCATGACTTTCAAAGCAATTGTTTTCAAAAATGAAACTCTTTAACGTTGTTTGACTTCGCAGTTTTGTTCTTCTTTGTCTATTTGTTAACTGGTCTCGATAATTACAGATCACCTATGAAGTTAATGTTTTTGAGGGAAGGTGCAAGTGTACAAAATCCAATGTTTTTGAAGAATCTGCTATGAATTTAGGGGCTTCGACCGGGGTTTTTCGCACAAAAAGTAAACTAATTTTGGATTTTTGTCTATTTTTAACGATTTTTGTCTATTTTTAACGTTCTTTTTTTAGACGTAAAACATTTTCTGGCTAGTTACAGGCGGCAAGCGCTTCCTTTGGACGTTTTGACGAAACTTTTTAATTACTTCATTTTGTAGCTAATCGGCTTTCATGACTTTGAAAAAAAAATTGATTTCGAAAAAAACAAAGTGTTAATTAATTTTGCCCTTTTCCTCTTTTTTTATCTGCTTGTTACCTATTACCATTGATGATGAGGACTATACCACTTTTTGGCGTTCGAGGAAGGCTAATTTGAACATATTTTGGGGGGCCAAATATGGCTTTACGGCTTCGACAGCTTTTTCTCGCAAGTTTTAATTGCTTTTTTGTTTGTTGACTCTATTTGTTGTTCTTTTTGTAATCGCATAAAAAATTGATTAATGACAGATCTCAATGCCCTCATATAGAGGCGTGTGTGATCTTTAATATTTTGAATGTTTTCAATTGCCATCTAATGGTTTTTCCTTACTTTGAAATTCATTGTTTTTAAAAATATAAGCCAATTTTTTTGCTGTTTTTTTTTCTTTTGTCTAATTTTTACCAGTTTTTTATAGAGTAGTTCCATATCTTTTCTAGTGATGCACAAGTTGTTCTGTTTAGTTTCAGTTTTATACGACGCCATTTTGAGTTTGTTAGAAGGTTTTTTAAAAGGACATAAAGTTTTGGATGTAATTAATGTTTGTTATTATTGTTGTTTGATTTTGTTGTTCGTCTTGATTTGCTTTCTTAATAATGACTGATCTCATGAATTTAATGCGGCATTTTTTACTCCACTGAGTTATTAGCGTTGGAGGCGATCTTTTTTCGTACATATTTTTTTGAAAAATACTTGAATTTTTGGGGTTTTCTATCTGTTCCTCGTTTGGTAGACATTTATGCC
Source organism: Convolutriloba macropyga (assembly GCF_964194025.1). Taxonomy (NCBI): domain Eukaryota; kingdom Metazoa; phylum Xenacoelomorpha; order Acoela; family Convolutidae; genus Convolutriloba; species Convolutriloba macropyga. The sequence goes on along the minus strand of NC_134469.1, from coordinate 15,362,367 downwards.
GAAAATGTGGATGAGCGGGGTCGGAACTTTATGTGCGAACGCACATTACCGAGCCTCCTTAGTTGTTAAAGACTGTAGGCATTGTCTATGTGCGGGCTTATAGAAGATGAAAAAGAACATCATGGTGTAGAAGTCACTTGCTAATTGCGACTGGCCTAACTATTTTTTATCTAGCTACAGCCTAAACAAATCACTCGTTTGCTTCTCCCCGGCAATTTCTCCACTGTTGGTTGGTTTGTTTTTTTGTTGCTGTGAACAAACTAATATGCTGCAGTTATGGCCAAGAAGTTAGTACGATAAAAACAAGAAGTTAGTAAACTCTTCTCCCGGAATGTTCCTGTCTTGATTTAATTTAAATTTTGCTGCTTTAACAAGAACCAAATAATTGTATTCAAGAGGCATAAGCAATTAGTTCTCCAAAACACGCGATTGCCGATCCAATTATTTAAATAATTTTTAATCTTAGAGGCAAAATCTACATGAACAATTTCGAAAGCAGTAATAAGAATTGCTTTGAGATAAGTGAAAACTGTCTTTTTTGGTTAAAGTACAAAATTATGAGACATTTTATCGGCTGAGAGGTTTGTTTGTTTTGCTTTCAGCAAAAGAGGTCAATTTGAAAAATGGACGGTTAAAAAGTTTGTCAGTCGAATGCTCTGATAAATTTTTATAAAAATTTAATTACGCTTAATATGGCACCAAAAGCTTAAATTTGACTGCTCTAAGGCAACGTTAAATAATCATAAATCTAAGGGTTTTATGGAAAATTTTTTGCGACATATGGTTTAAAAAATTTAGAATTAGTGATCGATCGATTTAAGCTAACGGTTAATTTTGAGGTATTCAACCTCGCTCCTCATTGGAAGGAGGATTTCGAAAGATACTTCATCATACAATGTGCGCAATTCGCAAAAGATGATTAAATTGTCTAAAATTAGAACCAAAATGGCCGAAATTGGCTCTGTAACATGACAAGTCTGTAAATCTTCATAAATTTTCACGAAAAATCAAAATGAACCCCATATGGACCAAATTGCCAACATTTTTGAAAATTTTAAACCTCAATATCTCGACAAAGGCGAAATGCAAAAAACATCCAAGTATAACATTCTACGCTCAGTCTAATTGATACGCTAATTAACGGCAATCGTTGTCCACAGTGAAAAATTCGAGTAAATTTACTAGAGCAAATGTACTTTATGCGACCTAATGATAGTTCTTTCTAAAGTGTGTTAGGATCAAATCGATCACCTGAACAAACGGACTGCAGCAGCTGAGAAAGCTAGCAAACATTTGTTCGAAAAGCTTTCGAGACAGCTGCTGACTTTTCAAATCTGTTGGAAAAACTGCTTTTCATGAAAGTTATCCTTCGAAATAAGGTGGGCCCGTTAGAGCTCACTTAGTATTATTGAGGCTGGCATTTGGAAACGCGAGTACAGCCTTTAACTTGAGGGTTTTCGCATTAAGGACTTAATTTTTCTACCTGCTGATCAAAACCAGTGCAATTTGATCAGAATGAATTCAAAATCAGTTATACTGTTGTCAAAGCAAACGTTGTGAGAAAATAGCATCATTTGAGTATTAGTTGGGCGGTTAAGTCACTAAATATAGTGAAACAATGTCTATAATTTTGGAAGTAGTCTAGATTGCAGGCTTATATTTCTGACGTATTGTTTGTTTCATGCTATTTCTTAGACATTAATAGGTCTCGATGTGAGCTCGTGTCTTTGTTTCAGAGCTTAGAAAGCAATTTTGAGAGCCTAGAAAGCGTGTGTGAGACGTCAGCTGAGGAGATCAGTCTAATTGCTGCCAAATGTGGTGCTTCTGAAGCCGAAATCGACACTTTCTTTGCAGGGATTGCACTTTTAAAAGCTGCATTAGATGGTAAGTTCAAACAAGGCATCATTGAGAAAATTGTATTCAACTTCGGAAGGTTTATTATCCAATTTAATTATTTCAGAGTCGAAAAAGTTTTCACATGAGAAGTTACAAAGTAGCTCTAGCGACGATGGCTCGTCAAGCAAATGTAAGTGTATCAATGCTATGTTAAAAGTTTTTGTAATTTCAAAAAAATTCGCTCTTGAGAATCGGTTCTTGAGCGTACAGCAGTCAGTCAGCTGTAGATATTTTATAATTATCTGGTCATACACTTTTGTTTTTGGTAAATAAAACGACAAACGTTGTTTTAACACTTAGAGGGAGTAACTCTATAAAGCAACAAAAATTGCTCAATTTTTAGTTTCCGCTGATGGTTGTTTTGGATATTTTGCGTTTATTAAATTTAATAAGTTTACTGCAGTTGTTAATTGTTCAGCTGAATTTGTTTAGCGAGTCAAGCGATTGGTGCTAGCCATGCGATGATGATGCGGACATTATCACTAGAAGGGGCCACAGATTGCACTCCGCAGCAGCCTACGCCTCGCACTCCCACCAAACAGATCTCTCACCGGCTGCAACATCACCACAAACGCCCTAGTGCCCTAGAGAGGTAGGAGCTCACTTTCAGTTTATCCACGGGTTGGGGGAGGGTTGAAAACTACATATTATTCAATCCCATACTTTAATCTTTATTGCCGATTAGCGCGAATTATGACATTGCTATCTCAAATTCTGTGTATTAGGCTTGAAAAATATCGTTCCCAAAAAGTTACAATGCAAGTCAACGGTCTCAAACGCAAGATATGCTAATATTTGAAATTGCGTACAAATAATTCTGAGCAGTCTCTTCTTTAGCTTCATATCCGTTTATCAGAATGTTTTGATTTTAAAGTAGGAAATTAGTACAATTAAATATTGTTGATATTGAACTCACTCGAAGAAATTGTGTTATTTTGGAAGGCGCACGTGTATTGTACTATATGGGATAGCTTTATAGTGAAGTCGAGTGAAACCGTCTTTTTTCGCAGCTATGGGTTAGAATTATTTGAAGCTTAAATGATATACAATGGAAGTTTTGGCTCGCTTGGAATGTAGTGAAGTTCTTTGGTGAAAATCAAAAAAGTTAAAACTCAAAAACCCAGAGGTGGACGTTTTGCTTTGTTTTGCCAAATTTTGTGATTGTTTATCGTTGGTAGCCACTTAATTGGTTACAATATGAAACGACACCTCATATGACCAGCTGCTCTACTGAAGTTTAATCTTGCAAGTATTTTTTTAAACAGAGACTATGAAAATGAAAACTATCAGGAACCTCTGCTAGTAACGTTTCTTGTTCCAGAGGTGGTGAGGTATCTGATGATGGATACTGCACTGAAAAGTCACCGGGGCCATTTGCTCTCCCTGGTTTTCGTAAGTATTTTACCTTCTCCATCAGCTATATTTTGCGTCAAATAATGCGTCGGCTCAGTTATCTATCATATTGCTTAATTGTCCTTGGTGATAATTTTAAACAACTGTCTGTGCATCTATGTCTACCCGAAAACCAGGCATTACGGTGTTGTATAGAGTTTTCTAATCATTTTTTGGAAACATGCAAAAATTTTACCTAGACAAATTATGGTTTCGATATTAATTTATTAGATGTTTTTTGGTATTGGATAAAACGTGATGTAACTAACCGTGTTTTGTGCAGCGATGGGCAGAATGTCACACACAATAGCTCACAAGTTTGTGGTGAAGAAGTTCACCAGTTTCCCTAACATCGGCATCTGCGGAGTCTGCAATAAGTTCCTCATCCATGGCTACAGGTGTATGCACTGTCGGTTAGTACACACCACTTATAATAGATTAGGTCATTAGATTCTGATCTGATATTTGGTCTTTGGAGTAAACCATTAAAGCCTCAAAAATAAAAACGAAACGCTGGTTTCTTGCTAAAATCGGAATTATGTTCATGCAGGGAGGACATCAACTCATTTTCTTAAGTAAAATTTTGTCGCCGCTAGATTAACAAAATAATGCACGGAGTCTTTTTGAAACCCCCATTTTTCAATAAGTTATTCAGAAAAACTCTAAAGGACTTGACAGCCCCCGCTATTCTTGAATAATTGAAACGGTTTCCCCCAAAAAATTGAGCTTGGATCCAAATCTTATTTTAAGCAGTGAACAGTTGAGTTTTGTGTGTTAAGGTTTAAGTGTCATAAGAAGTGCCAGTACAATGCACCAGCGACATGTGGATTACATGAGAAGATGGAGGCAAGTCTGAGAGACATTCGACACTGTGAATTCTCAACACAGAATACATCCAACTCATTGCCACGCAAACAAGGTAATTTCCATGGAATCCATTCCACCGCCAGCGGTAACGTACCGTCTATGACTCCTTTTTTAAATTATGTACAATCATGCTACTTGCTATGTTGAAATACCACTAATGTGGTAGTCTATAAACAGTCATTTGTTTCGGGAGAAACAGAATAGATCAAGAATTCTGTTTTTGAGAGACAGATTACTTAAACCATTTTTTGAGCTGAATGTTTGCGTTTGACTAGGCGCGGTACTCATGTGAGGACCAGTAATTGCTCTACTATCTCTTCTATCCTTGCATCTGTTTTTTTTTGAAAAAAATAACTTAAATGGAAGGAAATGCACAATACGACTCAGGGTTATAGAGGCAAAATTCATATACAACTTCGCGATTATCGTATTAGTTGTTCAAAGAACATTTAAGCCACCAGATATCCAGCGTTACTAGAATTGATATGTGTGGTCGTAATAAGGTTCTCATCAGTGGCTTACACTGGCTTAGATCGATACGATTTCTTCATTCGAATATTAATTACACCAAGATGTATTGTGTTTAGAGCACCTGATGAGGCCAAAACCCGGAGAGTACAGTCAGACGTGGCATTATCACCCATCATCGTAAGTATATCATTATAAGATCGCACGTAACATTGCCACCCCTTGTATAACAGTTTTGAATTACAATTTGAGGCTTGCAAAATCCCTGCTATAGCCACGAAAAGATAGGGAGGATATTTTTGGTCTCATCGTGGTATTGTTATTGAGGCTGGAAGAGGAGTTTTGGTTCTCTACACGTTTATTAAACCCGAAGTATTCAGGGTGCTCTGTATTCAGGCTGCGTTTCGACCTCAAAGCAAAATTGAGAAAAATTGCTGTTTGAACTAATTTTTGCGAGCGAGAGGTTTTTTTTGTTTTATATGAATCACTGTTTTGTGTTAATGAATGACATTGATTTTTTTGGCATAGATTTTAGCCGTTTTTTGCGTCCATTTGACTCTTTTGTTTCACTTGTAGATCGTTTTTTGTATGTAATACTTTGTATGATAGTCTGATGTAATATGTAATCCTCTACAGTTGATATGACAGTTTTTTGAGAGCGTTCAATGGGCAAACTCGACTCACGTTTAACTTTTCAAATTACTTGGATTTTTCAGTGATTTCCTTTTTTCTTAATTGCTCTCAAATGAGAAGTAATTAGTCTGAGACTTCTCAAATATTTTTCACGCAATTGTTGATTTTTGAGTGATTTAATTTGCTGTCACTTCGAAATAAGTTTTTCGTTCAAACAAAACCGGTTGTTAGAGACAATGACGAGGCCCTGATAGCCGTGTGGTCAATACCTAAGGGGTTTGAGCCGTAACTTCGGCTGAAGTTTTCGCACCCGTAAAGAACAGTTAATCTAGCCCCTGAATTAAATTGGCCAGCCTGTCATTCGAGAGCAATTTTTCCGGCGTTAGTCGGATTATGTATTTCAAAGCATTTTTAAAATAATCATAGCATTTCATTGTTTAATTGCACTCGAATGAAAGGCAATTATCATAAACGTGCGTCTTTTTATGCATTTTTTGCCTGAGTTTTTGTGTTTCTAGAATAACTTTTGGCTTCTGAAATAACTTTTTGACGCACTTCTTGATTTTTGAGTAATTTCAATCGCTCTCACTCCTAAAATAAAGTTCTTCGTTCAAACAAGACTGACTGTTAGAGAGAAGATTACAATGCCCTGACGGCCGAGTGGTTAATACCTCAATCCAGATGAGCAAATTGGACTCAGGATTTTGGGGTTCGAACCCTATCTTCGGCTGAAGTTTACGCACCCATAAAGAACAATTTATCTAGCTTCTGAATTAATTTGCTCCGCCTGTCTTTCGAGAGCAATTTTTCCAACGTTAGACGGTTTATGTTTTTATTTGAAAGCACTTTTGACTAATCATAACATTTCATTGTTAAATTGCTCTCGAGTGAGTAGCAATATTTGTAAACGTGCGTCTTTTTATGCATTTTTTGTCTGACAGTTTTTTTTCTAGAATAATTTTTGACTTCTGATGTGACTTTTTGACGCTTTTTGTGATTTTTAAAATTTTTAAGTAATTTCAATCGCTCTTACTCCTAAATAATGTTCTTCGTTCAAACAAGACTGACTGTTAGAGAGACGATTACAAGGCCCTGATGGACGAGTGGTTACTACCTCAATCCACGCGAGCGAATTGGACTCAGGATGTCGGTGTTCAAACCCCATCTTTGATGTTTTTGCACCCATAAAGAAAATTTTTTAATTGCTCTTGAACGAAGTTCATAGCAATTATTGAAAACGTGTCTGTCTGTTTTATGCAAATTTTTCGCTTGACAGTTTTTCTTCTAGAACATCCTTTGACTTCTTAAATGAATTTTTCACGCTTTTGTTCATCATTTTTGAGTGATCTCTAGTGCTCCGAAGTTGCTGATATAAAATAGGTTGCAACATAGCAAAGTCAAGTGACTCGTAGCGCAGTGTTTGGTGCGGATAACCATGGATCGAGAGGCCAGTGAATCGAATCCCGGTGGTAGCGAAGTTTTTTGCACCCATAAAGAAAAATTGATCTAGACTAAAGATCATGAATTAAAGTGCCTCGCCTGTCGTTCAAGAGCATTTCTTCCGTCATTTGTCGGTTTATGTTTTAAGCCCCTGGATTAATTTGCCCCACCTGTCTTTCGACAGCATTTGTTCCGCGTTAGTCGGTTTTTGTTTGTATATGAAAGCACTTTTCACTAATCATAGTATTTCATTGTTTTTAATTGATCTCGAATGAGAAGCAATTATTGTAAACGTGTTTTTTATGCACATTTTTTTTGCTTGACCGTTTTTGCGCTTTTTTGAGAATAATCTTTGACTTCTCAAGTGATTTTTTTTCACACACTTATTGATTTTTGTGTGATTTGATTTGCTCTCACTCCGAAATAAAGTTTTTAATTCAAACAAAACCGATTGTTAGAGAGACGATTACAAGGCCTTGGTAGACGAGTAGTTAATATCCGAGTTGATGTGATGGAATTGGACTCAGGAGGTAGGTTTCGAACCCTACCTTTTTGTGAGGTTCTCGCACACATAAGGACAAATTTATCTGGCCCCTGAATTGAATTACCCCGCCTTTCAATTGAGATCAATTGTTCCGACGTTTTTGTTTTCTGTTTGTCATTTGATCTTTTTTCATCTTTACGTTTTTGATGCAGAAGACGTCTACCTTTTTGGGTCTCCGTATTTCATAATTTTTGAGATTGGTACTATTTGTTTATATAGATAGCGATTATGAGTAGGCTGTCTTTTTTCTCTTGTTTATTTTTGCGAAGCAATACCTAGGCTATTATGCATCCGGTCTTGCTACCATTTGATCAAGTCAAGAGTGACTTTCGCACTTATTTTCAGACTTCTGCGGTTGAATTTGTCTACGAAACTTCTTGCTTTTTGCTATGAGTTTTTAGGCCAGTCCTATGATAAATTATTTATATATATTACTTGCCCATTCAGTAAATTTACTTTTACACTCTTTTCAAATTGAGAGTTCAAATTGAAGTTCATTAAAGGTCAACCAAGCTAGGTAATTATACGACTAAAATTACTCAGAAAGACATCAGTGTTTCGATTTAGATTTGAAAATCATTTTAAATTGAAAACAGAATACTCTATTCTGAGTCCCAGTTTTTTAAATCTTAGTGATTATTGACATTCAAAGCTGATTGTTTTTTTCTACTGCTGTCGAATTCATATTTGCTAACAGAATTTAGCCTTTTTTCGCTTTCTTTAATTTGAACAGAGTTAGTCTCAGAGGAGATCGTCCGTATAGTTGCTCTGTCTAACGGGTTTCGTTTTTGTGCTCAAACGAAATAAAAGGGTAAATACTCTTATAGTCTCGATCAGTTTTGTTGGAAACTGGGGAGAAGGCATCATTTCATGATGCTTATGTCTATTTTAGTAGTTCTGGACACTCGATCTCAGACATATGTTCACTAATTGCGTTTACTTCTAAAATTCAACTGTAAACTGCGCCAAAATTGGTGTCATCATTTTTCACTTAAGTATTAGTAGTGGTAAATAATAACCTCTAATGATGTCATTTGAAATCCCATATTGAACTTAGTCACCCCTCCTTTGGGTTACCTCACCCGCGACTGGAGCAGGCTGCAATAAAGAAGAGCTCCCACTAGTCGTTCGAGAGCAATTCTTTGGACGTTAGTCTGCATTTCTGTTTTTTTAGTCTGTTTCTTTGCACGCTAGTTTGTTTTGCCCTAGGTATGTTTTCCGTTGTCGGTTAATGTAAACAAAAAGTATTATTGATTTGTTCTCTAGCTACGCGTTAAAAGTTATCGAGTTATGTGCGTTTTTTCTTTGCCTGTTTCTCGCAGTAGTTTTTTTGTTTACCAATCCCAGTTTTTTTTTAAAAGTTTTCTGAGCTTTGCAATTTCGAAAGCTGTTAGCTAGTGTTTTCTTGCATGTGTTGAATCCTAATGAATTGTGATAGTTTTTGGAAATCGATAGGAGAGGGCCATTTGCTTTTTAAAGGCTTTTAACGTTTTCCACGTTTAAACATCTGCTGCAGTTTTCAGTTTTAAGCGCCACGAAACGAAATAGTAAAGCCCTTTATTGGGGCGACATGGTGTTTGTTTGTTCCTAATTGAATTTCTTTCGATGTACTCATTTATAAAGTTGGTGGTTGTCAATCCTCAGAACAGTTGAATGTTGAATAGAAATCAAATGGCCGAAGCAATGGTCAACCAACTTCTCGCTTTTTTTAACAATTTACCGCCAAAACGTTGCCTGGTCAATTTTCTTGAAATATCTGAAAACGCAACTTCCGAGGAACCAATTGTTCTGCTATTTGAAGGATTATTACACAATTGGCGATAATGGGAGAGCACTGTAATCGTTTAGATATGAGTAAGAAATGAATATTTTCGTTTCTTCTCCCAATTTTGGTATTCTCTTTAATATTACATCAACTCACTGCTCAAGGGTATAACGTTTGCCAAAACAATTTAGTGCCAAATAGCAGTTGTTACTTTCTAATCTAAAAAATTAATTCTCGTGTTACCAGTTATTATAGAAAAATCAGATGTTTTCCAATTAGTGCATGACTGACGTTCGGATATGCTCACTATTAGGTTCGTATGTAAATTGATTATCACTGTTTTCATGTTAAAAAACGCAGAAACTAGTTTTCGAAATCTTTGCTAAGATTTCTGTTTTGCATGTGTGTTCTCAAAGCATATGAGGATTTGTTTATCGTGTTGACCTATGTATCGGCACTGCTATACTTACTCTTCAAAAATTGGTTATAACCTCAGGAAAATCCGCAAAAGGAAGTTTTGAACCTTTTGATGAAAAGTAAATGTCGCAATGCAATTGCTAAGCACTCCCTTTAATGGGTACGGTTGACGCTATTAACTTGGCAATTATCAAATTCGATATTCTGTCGAAGGCTTTTAAAATTATAACTCAGAATACACGAGTTAAATGAATATTTCATCACACGCATTTTAAGCGGCACTTTCTTGATTCATCCAGCTATTGCTGCAATTAAATTACTAAAACACGCTTTGATGAATATAGTTGATTAAGTGTGTCGGAGTAGACTGTGGCATTCTTTTCAGTACTGACATTATCAATTGCTCTCAAACAAAGTTTGCAGCAATTATGTCAGTACTGTGGTCTTTTCTATGCGATTTTTCGTTTGACCGATTTTTCGTCTGACCCATTTGACTATCCCATTTGACCCATCCTACAAAACGGGATGAACAGGTAACGCCATGAGGGGATTAATTTCTCTTATGAGCCCTAAGCCTTACTATACTCTAAGATTCCGATTAACGAAAACTTGTGAGGAGACAATTTAATGGTGTGAAGAGCGGTTTTTCTTCTTAAAAGTTTGACCCCCTCAGTCACCCCACCCCACTCAAAAAGTTGGTAATTTATACCAAAACGACTAGTTTTGGCATTCATAATGTTATTCTATTCAAAACTCTCACGCAGTTGTTTAGCAGTGTGAACGTGTCACTGACATCAAGTACCTTTGTGCCTCCGAACAATCGACCTGGATTAGCCATGTCATCAGGCGGTGTGGTTGGAGGGGGAGGCAGTGGTGGTAGTAATGCCAGTAGCCATTCAAAAATACCAGGAGTGGGTCATTATAATTTGAATGATGGATCAACGAGTAGTAGCAGTAGCAACATTGGACTATCAGGGTGTGATCTTGGTGCTGTAGGTTAGTGCTAATCTCATTAGCTGTTTTAAGAGATTTTTCATCCTTTTTGGGTTCCTTTTTCAAGCTTCAATTGCTTTTCAGTGGTACCACTCGTATCTCTTTGCAATATAATTGGGCGGCCCACGTTTCTTTCAGGTTTCGTTCCCCTTAGAAAAGTAATAATCCTCGTAACCTGAAAATTCACGATGACCTATTTATCGAAATTCAAATCATAAAACTAAATATAAGAGGTTCATTCAAATACAAATGCAGAAAAACTATAATCTCAGTGTTTGCATAACAAAGGTGCAAAATTTTCAGATTTATAATATAAGTTAAATCAAAATGATAATTTCTATTGCAAACGTTTCAAACGTTTTATGTTTTGTTAACCTACGTGCTGTAAAACTAAGCGCAGTTCAATTAAATTGAAAATGTTTGCTCAATCTTTTTTTTGTTTTGTTTATTTTGTAGAAATATTGTTTTGATCGAGACTGCATTGACATGTAGCCTCGTGGAATTGATATTTCAGTGTTTTAGCCTAAAATAGAGTTTGAAATGCAAAATTGTCTCATTTCTAAATGTTTAGCTAATTTTTGTCACTTCAATAGTTTTTATTTTGGATCTTTGAGCATGGTGTTATGTAATCAGTATATATGGCAACGTTCAGTCGACAATTCTTTCATTGAGTTCCTCAACTTTTAACGTGAGATGTTCTTGTTTTATAAAATTTTAAACTTTAATCCGATTGCGGCAGTTTGTTGTCCCATTTTCCTGATTTTTTCATTTACTAGAATAAGGTTTTCTATGAACCATCAGGATTTTTACTTTTGTGTTATTGGTAACTCATTTTTTGGCGTTAAGTATTTGAAATTCAATGAAAATTTGTTTCTTAATTGTTACTTAACATTTTGACCCTTTTTAGGCACATTTAATTGTTTCGAACCATTGAACTCTGTTTTTAAGTGCTCTCAAACGAAGTTTTTAGCAATTATATTAGTCCTATGGTCTTCTTTATGCGATTTTTTGCTTGACCGATTTTCGGTCTCACCATTTTAACGTCTATCCATGAAAACAATAATTATTTAAAACCCGGGGGGCATTAAAAGGCTGAGCAGCTCTCTGAGCACCTTACGTCTTACTGGTCTCTAGTTATGCGATTCACTGAAACTGTAAAGAAGACATAAAATCATTGTGTGAAGGCTTCATATATGTTTGAACACTTCTACAACTGCTCAGTCCTGTCAAACTGTCCCCAGTCCACCCTCCTCCTGGAGATTTTGACCCCCTCCCTTTCAGACCTCCCACCCTACCTTCCATTTTTGAACCCTACCCACCACTCTGCTCAACCCCCCCCATGCTAGCCTCCCTAAATGTGTCTTTTTAATTACGCCCTTGACTTTTTGCGTTTCTCGTGATCTGAAATTCTCTCTCAACCACAGTTTCAAGCAGCTGAACTCAATTGGCGGCAATTTTATACTAAAAGTCAGATGAAAATTGCGCCGAAACTGGTGCCATTTTCACTTAAAATCCTAATAGTGAGATATGTTAACCTCTAATGTGGTTATTTGAAGCCCACTATTGAACTTCTTAGTCCCGTTTAGGCTCCCCCTCCAACTCCCCCCGACTAAAGCAGGCTGAATTTGATTAGAGCTCCCACTTGTCGTTCGAGAGCAATTCTTCCGACGTTTAGTGGGTTATAGTTACGTTTTCTCAATTTGCATTTCAAATTTGAAAGACGCTCTTTAAGAGTTTTTTTTTTTTAAACAGAATTTTGTCCACTAACTTTTTGTTTCTTGTGGCTGCGGATAAGTCAGTTGAATTGTTTTCACAACTAAACTGTATATATGAATCAAGTTTGCTTGCAAGTTTGCACATGTTAGCTTGATTTGCTCATGTGGTTTAGGTTTGATTGGTTTGTTGCTCATACGCTATTACGGCATGGCTCTTGCGCGCTGGATTGGAAAAGCAATTAAGTTGGGTTTTTAAGCTCTGGTTAAAACTTCTGCGTGTGGAAGTAAAGGACATATGTTTAGATAGTCTGACGGACACTTTGTGCAGTTCTGCAATGAGTGATCACCTGATTGTGCAAGAGTCTCTAGTTTGAAATTGAAAAAACTTTTCGTAGAACTAGTAACAGAAAAATTGCTTGAATAAAGAGTAGACGGTATGCGACTGAACTGTACTGCGTTGTGATCAAAGTGAGACTTTGAAAATAGTGCTGTCCTTAATTGCTCGGTTTGATAGATGATATACATGGAAAGCAATCAATTGTGCCCTATGGCCACATTTTTAGACGAAAAAAACTCTAATTTTCAAACTTGTTGTGGATAAACTTGTACCAATGCGGTCCACGATGCCTGGAAGATGCTCGCGCATGGTAGCACAGCTGCTCTTGGGACTATAGAACGACTGATAATGAAATCTCCTGTAAACATGCGTGATTTGTGTGTACTTTCGGCTTCTGTGATTGGTTGCCGATGTATTGAAAGGACTAGTGTGTCTGCCTGTCTGGCACTTTGTAAATTGATACGTGCTTTTTAATTGCTCTCAAACGAAGTTTGTAGCAATTATATTAGTCATGTCGGTCTTTTTATGCGATTTTTCGCTTGACCGATTTTTCATCTGAGGTTTTTGACTTTTCGTCCTCAAAAATGGGATAAACAGGTAGCGCCCAGCGGGCATTAAGTGCTCTTAGAGCCTTTCAGCTCAAACTGTTTTGGAGACTTATACTTATGGTGTGAAGGGCGGTTCTTAGAGGTTGAGACACCCTCACCCCAACTGTTGACCCCCCCCCCACTATTGCTCCCCACCCCCACCGCGCTGTTGCCCCCCACCCGACTGTTGGCACCCCCATCAGCACCCAGGTGCACCCCCCTTTTTTGGAAAAACTGGCAAATTTTTTAAATGTTTTGAAAAATTTTGTCGTTTTTTAAGTTTATCCAGCCTCAAGAGCCAAGGAGCCTCCTCTAGGATTTCATAATAGGTTATTGTAAAGTTTCTGGACGTAATGGAATTTTTTTCAAGATTTTAACATCACGAATTTTTGCATTTTTTGACAAAAAATAGCGTTTTTTAAATTTTTTTAACATTTATTGTAATTATTCAAGGTATTTCAGCCTCAGGGTTTAGAAAATCTGCTTAAAGGTTTGATGATAGGTGGCTTCATTGTTTTTAGTGGTAGTGGAATGGTTTTTTAATTTTTTATTATCAAAAATTTTATCGATTTGTTTTATAAAACTTGCAATTTTTTCTCTTTTTTTGACAATTTTTGTCATTTTATAGGTTTATCTGGCCTCAAGAGCCAAGGAACCTCCTCTAGAGTTTGATAACAATTTATTGTATAGTTTCTAGATGCAAAGGAGTGTTTTTAATGCATTTTAATACTTAACGAGTGTTGGCTTTTTTAAAAAATTTTTGGCAATCTTCATGTTTTTTTGAAATTGTTTCATTTTTGTAAGGTTTTTCCAGCCTCAAGAGCCAAGAAACCTCCTTCGATGTTTGATACTAAACTGTTGCTTGGTTTCTAGAGTTAATGGAATGGTTATCTTTATTTTAATGACTCTAGTTTCAGCAATTTTTTGATAAATTTTGCTTTGACAAATTTTTGAAAATTTTTTATGTTCCAAGTGTATGGATCTTTATGAGCCAATGAAACTGCTTAAGGCTTGAAATAGGCATACTAGATAGTCTCTTGAGACAATGGAATGTTGTTCTGAAGATATTAATATTACGAATTTTAGCAAGGTTTTAAGATTTGCAATAGTTTTTAAAATTTTTGAATATTTTTGTCCTTTTCTGAGTTTAACAATCCTTTCTGGCCAACGAAGTTTTTTTAAGTCTTGGGTTACATGAGAACTATCCAGAGACAAAAAATGTTTTTGAATATTTTCTCTACTGCGAAATGTGGACACTTTTGTTTTGAATTTTGCACTTTCAGTTTCTATTTGATTTAGTTACTAACAAGTCTAGAAAACTTGAAGTTTCAGAGTCGAATCTCATCATGGAAAAACTTCCTAGCCTCTCTCAATCTCTCTCTGTGTTGGCTGGCGTTTCTTTCCTTCTCTTTCTCGCTCACGTTTGATCTCGAACTCTCTCTCTCTCTCTCTCTCTCCTTAACTCTTTTGTTGATGCCGCACTTCAGCGGCTGTTATGTGGCATGATGTCATCGTCTACTACCCCAAAACCAGGCCCCTTCAATCAAGCTAAAACTAACACCACTAAAGAGTGGCTAGGTACTGACGAAGCCAACCCCTCGCGGGTCGTTTGAGAGCAATTCGCCCGACGTTAGTCGTTTATCTTCATTTTTGTTACCTGAGACAGCTGTTCTGTGATTGGCTGCCAAGTTTAAGAACAGCTAATTTTGCCTTGTTCATGTTCCATCCAACATATGTATCTCATTTATTCTTAGCCTAGACAAACGCGTGGTGAGGAGTTTGAGTTTGTGTTTGAAGAGGTAGCATGTCGTCTCAAGATTTTGATTTTCATCACGATATCGCGTGTTCAAGATTTTTCTCGTGTGCTAAATTTAAAAAATACGGAATCAAAACCGCAGTTATAGATTATGCAACGTGTTTCACGGCCAAATAATACTCCAAATGTAAACACTATATCACACTGAGAGAAATGAAATTTAGAAAATGATTTTCACAACAGAATCCGTAAACAAAGAATTCAATATGTAGCTGAGTTTTATAGGTTCATAAAAGTAAAGTTTTCGTTTTTTAAGCAAATTAAAGGCTGATTAAAGACTGCTGCTTGCAATTGGGTAATTTGCGACGCTTCAGGGGTTGAAAGCGTCGGGAGTTTCATTTGGTAGTGGAGATTTTGATTGAGTTGTGAATTTTCACGTCCCTCAGGTAGCCCTCCTGGTTTTGATATAGAGGAATCTCTTTAATATCATAGTCGTACAGAATTTTCCTCACATTTTCGTCTATTGCCTCCGAATCGAATACAAAAAATTCCTTCGTGTATCCTGTAGCATGATCGATCGTGTACTGCGCTCCTTTTATCAGCCCCTTTCAAATCTGAATGATTGGATGTAGTCACAAATGACAAAGATAAGTAGCGGCATGGGGTTACTCTCTGAACCAACGGTAACTGACTAATGGTTTGACATCGCTGATAAAAGGAGTTTTCTAAGCTGATACGTTTGAGTTCGAAAGCCGTGATAATTGCGTACTGATAAATTGAGCCTTGCTATCTGACCGAAAAGTCAACAATTATTAATTCATCAATCGATTCAGTTTTCAAGGGTTTTTCATTGGTGCGAGATTATTTTCTGTTCTTTTGTCTGATTTCTATGTGTTTTCAAAGCTAGGAACTTCTGCAAGTCAACATTTTTATTCAGATGAAATAAATTCTTGAGTTAAAAACTACTGCTTTTGTTCCTTTTGAATGCCTACTCCGCAAAAATAAACAGGTTTTTGCAAACTGATTATCTAGGTGGATCAGGTGGGACGTATGGCAGTGTGCCGGGTGGAGGAGGAGGTGGAAGCGTTGGTCAAAGGGGAAGAATATCGAGCACAACAACTGGTGCCTCCTCTGCTGACATCTCATCAGTTGAGTCGAGTCCCAGTCACTTCAAATCTCATCCTCACACTGGAGGACCAGGAACGAGCAGTGCCACTTGCGGTGGAAGCAGTCATGCTTACATATTCAGTTTTCAGCCTACAAGCATAGGTGTGTAAATGGGGGATGAGTACTCGTTGCGCAACTTTGTCCTCCCCCGCGCAGAATAATTGATGTTATGGCTACTCCCACCTCTTATTGGGCAATAACAATCACTATCAATGCTAAAGCATGCAAGAGTCGTTTTAGAGTAAGAAACACAAAAGTTTTGTGTCTATCTTATCGGTGGAAGGAAATTGCAACATGAGTACCTGTGGCAATTTTCGAGTCCCACCGCCTGATATTTGAGACGCGTGAATTTTTTTGTCTGTCTCATAGCTCAGGCAAAGATGTGAAAAAAATGGGACACTCAGGCGTAGTTTTTCACAAAGTTCTTTGGTCTTTGATGTTTAATAGCCGCCCTCATCTTCTCAGCCGGCTATTATAGCGCTCCTATTTTTACGACTCGAAGAGAAGTATTGGAGAAGTCCTTTTTTTTTAATCAATTTTATTGGAGTGATTTTTTAAGCGGGAAATGAAACGAGTGAAAAAACTTGGAGTGATTTGGTTGCTGAACAAAAGTGAAGAGCGGAGCGAAAAGAGAGTGGTTTTTTGTTCATGCCGCTGTTTTTGAGAGAGCGAGAAATTGATGTGTAAAAAAAATTTTTCTGAGCGAGCGAATTTTGTTCACGTGCGGCTTTTAAAAGCAGTTTTTTTTGCAATTTTTCTTGTTTATGAGGTTTGATTATGATATTGTATTGGATTTGGGCTCGTTCTGATAGGAATTGAAGGTTTCAAGTAGTTAATTTGAGTTTTATGCAAATTTGGAGGTTTTTGATCAGTTTTGCTGATTTTTCGACGAAATTTAATGTATTTTGGCCTTTTGTTTTGTTTTACTGCTTTAAGTGCAATTTGCTTGGAAGCTCGTTACTCAAAGATCATCAGGGATACAAATTGATTACAATTTTGATGTTATAAAACATTGTTTCTGAAGAAAAATGACAGAAAAATTAGGAATTTTTTAACCACTTATTTAAATTTTTGGCTTTTTTTCGATTTTTTTTCAATGGTAGACAACTTCTTTAGCTTGTTATGACTTGCCCATTTTTTCACGAGCACTTCATTGCTCTATTTGCTCAAAGTAACTTTACTTGGCTTTATTTTTTCTTGTAAAATTGAAAAAAACGCCTTACTTTTTCTCGTTTTTTATTTGTTCAATTTGGTTTTTAAATGTCGTTCCTATTCTTCCTCAACCTTTGATAGCATTTGGGGAGTTTTCTAGTGGAATTCAGTTGTTGAAGCTCTTTTGGATGTCTCTCATTTTGATTGATATTAGTTTCGAGTTGTTTTTGTTAAAGAAAATCGAGTAAATCAGAGCAAATTTTGGCCACTTTTTGTCTTTTTTCTAAGTTTATTGCCTATTTCTTCCAATTTAATGTTTTTTGTTGGTAACTTTTTCTCAATAAGGAGCATTTTTGTGGGTGTCGATACTATGAATTTGCACTTGAAGGCTTAGCAGGGCAGTTTTCATTTAAGCAAATTATGCAAATCTCTAATTCGTTAGAGATTTTCTTAGTCTTTTTTTAGTTTGTTAACGTTTCTCTGCAAGTACTAGGTGGGCGATTGATCTAGCCAAATATATAACAAATTGATTTCTATGAGTTATGGATGGGAAGCTGCATGTTATCTTTTTGTAGAGAATTTTGCTTGGATTTTTAGAGAATATTTTTTTTTGATTTTGTCCTTTGTCAAGTTTCCAGTTCTCCAGTCTTTTCTTTGTGAATTGGTTACACTGTCTGTCGATTGATAATATGCTGGTGATGCATTTGATTAGTGAGAATAGTCAGATTTCTACTTCGAGTCGTTTCCGGAATTCTTCCGGCTATGTTTTTTTTTACTTCGTCGAATAAAAAAATGTTTCGCTTTACCTCATTTTGCCGCTTTTTCAACATTTTGCGTGATATCTTTTTGACTTCTCCAGGCTAGTTTCTCTCTTCTCTCATTCTGCTAAAAGTAATTTTGAACATCAGTTGCTCAGCAAAGCAATTCAAAATGAACAGAGTCAGTATAAAAATTGAAGTCAGAAGTAGAAACGGGATAAACCCATAAAGCCCAATTTTAGATGCCCGCTATTTGAACGTAGTTCCTATAAGTCTTAGTTACCATCTCTAATGCTTATTGGTTTTGATAGTAGCCCCTGTAGCCTCTCTCTAAGAAACAGAAGTACGTTATATTCAACTACGAAATGCCATCAAAATAAATCGGACTTAAAAAATGTTTTTGTACAAAAATCTTTTTTTTTCAATATCTTCTATTCTTTCAATCCCAATCATGCTTATTGGAATCAACGGCGGCTATTTTCCCGCAATCTGCCGGGTATGTTTAAATGATTCGAATGTTTTCGGCAATTGTTAGCCAGTTCTATTTAGCTACTGAGAAAAAGAGAAGCAGTGGAGTATGTGTTCCAGTTCGATAATCCGTGCATATTATTTTAGAATAAAGTAAGGCCGGTGCCATATTCATAGGTAAA
This sequence comes from Convolutriloba macropyga, assembly GCF_964194025.1. Classification (NCBI taxonomy): domain Eukaryota; kingdom Metazoa; phylum Xenacoelomorpha; order Acoela; family Convolutidae; genus Convolutriloba; species Convolutriloba macropyga. The sequence continues at coordinate 15,343,830 of NC_134469.1, read as the reverse complement.
CGGAGCAAATGTGAAATATTGTTTTGATCTATTTTTTGTCTGAAGAGGTGTCATTGGTCCTTCGAATTGATTGATTTTCTGTTTCTTATGCAATTGGTATCTCTACATAATCTGCTCTAGTTTTATGGCAGCAGAAAATTCCTACTCTTCAGATAAAAGTTAATGAAACATTTCGTAGGTACTGTTCATATTAAACGCTTATCCATCCCTGTAAACTCAAAGCTCCTAGAAATGGGCTCATTGAAATGAAATTTTGGGCAATATCTAAATAAAAATTATTGTGGCTAATGCAGTGTCCTTTTGATAGAGCGAGGTGAATACATGAAACAGAGTGACTTTTCCACTGACTGCTTACACGTGCCTCCAAAAAGTGCCCCCTATCACAACATCCACTCTGCCTCTGGACTCGTTCCAGTGCCCAAGTCTGGGCCCAGATCTGCGGAGGCGGCCACATCCTCGACGAGTGGAGTCGTTGTTCCTCGACTTCCTGTAAATCGAGCCATGTATGCTGCAGATAGTATTGCGTCCTTGAAGCCGTATGACACTGCAACCGGAAATCTCTCAAGCGCACGGCATCTACTGGGATCAGGTTAACTGCATACCCTTGTGTACCGAATACAAATAGACTACTAGGAATGATTTAATGTAGCTGCGAAGCTGTAAGCTGAGCGTAGCTATATTGCGGTGCCCTTGGTTTTTTACAATTCAAAGAATTTGAATTGTATTGGGGCGCTGTCTTTTTTTAAGATCTGTTCACACATTTTCATGATTTTTGAAGTCAAATTGGAGTAGTGATTTTGGTCACGCCGAAACAGGAAATGGAGCGAAAAAGCGAGTGGTTTTGCGGCGTGAATTTTTTTCGCTCTAATTTTAAAGTAGAGTGAGAAAATGGTGTTTGAACAAAAATTCGGTTTCTCGGTAGTGGTTTTTTGTTCACATGCGGCAATTTCACTCTGATTTTTACTGTTTTTTCGATTTTTTGGATCGGATTTTTTCTAAATGGTTTGCCCAATCCATTCACAGCTCATTCTAGGCCTAATTTTTTTGTTTGAATTAAATTTAAATTTCTCGCTAGTTGTTTTTGTTGTTCACATGCGGCATTTTGACATTGATTTTCTGTTTTTTTTTTATTTTTTTGATCTGAGTTTTTTAAAAATAGTTTTCTCAATTCACTCATAGTCCATTCTAAGTCTAGTTTTTCTGTTTAGTCAATGAAAAAACTTATGTTTAATTTGAATTTGTTTACGGTCAAAGGAACTCCTCTGTGCAGTAAAGGACCCTAATAAGAGGCTTTGTGGAATGAATTTTAACAAGCTTTATTAATTTATCTTTGATTGTTTTGTAGCCTAGTTTTTTGAGCGGCGTCGAATTTTTTTTTCGATTTAGATCTGTATCTGTTTCTATCTCTTATATGGTACGCATGTCTATTCTTCCGCAGCTATTCCGGCAATATTCGAGCTATGTTGTAGCAATTTTGTTGTGTCATGTGGTCTTTGAAAGCGAATTTTTTTCTATCACTTTTTACTTTTCTAAAAACACTTTTTACCTTTCTCTTGTGTACCTTCCTCGTTTGCCCTGGTTTTTAATTGCTCTCAGACGAAGTTTGTAGCAATTTTATGAGTCGTGCAATTTTCAAATGCGACTTTTTGGTTGACCGACTGTGTCTGACCTTTTGATTTTTTGTCTTGGAAGGCAGCGCGTGGGCGGCAATTAGTTCTCTTGGAGATTTTGGGCTGACTAGACTAAGTGTGCTTTTAATCAAAACTGTTTTTGAGACATAACCCGCCTCCCCACCCGCTGTTCTCACTCCATGTCCCTTCAATAAAGCTTAGGCTAGCCTCCCTAAGCGAAGGCTACCTAGTGACGAAGTCAACCGCGCGCCAGTCAGTTGAGAGCAATTCGCCAGACGTTCGGTTTTCTTTTGACTTCCGAAGATGTTTAATTGCTCTCAAACGAAGTTTGTAGCAATTATATTAGTCCTGTCGGTCTTTTTTAATGCGATTTTTCGCTTGACCAATTTTTCGTCTGACGCTTTTGACTTTTCGTCCTCAAAAACGGGATAAACAGGTAGCGCCCAGCGGGCACTATTTGCTCTTAGAGCCTTTCAGGTCTGTTTCAGCTCAAACTGTCTTGGAGACTTATACTTATGGTGTGAGGGGCGGTTCTTAGAGGTTGACACCCCCCCCCTCTTTGTTGACCCCCCACCCCCACTATTGGCTCCACCCCCCCCCCCCCCACCGCGCTTTTGCCCCCCCCACCCAGTGCTGCCCCCATCAGCCCCCGGTGCACCCCACCGTGGCTAGCTACTGACCAAGCCAACCGCTCGCCGGTCGTTTGAGAGCAATTCGCCCGACGTTAGTCGGTTATGTTTTTATAGAGTGGTTCCATATCTTTTCTAGTGAAGTTCAAGTTGTTTTGTTTAGTTTCAGTTTTATCCGACCCCATTTTGAGCTTGTTTGTAGGTTTTTTTAAATGGACATAATGTTTTGGATGTAATTAATGTTTGTTATTATTGTTGTTTGATTTTGTTGTTCGTCTTGATTTGCATTCTTAATAATGACTGATCTCATGAATCTAATGCGGCATTTTTTACTCCACTGAGTTATTTGCGTTGGAGGCGATCTTTGTTCATACACATTTTTTGAAAAATACTTTTCTATCTGTTCCTCGTTTGGTAGACATTTATGTCGAAAATATGGATGAAGACGAAAATTTGAGAGCAATTCGCCCGACGTTAGTCGGTTATGTTTATCCCTTTATTCAGGATTTTAGTATATAATTGTGTCTGACTTTGACGCCTCAAATCAGTTCCGTGTTGCCTAATTTCACAGTTTGTGCCCGTTTCGATTTGTCTGTTATTGAATTCTGCAAGTTTGTTGTATTGTGTACTCATTCTATTTACACGTAATTTATTTACGTAGTTTATTTAGTTTTTACAAGTACATTTAAAGTGTTTTATCTATTGATTGTTTTCAATTCCAGTTTCTGGAAATTTTTTGCCTATAGAGGATTGTGCTTTGTTGACTTTCATATTTTGATGTCCCTGCAGTTGTTTTGATTTTGGGCTTCTGATATTTCTCTCAATCCAAGAATTGGATTGTATTGGTGCTATCTTTTTGTGAGTTTTTTTTTACGAAAACTACTGTGTACTTTTGTCCTTTTTGTGAGGTTTTTTCACAATGACTGATCTTTCAAAAAGGTAAGGAGGTTACAGCCAGTGGACAGTAAGTTTTGTTTGAGGCCCATAGCTTGATTTAGTAGTTCTTCAAGTGATTAGACTGTAGAGTGCAGCTGCTCGGAAGGCCTTATTTCAAGGTGACAAGGTCTCTATAGGAGCGTTGGAGCCCTAAATGGTGCACTTTTTCACGTTTTTTGTCATTGGTTAATAGCTACCGGTAGCCTTTCAACGGCTAATATTTAGGCGCTCTCTTTTAATTCGCTTTACCTTTTGATCACGTTTTTCGTTTTGCATGTCACGATTTTTCGCTTGACTTCTGACTTACTTCACTCACCGTTTCCACTGAATGGATTTTTAATTATTTCACGGATTGAATTACGCCAAAAGAGCAAAATCAAAAACGGTTCAAGCCTATAAAGCTCATTAAGTCATACTGCATTATGTTAGCAAAGTTTATCAGAGGGATTGCTAGCTGACATTAGTATTCAACTTAATACCTTTCAGTTTAGAAACTGAATTAAGTATAGTTTTAGAGTCTAACTGAAATTCCATACCAAATTTGAGCACTTTTTGAAACTTAGGAAAAAAATTCGGTCAATTTCTATCTCTACTTTATTTTTCTGTTTCAATCCCGATGCGCGTCAACGGCAGCTATTTTCCAGTAATTTGCAGGCAATGCTTGAGTTATTTGTTTCATTAGTCTTAAATTGGTTTTTGCCAAAGTTGATACAGGTCTTGCATGTCATAATTTTTTGTGTATTTGGTGAAATTTGTATTTTAGTTATGCAAACTTTCACACTCAAAATGGTGCTAATTTTTTTTTTTTTGAAAACTTTTGTTATTTTTTGAGTTTTTCGCCCTCGAGAGTGAACCTCCTGCAGAGTTTTATAATTGGTTGAAGCATATTTTTTAGTGGCAATTGAATGGTTTTCAAGATATTAATATAACGAATTTTCTCTAAAAAATGCATTTTAAGTTTTTTTTAATTGCTCTCAAACGAAGTTTGTAGCAATTATATTAGTCCCGCCGGTCATTTTTATGCGATTTTTGGCTTGACCAATTTTTCGTCTGAAGCTTTTGACTTTTCGTCTTCAAAAACGGGATAAATAGGTAGCGCCCAGTGGGCATTAAGTGCTCTTAGAGCATTTCAGCTCTGTTTCAGCTCAAACTGTTTTGGAGACTTATACTTAGAGGACTTATTTCTTAGAGGATGACACCCCCCTTGACCCCCACCCCCACTATTGCCTCCACCCCCCACCGCGCTGTTGCCCCCCACCCCCGACCCAGTGGTGCACCCCCCATCATCCTCGGTGCACCCCCCTCCCCGTGGCTAGCTACTGACGAAGCCAAACGCTCACCGGTCGTTTGAGAGCAATTCGCCCGACGTTAGTCGTTTATGTTTAGTTTTTTAAATCATTTTTTAGTTAGTTGATCTTTAAGGTCCGGTGAAATTTTTTCAAGCGCTCCAGATGGCTTATTGGACACAAGATTCTAGAGACCATGAATTGTTTTTGAAGATATTATTACCACGAATTGTAGCAACTTTCAATAAATTTTGTAATTTTCATTTTTATTTTTTTAATTTCATATTTAGTTTCTCGATCTCTTTTCAAGAAATCCTTTCTCGAAAAACCCTTTTTCAAAACTTGTGCGTGGGTTAATTGGATTAATCAAATGGAGCAAATGTGACCCTCAAGATAAAAGCTCAATGAATTGTACCAATGATTAATTTTTTGTTATCTAAGCTTGTGAGTCTGTTTGGCTGGAATTGGTCTGATGGTCAGGTACAGTAGCTCTCAGTTTTTTGTAGCTGCGAAGCCGTAAGCTGAGCGTAGCTATATTGCGGTGCTCTTGGTTTTTTTGTTTCGTCGTCTGACGCTCTTTTTTCGTTTTACATTTGTTCACACAGCAAAGCTGAAAAAGTCAAATTTTCTGAATGACTTCTTCCTCTCACTAAAGGCTTTTGCGCGCGTGACGTCATTTCTCACTCGCTTTAGCGAGTTTTTAGGTTACTTGCGTGATTAGATTTTGATCATACGTGACTTACCTCACTCAATAAAATAACTTTTGCACTTTAAAACTTAAGTTTAATTTGAATTTGTTTAGGGTCAAAGGAACTCATATGTGCAGTAAAGGTCCCTAATAAGAGGCTTCTGTGGAATGAATTTTAACAAGCTTTATTAATTTATTGCTGAATGTTTTTTACCTAGCTTTTTGAGCGACGTCGATTTTTTTTCAATTTAGGCCTGTCTCTGTTTATATCTCTATTATACAGCACGCAGGTCTATTCTTTCGCTGCTATTCCGGCAATCTGCCGGCTATGTTCAATCAGTTCTTTGGATTGTATTTTAAGACTTGCCCTCCTTTGTTTTCAAATTCTTTCACGTTTGGCTGCTGACATCCTCACTCACTGTTTCAACTGAATGCAATTTACTCAACTGAATGCACTTTACAATTCTCATCGAGATTACTCGAAGAAGTTCAAGGTCAAAAAGCGAAATTAAAAAAACGTGATAAACCAATAAAGCCTGGGAACTAAGACTTGATTGTTAAAGACTTAGGGCGTTAATTCATCGAAGTTCTTAGAGCATAGTGCTGACTTGTATTAGTATTAAGCTTATTGGTCTCCCAATTTAGCGGCTGAATTAACCATGTTTATCGAATCTAATGAGACTGCTGAAAAAATGGCATGTTTCGACACTTTTGCTGACTGTTTTAATCCCAAAGGCTGTGATTGGGCTCAGCGGCTATTTTCCGGCAATCTGCCGGTTGTGTCTCTACTAATTCAATCATGACTTCGGCCAGATGCCAACGAGGCAATGTGGTGGCTGTAATTGAAATTTTCGCTTTTCTAAAAACGTCTATTAGCACCATAAACGTTCTACAGGTATTCTCGACGAGACAGGAGGAAGTCGCTTCACAATAGCAGGTGAATTTGTATCCGCCTCGCCTACAATGGCCATCAGTACAGCAGCAGCTGCAACGAACACCGCCACCACCACTTCAACCAATGGTTCCTCATCCTCCAGCAACAACACACAGAAGGAAGTGGACTCAGAAGGAGTTACAGTGTCAAGGGGGAGTGAAAACACATCAGCGACACTGGTAAATTTTACTGAAATATAGACAATTTCAAAATTATAAATGCGTTGAATGCTATACAAGAGGAATCCGTGCAACATTGCGAATCGGAATTTGACACTTTCGGTCAGATATCATTTAGATAGCGCTGCATTTCATGTTAAATTTAAACTTATAATCATTCATTATGGGAGAAATTATTTTCATAATGTCGTTTCAGACTGACAGTGAGAATACCGCCAACAACGCTGCAAGCAGTAGCTTCAGAGATAGATGGTCTTATGGTGAGAGCTTCGACAAAGTGAGTCAAATTCTTTAATAATAGCTGCGAAGCTGTCACCTGAACGTAGATAGATTTTCATTTACTTGTTTTTTAACGGTTCACAGAGTTTGAATTATATTGGTGCTCTGACCGAGTCCTCGCTAGTCATTTAAGAGTATTTTTGGTGTTAGTCTGTTCTCTCCTATTTTAATGACTTGAGGAGGTTTTTTAATGGGCTGCTTTAAAACTCAGTCTTCATGTTGGTTTGCTTTTTGAAAACTCGGAAGAGAAGTATTGATAATATCAATAAAGAGTCGAGATATGAATCACCTGGACCAGACGGTATTACTCGAAGAGGGGTATCAATTTTTATTATTAGCCACCGTCCTCTCCTCAAACGGCTATTAGTTAAGCTCTATTTCTGTTAAAATTTCTTTGACTTATTAATTGCTCTCAAACGAAGTGTATCGCTATTATATTACTCCTGTGATCTTTTGCGATTTTTCGCTGAACCGGTGTGTCTGACCCATTTGACTTTTTGTCCTCAAAAACGGGATAAACAGGTAGCACTCGGAGAGCAATAAGTTCTCTTAGAGACCTTCGGCTTAGTATACTCTAAGTATGCGATTTATCGAAGCTGTTTTGGAGACATTAATTCACAGTGAAGGGCAGTTCTAGAGTTTGACCTCACTTCACCACCCCGCTTCCATCCACTGAGTTCATCTCCTTCTCCCAAATCACCCCCCCCCCCCCCAAATCCCCTTCACCGCGTTCTACCCGTAACCCAGAGCTCTCGATGGCGTGGTCCAACAATATAAATCGAAGATCTCAGAGAACCCGATTTTTGCGCCAATAAATTGAGATTTTTTAAATGAGCAGTGGTTGCAGTTACATTTTATGGGATTCGTTTTGATGGGTAAACACCAATACATTCTAAGATGCGTACAGCAATGTGCATTAAAATCTGCTGCCATACAGCAGACTAATCTAACTAGAGTTAGACGGCGATCAAATTTGCGCGCTGAATTTATTTCTATGAAGTAAGGAAAACAAAATTGTTTCAATAGTTTTTTCCCTCTTAAAAGAAAGAAGGAATTAATTTTGTTGCTCAATAGTTGTAAATAAACAAGCAACGTGGACATATAACGAGATCAGAATGATCTTCTTTTTCAATTTGCTCAATAATTAATTGACAACGATGACTTAATATACGTTCGTTAAAATTTTTCATAATGTAGCAAACAAATTATTCAATTAGGACATCAATTCAT
>NC_134469.1:15163538-15333538 GCF_964194025.1 Convolutriloba macropyga | reverse complement strand
GTATTTAGATTATCTGAAAATGTTTTCATCATTTTTAACCAATTCAATTTGGTTCGAGCGTGGTGGTTTATATACAACTACAGTTTTAAAGGTTTGTCTGTTTTTGCAGATATCTACACAAAGAGTTTCCTAAAAGTCTAATTACTTTCCGTTGTAATATGGCAAAAATGGTAACATTGCAACATGACTCCGCTTAGAATTCCTATTCGTGGGCTACAAAAGTATTGTATCGAGTAGCCAGAAAGTTGGACATTTCATCTGTTTCAGAAAGCCTGGTTTCAGTTAAACAAATTATATTAGGTTGTACATCATGACCATAAATTTAGGCTTCTAGGTTCAACAATTTTTTTTTACGTTGAGGATAGTTATAGTTTGTGAGTTAATTTTATGTAATGAATCTTCAGCATTGGGGACGATAAAATGATCGTGGTCCAGTGCCTCGGTACAGAAATCTGAAATTTGAAGAACTTGAGGCCATCGCAGAATGTTGGGTTCTCTGTTTGCCGTGTGAGAATATTAGCTAACAAAAATTCTGATTATTGATATTTGCGGGTGGTGGTGGTGGTGGTGGTGGTGGAACAAAAGAGTTGAAACATTTTAGTATCTTTCCTATGCTGTAATTGAGATCAATTCCACCTTCGTACAAACCTTGAATTTTGTAGGCTAAATTGTATTTCCAATAGAACAAATTCCATAACAAATTGCCCTCTCTCGAACATACTGAATTGATTCTATCATCTGCCTTCATCAAATTTAAAAAATTAACTCTCGTTTTACTTAAATCTCCAATTGTTTTGACGTCTTTGTAAGTGTCCGTTTCAGCCAAGTTTCTTCTTTTTCATGAAATCCAGTTTTGTTACTCTGCGCAGAAATTTCGCTATCATTGGTTTTCTTTCTTAATTTGACGACAGACGGTGCCCAATTGAGATGTCCTCCTTCAAATTATACTGATGTCCGCTGCATCATCAGCAACTATTTTCGATGTTTGTTGATAATTTTATTTACCTTTAGTTGAACATGGAGATAACCCAAGCAGTTTAAGATTATCACTTCAATTATGAGTTTCTAAGAGCTCAGATTCAGAAAAAAGTTGCGATTTGGCAGCTTCCACGTTTACTTGGCTATCGAGTTAATTCTTAAATCACTGATTTTGGCATGGACAATCTCACTGATAGTAGTGAGCAGTTCTGTCCTAATGTATTATTGTTTTATGCATACACGGAACTAGGTTGTCAGTTGATCTTTTAATGCTTGAATGTATTGTCTTCTCTAAATTCATATCAGGATTTGCCCCTTCCACCGGACTAAGAACAGTAGAGCTACTTTTTACACTTTTAGCAACTGCATTATCAAGGTCTTTACCATTTCTAATTGTTTTTGTCCGTGAAATCTGAGTTCGGACGTTGCTTCAGAATTGAATTTTGAGTTCGCTAAATCATTGATTGCAGCACTTTTCATTTGAATTTTTTTCCAACAAAATTTGTAGCTTTTGACATAATTTGAGGCATTCTAGTTGACTAAGGAAATTGAAATTTAAAGGCAGATTATAAATTTACAAAATCGAAGAAAACTTGTATGCAGAATAAATGAGAACAGTATGGTATGCAGAATAGTATTTAGTATTTACACTTCAGTCCATTAGAATTCATACTCTATTGCCTTTAGCAGTTCTAAGATACCAAAATCTCGAAAACTACCTGGACTGTTTAAGCAAATATATAAATTACTATTGGAAGCATTCATTACTGCTAAGCGTTTCATCAAAATTACAAGCAAGAAACTAGTCCACTGCAATTACAGCACCAAAGGGTCAACCCCTCAGCAACGATCTCAGACGGCAGCTCCAAGACAATGAAATCTCAAAGGTTGCCGAGATGAAAGCTAAGAAACCGAAACTGACTAGCAAAGATTATTCATAAACCTACGAAAAAACATCAAAAATAGTTTGGCTCACTAAATGTTAGCTTTCTTTGATTTATTCTTACACTTCCTCTTTCTGGTTTTTGATCTTTGCCAAAATTAATTTGTTCAATGTACGTTTGTGCTGAATAACTTCTGAGCGAATTTAGTTCAATTCGTGATGCCAGATGAATCCGCTGTAGTTCTACTTTATAGTACTGCGATTTTTTTCTTGCGGAAATCAGATGACGTCTCACACTAATAACAAGAGCAATTTTCAGATCGTGCAGACGTTTGAAAAAAAATAGCTACACCAAAAAATGACAGCAGACGAGGCCTTTTATTTGATCGCTATTTCCTCAGGATATGTTTCAATTCGTTGACTGATAAAAGATTGTTTTTATTGCTCGCGTGCTGTCACTGAATTATTCAGGAATTGGAGATCATGCCAGATTATTAGGGCCTTTTGTTGTTTCAATGGCGATTGTTCTAGCAGCTGTTGCAGATGGAGTCCGGCGTCGCTTCTGCGATTCAGGTTGACCTGATTTTGAATACGTTTGTCCAATGATGCTTTACTGTTTGAGAAGATAGTAAGGGGTTAGTGTCACTGCTCTGTTAACGTAACTCTCTACAATAATTAGAACCATAGGGGTTATACACTTATCGGATCTCTAAAATCCCAGTTATTTTTACCCCAAGTCTTATCCGATTCGTCGGCAACTACAACTATTTATTAAGTTTATCACAATTAGGCAGACTAATCCTGTTTTTATTATAGCTGCGAAGCTGTAATCTTAGCGGAACACTATTGCGGTGCTCTTGGCTTTTTACAATTCAAAAAATTTGAATTGTATTGGGGCGCTGTCTTTTTAAGATCTGTTCACATATTTTCATGATTTTTGAAGTCAAATTGGAGTAGTGAATTTGGTCACGCCGAAACAGGAAATGGGACGAAAAAGCGAGTGGTTTTGCGGCGTGATATATTTTCGCTCTAATTTTAAAGTAGAGTGAGAAATCTGGGTTTGAACAAAATTTCGCTTTCTCGCTATTTGTTTTTTTGTTCACATGCGGCAATTTCACTTTGATTTTTACTGTTTTCATTTTTTTTGATCGGATTTTTTCTAAATTGTTTTCCCAATCCATTCATAGTTCATTCTAGGCCTAGTTTTTTGTTAGAATCAGATTGACAGTTCTCGCTAGTGGGTTTTTGTTCTCGCTAGCGGCATTTTGACATTGATTTTCTGTTTTTTTTTGTTTTATCTGATTTTTGTTGAAATGGTTTTTTCAACTCACTCATAGTCCATTCTATGTCTAGTTTTTTGTTTAGTTAATGAAAATTCTTTAAATTGTACGTCAGGACTTCTCCTGCTATGTTTTTTGTTTCGTCGTCTGACGCTCTTTTTTTTGTGTTACATTTGTTCACACAGCAAATCTGAAAAAGTCAAATTTTCTGAATGACTTCTTCCTCTCACTTATGGTTTTTGCGCGCGTGACGTCATTTCTCACTCTCTTTAGCAAAAGTTTTTTGCGTGAATAGATTTTGATCATAAATGATTTACCTCACTCAATAAAATGACTTTTGCACTTTAATACTTATTTGTTGAAGGTCAAAAGAACTCATATGTGCAGCAAAGGTCCTTAATAAGAGGCTTCTGCGGGATGAATTTTAACAAGCTTTATTAATTTATTGCTGAATGTTTTTTACCTAGCTTTTTGAGCGACGTCGATTTTTTTTCAATTTAGGCCTGTCTCTGTTTATATCTCTATTATACAGCACGCAGGTCTTCTTTCGGAGCTATTCCGGCAATCTGCCGGCTATGTTTTGCCTATTATTTCTGGTCTGAGGGTATTATGAATTATTACGTCTGAATTTGTAAGATCAAATTAAATTTTCACTATCATCTAACAGACTTCTAACTAAAACCTGTACACACTTTTTGGAATAATGTGTTCCATCAATTATATGTTCATCTAAGTGATAAACTATTAATAGGAGTTAAAGCGTTTGAAAATGTATCAGCATTCTTATTATCTAAATTTGCTGTTGGCTCTAGTGATGCTAATTAAGTATCAATTCGGTGGCTTAGCTTGGTTTCTTCCATCTATCAGTTCTGTCTTAATATTTGTATATTCATCTTTGTCACTTTCTCTTTTGCCTCCAGTGTAAACACATAATCTCGACTGTTTCGTTTGTTGTATGAACATAATATGGAAAACGAGAAACGCTGAGTTCCATGGAAGCACGCATCCATTAAACAGCACACCACTTGTTTCCCCAAGCTAGTTTAACAAATCAAACAGAGATCCAAAGAACATTTCAACTCTTACTCTGTTGTTATTTCATAGTTCCACTACATTTTAGACCAGCATTATCTTTGTTTTAATATATGTTTCTCAGAGAGAGATAAAAATAGATACTTAATATAGCCAATGTGGAATTAGATACTTAATATGAACTTTATATAGCAGAAAAAGTTTCCTATTTGAAAAATCATTCGAATTAGCTAATTCCTTTTAACCACTGTAGTTAACTGTCGTTCTGTCCAATTTGCTGTTCACCATGGTTAGAATGTCGACGCTTTCGGCCATTGCTGAGTCAGTGTTTAATTGCATCATTGACCCGTGCAATTGCAGGACTGCCAAGAAATCTCAGTTCAACGAACTGTCTGTTAGTAATCAGTCGACTAATTTTTGCAAAAGATACAAATTTTTGGCTTTAGCAATTTTTTTGAACGGTGCAGTCAACTTTGATGTTGATTGCTTGCATCAATATTTCTGGGCCATTTTTTGTTGACGGATTCCACTTTTGTCCGGCTTAAGACCTTCATTATTAATTGACCTTTTATAACCTTCGATAGGCCGAGTTAATCAATTAGTCGCCCTCAATTAGTTTGTCTGGCTATTTTGTATGATTTGAATATCGCCAGTTTTAAGCCTTAGGTAATATTTCTGTTGCCATCCGACTGTTTGTTTTAATGGTTCAACCTGCTATTCAGCAGCATCCTAAAGACACCGTCGGTTGGTTTTTAATCCGTGTGTTTACAAAGTAACTTGCCTTGAACAACAGGCATTGAGCAAATAGATGATGAATCGTTTACGTCTCATAGGGTTCAAGTCATGACTTTGAACGCTAACTTTTGTTCGCATAGTTTGTAATTTAAATTGCTGCGCATTAGAAGTAATATTGTTTCAGCGAATTGACGATGACTACGATGAAATCATGTCACTGCAAGACCTTAAACTGGATAAAATTCTGGGTTATGGTCGCTTTGCTACAGTATACAAAGGCTACTGGCACGGGGAAGTGGCTGTGAAGGTGTACAGGTTACACAACGAGATGTCAATGACTCGCCATGGCCATTTAATACCCTCTGCCTCCTCCTCCAAACAAACGGTGCTCATTCCAAACAACGACAAACAACAACAGATGCTAAGTTCTGCTTCTAGCAGTTCCTCCTCGTATGCCTCTTCAAGTGGTGCTACAAGTGCAACGACTACTACAAATACTACTACAGGCACTACGGTTTCGTCCGCGGCCAACTGGGAATCAGCGATGTTGGCTGCGAGACGCAGGGCCTCGACAACTGTGCACGACACAGATATCATTACGAAGGATATCAAGACCTTGTGCAAGGCTAGACATAACAACGTGGTGCTCTTTATGGCCGCTTGCAGGAATCCCGAGTCGCCTGCCATTATTACAAGGTATAGTACAGAATCCTAACAATGGCAATGTCCAATAGGTCTGTGATGGAATCAAATTATGGTTCAGAGTTCAATCTTTAGGCTTATTAATAGCCGCGTCAGCAATTCCAGGCGGCTATTATTGCGCTCCTATTTTTTTTACTATTCAAAGAATTTGAATTGTATTGTTGCGCTGTCTTTTTAAGATGTGTTCACGCTTTTTTTTCGACTTTTTCACGTCAGTGAGAAGTCAAATTAGAATGGTGATTTTGGTCACCCTGAAATAGCAAATGGAGCGAAAAATCGAGTAGGTTTGATGCCTGACTTTTTTCAAAAATACCTTGGAGTGAGAAATTGGTGTTTGAACAATTTGGCGGTTTGACACTACTTTTTCTGAAAAATTTTGAGTGAATTTTCGGGTTCTACTATTATTATTGTACTTTCTGATGTCTTATTATTCAATCAAGTCTCTGATGGTGCTAATAGGGCTTACATTTATCGATTTAATCGTTTTTGTTCAAAGCTAATGCTTTCTCTGACTTAACAATAATTGTTTTCAAAAATAATTATCGAATTTTTTGAGTTGCGAGATTTTCTTTTCAGTAGCTGTTGCGTTCAGTCACTTTCAGTAGCTGTTGCGTTCTGTGACTTTTATACTAAGTGTTTTCATTAAGTTTCAGCGAGTTTTATTGCGATTTTGGGATATTGTTGTCTTATCATTTAATATTATTAGTGAGAGGACTCATCGACATTTAATGGCAGGTTGTTAATGAGAAAAAGGAATGTAGTTGTCAGTTTGAGTTCACAGCAGTTGTTTTTTGATATTGACCCAGTCTTTTCAGAAATTAATTTGAATATTTAGTCTTGTTTTTGTCGTTCTGGTGTTTTTTTTTTAGTTTCGCGCGTTTTTCTTTTCAACTTTGTTGTCTCAATTCTTAGTCTCTTTATTTTCACTTCTGATTGGTTGCTAAATAGGCTTCAATTAAAGCAAGATATTTTAGTTCATAGCTTTTTGTTTTTTGTGACTTATTAATCGTTTTTTTTTTAAATCTTTTTTTTAAGTTGGATTTTTTTTAAGTTTGCTAGTTTTTTTTGTGCTTATTGCTATCTTATCACTTAATCAGATTGATGACAGGCCTCAACGGTGGTCATTCAGGACTCAATGAATTGGTGTTTTTGTATCCTTCAGTAGCTGTTTGCTCTATGACTTTTATACTAAGTGTTTTCAAAAAGTTCAAGCGAGTTTTTTTTTGCGATTTTCGGTTATTTTTCGTATCGTTCAATATTATTAGCGACAGTACTCATCGACATTTGATGACAGGTTGCTAATGAGAAATAGAGAATTATAGTTGGCAATGTGAGTTCATAGCAGTTGTTTTTTGATGTTAATTGATGATTTTTGTTTCGTATTACCCTAACTTTTTCAGTGACTTCAGTGACTTCTGATGATTTGCAGTTGAATTTTTGTCTGCGTGACGTCATATCTGCTTTTAGGTTGATTGCGTGACTTACCTCACTCAAAAAATTGACTTATGAGATCACTTATGGAACTTTATTTTATGAGCATTTACTAGTTAAAGATCAATAATGTGCATCAGGGTAGTGCCAATCTTATCTGCCCTAATTCTTGAGCTTTTTCCTTATAAACCGTATGTGTATCATAAAAACGACAGTACGTGTCTAACACAAAAAATCTAGTGGTCTACTAAAGGACTGTTGGTCAATTTGCCTATCTTGTTTCTTTAGTTGTTTCAATTCATGGAAGGTCACAGGCGTCTATCGCGGCTATTTTCCGGCTATTTTTGGAAAGTGTGAGTCTGCAAAATAAAGCTATAAGACAACGCAAGAATTGAAAAGTAATTGTATATTTGGAGAGTTAGAGGACGAAGAGGATAATTTCCTCAGGTAGAGCTGGAAGGCTCAACTAGTCAATTGGTAAACTAGGCAGCTTAACTTAGTCTATTTATTTGTAATAAAGCCATATAAAGGCCCGTACGAATATCATATACTCAATCAAAGATTTTTCGAGTGCCGTTGTCTAAGTTTCTTTGCCCAAACTTAATTAACCAACTTAGTCGCCTTCTCGTAATGAATTACACTTTTTTGATACTTTCTCGGCAGTTACTAAAGCGATTGCTGAAAGTGTAATTAAGCACCGCTACGTTTGATGCTCTGAGTAACAGGATAATGTGATTTTCAATGTAGTCAGAGACATTTCAAAAGTTCAGTTCCGAGCTTGAACTTTTCGAACTGAAATCAACCAGCTACAGTAAATCGAAAAATTAATCCGGTAAACATTACCAAAGAGAAGTAGATCTCATTAATTGGTAAATCAGGAAGCCCTCATTTAGGAGAATTCAGTTAGAATCAACGAAAAATTTTCATACTTAAGAAAAAGTCTTTAATTCTTGTAATTATCGATTATGTACATATTTGTAAAACGTTTAAGAAAGCTGTAAAAATCAGTGCCTGTCAACTCGTGACGTTTGTTGGCAAAAGACTCGCTGAGCAAAGAAAGTTAGATGCAACACTAATTTGTCGTTAAAGTGATTTTCTCATCCAATTTTAAGCAAATGGATTATTTGGTAGAAATTTGATTTTAGAGCAACGAGTTAGCCTCCTGTTTTCGAGACAATAAATAATTTGTTAGATCTTTTTGACAATTGCTTATGTTTCCAGAAAAATATCCCTGATATAGAGCGCATGGACGGTTAGTTTTCCGTAATCAAACAAGAAGTGACGCCGGATCTCATTTTCTCGAATAAAATAAATCTAATTCTTTTTTTGAAAACTCAATATTTCATTCCAATTAATTTGAGGTGTATATCATATCCTAATGAACCATACACAATTACCGATTTTGCCAATGTATTATAAAGAGAATTTAGTTGATCGCGAGAAAAAAGAATCTTAGCTTTGATATACAACACCGAACAATTGTGAAAGCTTGCAACAATCTTTATTGATGTGCTGCCTAGATGTTACTTTTCTATCTAAAGTGGGACCTGGATGCTTAGTTTGGTCCGTTTCTTTTATCGAACTGTTATCAAAGAAAGGTTTATGGCAACAGGTTTAGACCAAAGTTTTAGATCAAAGCTCAACAGTCATATATGTATTTTTGCCTATGTATTTTTGTTTCATCAGCAAAGGGAACAATTTGATTTGATTCGCAGTAATTTTCAAGATCATTGGCATCAGGGACAGTAGTCGGCCTTAGACTGAGCCCGTGCGTTACGCATTTTAAAAAATAAAATCTGAGCTTTCAACTTGTCGCACTGTATAGCTGCCTATGTGCTAAATAGTTTCTTTATGTATCTAGGAAAAACTTCGGAGGCCGTAAAATTTTTAAATAGAAATTTTTTTGGGGCTATCGCATTGGCATCGTAAAAACGTGAGGGTGGGGTTGCGGCCCGCTCGGTCTAAAAACATATAACTATATATACCGAAATTTTCAAAAACATACGATCTCGAACTCATCGTGATAGAACACCCGATATTTTTTGCATGTGACCTCGGTGGCCCAAGTGTAGTTAAAGTCTCGGAATAAAGTTTTGATAAAATCACTCCTTGATGGGTTTTTGGGATAAGTTTTTTTGCCCGATTTTTTGTTTTTTGCAATGTCTTGTGTAAATTTTGACGCCTTTTTTACTGAGAGAAAAGTGAAGTGATTTTGGGTTGCAGTATTGTATTGTGAAGCTGTTTTTGGATAACGTCCTCCAGTTTTTCTTCCAGAGACTGTAAAATTTTGACCCATTTCTGAATTTTTTTAAAAAAAAATTGTGTTCTACCAAATTATTGTTTCACTTACACTTTTTTACACATTCATTACACTTTTCGTCATAGGGAACTCCTTCTGCAGTCTAAAATCACTATAATTGTTTGAAGGGTATTTGGGTGACAATTGGACAGCATTTGAAATATTGTGAAAAAAATTCGAATATTTTCCATTTTTGTCAGTTTTCTTACGCTCCATCTTTGGAACCAAAACATGTAGCAATCTTTTGTATAGGCGGAAAGGAAGTCCTATGACTTATACATGGACCTTTTCTTCAGAAAATACAAGAGCTTTCAGTGTTTTTTTTAAAGTTATTATAAATCTTTACAACGCAATGTTGCATTTTTGAAATTTTTCGTAAGTTCAAAATTTGAAAATTTTCCATTTTGCTCAAAAAACTTTTCAAGTATTCCTTAAACGGATGGTAATCATTTTGAGTCTGTTAAGAAAACAAAAAATAGTTCATTTTAAGAAAATTTCCCATTAATCCGAAAAATTTAGACTTATTCCCCAGACCAAAGGTAATTTGAAGTAATTTTTCACACAGCAACAAAACGCATTACAAAATTTTTTGAAATTGATCATTTTTAAAATTTTGTTCATTTGCAAAAGAGTCACTCAGAGCTTGTATGTGAGCTTGTACCACATCATGTCCCCTTCAAAGATGGAGAAGTGGTCGTAAGCCTTTGAAAGATGCTGTTCTCCTTGAGAAAAGATATAAAATTTTCTAAAATCTGTACGGGAATCCAATTAATCAGCGCGATGGCAACGCCAGAAGGGCGCTACCATCTGGTTCACCCACATTTGAACTTAAACAATTAATCAGAAGAAGTACCGCCAGCGAGAGCATACAAAAGACACATTTGACCTCTCGGGGTAAATACCTGATGTCTGATAAACAGTATGAAAACCGTGTTGCAGTGTGGACAATGAATTGTTCCTGTACAAAAGTAGGCATTCGACAGAAAACTTGTCGTTCAAAAACGTTACAAAGAATTCAGGAAACTTGTGAGCCTGAAAGAGTTTGGAGTCGAACCTGATTCCATAATCATTAATGTGATAAGAGTGTAATCTTTCTTGACGATCTAAACTTCAGAAGAATTGACTTGGTACTATCACTTCTCCATATAACTAAAGCTCATTGGCATGGGTATTATCGTACGTTTCTCGACTTCGTTTGTCCTTTTTCACCGTTTTTGAAGATGTTTAATAGCCGCCCTCATCTTCTCAGCCGGCTATTATAGCGCTCCTATTGTTTTACAATTCAAAGAAATTGAATTGTATTGGGGCGCTGTGTGTGTTTTTTAAAGATTTTTCAAAGACCTTGATCTTTCAAAACGGGATAAGCAGGTAAAGCCCAGCAGGCATTAAGTTTCATTAGAGGCCCAAAGTGAGCTTCAGTACTTAAATAGCTTAGAGTGGTGCAGCTGCTGGGATAGCCTTAATTGAAGGTTAAAAGGTCATTGTTAGGAGTTTTTGGGCTCAAAGTGTTGCAATTTTTCATGTTTTTGTGATTTTTTTGTTTAGTCTTACGTTGAAGTTTTTGAAAAATGATGAAGGCTTTTGCGAGACAAAATAACTTGTTATGACCATTTTATGAGCTATATGTTTTGGTACTACAAATATAAACATGCAAAATGATATTAATGTCAATGCCTCAACTCAGTGTGCAGTCTACGTTTCCATTCTTCAGTGTGTAACGTTTAGTGAACACTGCTTCGCAGCCTTTGAAAACTCATTTTTAACTTCTTTTCAATTTCGTTTCATTTGCGCTGAGTTTTTCCAGTTTCAGGGGCCAGGAAATGTCCTTTGTGGTTTGACAGTAGAGCACTGCATCGTTTGTAGTAATAATGGATTGGTTTTCAACATTTTAATGTCTCGAAATTTGGCATTTTTTAATATAAAATTTGCAATTTTTTCAAGGAATTGTGTATTTTTGATATTTGTCCATTCTCAGGTGCCAGAAAACCAATTCCACGGTCTGACAAAAAATTACTGCATGGTTGTTGGCATCATTGGATTTGTTATCAACAATTTAGCTTTTCGAATTTTAGAAATTTTTTGATAAAATTTGCAATTTTTTTTAATCTTTTTCAAAACATTTGTCTTATATTGAGTTTTTCTTGCCTCAGTAGATAGCTAACCTCATCCAGGGTTTAATAATGTGTTATTAGATAGCTGCTAGGCAATTGAACGGTTTTCAACTTTTTAATAGAACGAGTTTCTATTTTTTGAAATTTGAGATTTTTTCTGAAAATTTTTGCCTATCGATCTTTCAGCCAATAATTTTTCAAATGCTTGGAATTGGGTTAATGGATGGTCTCTAGAGACACAGAAATGATTCTGAAGATTTTAATATCAGAATTTTCAGCAAATTTTTTGTCAATTTTGCAATTGATTTCATTTTTTATATTTTTTGGTCATTTTTGAGTTAATCGATCTTCAATGGGTAATGATTTTTTTCAGGTCATGCAGATATAATACTGGACCCAATTCAAAAACAAGAAATGGTCTTGAAAATATTTTTGAAACATGTATCTTTAAGGGGATGAAATTTTGCCTAACGGAAAAAGCTTCAAGAGTTTTAGTAATGAGCTTATTTTTGTTTAGTTTGTTTGATTGTTTTAGTTTCTCATTTTTTTTGATGATTTCGTTTGTGTTTTGGCTGGCTTTGTTCAATTGATCTGCTGGTCAGCTAGATTAATTTTAATTTTTTCATTCAATTCTTTGAGTTGTGTTTCAGGACTTGTCCTGCTATGTTTTTTTACTTCGTCGAACAAAAAAATGTTTCGCTTTACCTCATTTTGCCGCTTTTTCAACATTTTGCGTGAAATCTTTTTGACTTCTCTAGGCTAGTTTCTCTCTTCTCTCATTCTGCTTAAAGTGATTTTGAACATCAGTTGCTCAGCAAAGTAATTCAAAATGGACAGAGTCAGTATAAAAATTGAAGTCAAGAAATAGAAACGGGATAAACCCATAAAGCCCAATTTTAGATGCCCGCTATTTGAACATCGTTCCTATAAGTATTAGTTACCTCTCTCTAATGCTTATTTGTATTGATAGTAGTTCCTCTAGCCTCTCTCTAAGAAACAGAAGTATGTTCAACTACGAAATGCCATCAAAATAAATCGGACTTAAAAAATGTTTTTGTACAAAAATCTTTTTTTTTTCATTATCTATTCTTTCAATCCCAATCATGCTTATTGGAATCAACGGCGGCTATTTTCCGGCAATCTGCCCGGTATGTTTTTGATTTCAATATATGTTCTAAATGTTATATAGTTTTCCGTGTTTTCGAGAGTTGGATATGCATATCTTCCTTTGTCTGTTGTCCCGTTGAGAATTTTTGGTATTTGTTTTTTTTTGGTTTCTTTTAAGTTCATTTTGTCTTGGTTAACTTTTTCTTGGTGATTTGTTTTCCGATTTGGTACTTCTGCATAGTTTTTAGTAAATGTCCCGTTTAGAATTTTGTTCATTCCTCGGTTCCGTATTTTTGCTCTGATTGATGTTCTTTTTCCTATACTTTTCCCTTAACTCTTGCTTTGTCTGGAGGTAAGAAATTAGTTCATTTCTCAATATACACCTGTCTGTTTTCTGTTAGTGTCTAGTTAGAAGAACTGCTAGCTTCGATGTTTTGTCAATCACTTTTTTGTATAGTTTTCTGTTTTTGTATTGCGTGTGTGCCAAAAATCTGTGCCTGATTTGATTTGTTTTTTGGTTGTGTTATTGCTCATCACTCCTCTCTCTCTCTCTCTCTCTCTCTCTCTCTCTCTCTCTTCCACATGATCGCCCCTGGGGGCCTTGTAATGGGTTTCTAGTCTGTCGGGTATTGTTAAAATTCCAGTTCGAGCTAGGTTATTTTCTCCCTGCTAATCGGCTTCGGTTTGTCCTCGGGTAACGTAGCCCTTCTCCTCATGACCTCTGAAAAATACTACCTCGCAGTCGAATCAAGAAGTCGCCCAGTTGGTGGGGACAGTTACCATCTCAACTGCAAGACAGTGCCTCTCAGGCCGAACGGACGATCATCATATCCCAGGATGTAATCGATTGATGTGACGGGCAATGTTGCTTTTCAGCAACCTTTTGCCTCATATTGGACACGGGCCTCGGGGGCGAAGAGAGCTGGTGGGCTCTTCCCTCTTTCCATGAACTACGCATCGATGTCTCGGGAGGTTACGCAGCAGGATGTTTTTGTCGCATATTTCACATTCCGCTCTCCCTGTCACAGAGCAAGCTCGCTGGTGATTGGTGAGATTGCTCTGCTCTGTGAACTCTTTCACAAACTGTGAATTTGAACCTCTTTCGAGGCTTTCGGTGCATCCGACGCTCATGCTGTGCCTGGCCAGTCTGAGTCCTACAGACACGATCCCAGCCTCGCCGACAGGGGAACGATATTTCCCCCTTCTCTTTCTACCTTCCTTGATGGTACCGGTTCCTTCCTATGGTGGTCGCTCATTTTCCTTTCCCAGTCCAACAACTAATTTCTGCAATCTGCTGCAGCTTGTCTCTACCGCTTACGATTAGACACCAAGTTTTCGGCGTCGGTCCAATCCCAGCCCGCTTCCCTCCAAAAGCGTCTCCAATATGCGACAATGCCTCCTCTTAGTTTTCCACTCGGCAGGGTCTCGCAATCCCATCTGCCGAATACAACCTGCTTTGTCAGTCAAGAGCTTGGCATTCGCATTACATGTTCCGCTCTCTCCAACGCCCTAATCTCTTCCAGGAGGGCCTGGTGGTGTAAAAACCACCTGGAGAAGCATCGTGTGCGAGGAACTGAAACAACACCTCAAGCCCCCAAGGATGTCTCACAAAAAGTGGAATGAAGATTGGTTCACCATTGCCAAAGAAACTGCTGTGCACCGGCCGCAATGGAGAGCTCTTATCTGTGACAGTTGTGGCTGGTAATGGTCGACCCCGACTGAAAAGCCTGATGATGATGATGATGATGATGAAGACGACGACGACGACGACGACGACGACGACGACGACGACGACGACGATGATGATGAACGCCCTAATCTCGCCTTCGTCCTGGCAGAGGAAATTTGTAGCCCACCTCGTATCCTGAACATATTAATGCCCTCACGCTGCATCCTTATAAGCGGCAGGCCCCTTCCGTCATTCCAGATAATTATGTAGGCTCGATCTGCCGTGCTCTGGAATTGGCCACCTCGGACGCAGCCCATGCCCTGGCACTACTGTCGAAAAGCATGGTTGACTATACGACTGCCTGAACAATTAAGGCTTTTGTTCTCTTGCTCAAGGAGGACTTCCATAACCAGTTCTGAATCTTCGCCCAGACCAAGTTGCCACGTTTGATGCTCGCGGAGATATCCTTTTTCCTGCCAATCGTCGTTTCTAGAAAACGTGTCTTCTAGGCTTCAGCGGATCCGAAGAAGACTTCTCCCTTCCCGTCGTGACATTTCTCTTCGAAATGGAGCATGCTGTCTTTCACTTCTTTTCCACTCAACAGCCCCTCCATCCAACCGATCAGAGAAGAATCGTCGGCAAACAGGACATCCTCAATGACTAGGTTCTCCTGACTGCTAGTCAACGTTTGTCTGGGGTCTGTCGCGGGGAATCCTTTCCCGGGAACCCAAGCCCACGTCAATTCGCACAGATGCTCGTTCCTCTCCGTCTTCTCTTGTCTCTTCCTCGACGCTTTTCATAGCTTCGGCTTGGTATACATTGAACAATATAGGGGATGTGCTTCCTTCTCGCAAGCCTCGAAATGGCAACCATTCTTCACTAAGCTCTTCCCGGCCTCTTACTTTGTAGTGAGTCCCCTCGTGTAGGCCTCTAAGCACTTCCACCACTGCCTGACTCATACCTAGATTTCCGAGTATAGTCCAGAGGAGGGGTCTGTTGACCCTCGGGTAGGCTTTTGTTAAGTCGAGTAACCGCCCCTGGTCTGTCGAGATCTTGTTGTTGCTGTTGTTTCTCCCCCCCCCCCCCCATCACTCTCCTGACTTCATCTTCCACGCGGAGAACGATTTGAGTGGAGTCGCTGTTCTCGGAACCCGTTTCGGTTCTCTCCGAGAACTCCAATTTCCTCGGCCAAAATTCTCAATCTGGTGGCAAAGATTTTGGCGATGAGTCTCCCGACTAGCGGAAACAGGCATACACCTCGGTACTTGCCTGTACGTCTGAAGAGCTTCGAGGCGGTCGCCCCGATGGTGGGGACATTTGCCTTTGCTCCTTGACTCCGCCCCCCTTTTTGTCAAAAATTAGTTAATATTGCAGCTCTCCTTCGATAATTCATATATTCAACGCCTCTTTCTTCCTCGATCCAATTTTGTTTTATAAAATTCTACATATGCTAATCTGATTTTGCTAGTATTTTTTTCTAATTTTGTGTGAGTTTTTTTGTTTGTATTTTGGTTTTAATTACTAGAAATAGTCTTTTTGTGCAACATGAGAGACTTTAATTTCGTTTCAATAAAAATTGAATCATTTTCTGCCGTTAAGTATTTGAAATCAGTTAAAATTATTTTCATAAATGCAGTCTTAAAGGTTTTTCGACCCTTTTTTTTGCAAAATCTTACAATGCTTCGTATTTTTGAATTCTGCTTTTTCTTTTTTGGTCGGTTCAGGCGGATGCATATTTGTCTCAGATGACTCGTTGTCTTTTCTATGTCTCGAATGCTGAACAATGAAATGTATTAGTTTTTGTTGATTTTTTAATTTGATTTTTAACTTTCAAAAATCAAGAATTAGTCTTTTTGTTACGGTGTTCCTTATATTGTGTCCATATTCTTCACATTCTAGTTGTATCATTCTAGTTTTGTCGTGGTAACTACATTTATATTCGTTTTATTGATTTTTTCAGTTGTTAGAAAATTGAATGTTTTGAGCTTTTTATTAGATTTTTGTCATTTCTTTGGTTTGCAATTGGCTTCATTCAACATAAAGCAGTAATGAGAGTTTTCTAGACACTACTTATTAGTTTTATTGCAATTTTCTTCCGGCCGTGGTATTGTTTTTAAACAACTTCTTGCCTTTGAATTTTGTTCTGTTGCTTATGTTTTATATGATTGATTTAATTTTTCAATAAGTATTAAACCATGTTGTCGAGCATATAAACAACAAGGAAGAAGTGTGTCTTGCTTTTGTCTTAATTGTAGTGATTAGAAATCTTATTGTAGTGGTTTTATGATTCTTAAATTCGAGCATCCTTTTTGAAAATTTTAACTCATTTTCTACGATCATTATCTGCCGTTTGCTTTCGCGATCTTTTTTGAGGTTCATGAATGAATCATAAATAAATTGAGGGCAATTGATAGCCCTGTCAGCTTTTTCAGCCTATCAGTGTTTTGACCATCCTATTTATTTCGGACTTTTTAACGTTACCAAACGTTTTCAATAATACAAAATTTTGCAGCATTTTGTCTCTTGGTGACTCTTGGTGGTTAAAATTTCGCCAATTTTTAGATCAGACCTGGGGATGTAATGAGTTAATGGTTTAATGCAAAAGGTAATGGCTTCAGCAGCTGTTGCGGTTTTTTTGTGAAGTTTTGACGCTTCGAGTCGCTTCCGGAATTCTTCCGGCTATGTTTTTTATTTCGTCGTCGCGATTTTTGTTAGGACCATATGACGTCACAACTACTTCAAATCTGCTTTTTGTTCATTCGTTCATGCAATTTTGACTGAATTGCGTGGGTGACGTCATTTTTCGCTTTTAGTGGAGCGAGTTTTTTTGTTCATTTTTGTGATTAATATTTTGGTCACATTTGACTTACCTCACTCTCAAAAATGACTTCATCACTTTGAAATTGACTTTTATCTACTTTAATTCAAAGAGATAAGGTCAAATGGGTGTGTGTCACTCTAAATGAAGGTTATTAGAGAGCAGCTAATAGAGGCAGCAAAAACTTATACAGATTTTTATTCAAAATATAACATATCAGCGTTCAATTTTTATGGTCTGTCTTACTGTTTTTTTTTTGAGACTGCAGATCTACGAAGCTATCGCGGCTTTTTTCTGGCAATCTGCCAGCTATGTTCATAATAATGAGGACAAAAGGAAACTTTGTATCAAAGTTTTAATTGAGGATACCAAACTTAAGATGACACTGGCTATATAAATTAAACTATGGCATTTGCAACAGCTAGAATCTATTCGAAACCACCAAATGAAAACATTAGTTTCCTCCATCCAAACCTGTAAAGTTCCAAGAGTTGCTCGAATAGTTGATAGCTTTTTGCACAATATTCTCCTGCTCTTCGCTTTTTTTATCGTTGATATCGGGGCAGTTTTTGTGTTTGACGGGCATCAGTTTAAGGTCAATTTTGAGTGACTTCAACTGCAGTTCCATCTTCCTAAGACCTAGAGGGTCTGGATATCGGCTTCTTGACATGATCCAGACTTTTTCAGACTTGAGGAAAGGGCCAACGGGCTGGCAGAGGTAGGTGAGGGCGAAGCGTTTGTCAACGTGTAGGAGGAAAAAGTTAGGGGATGAGAGAATTTTGGGTCCGACCATGAACTCCCCCTTGGTCTGTTTAGAAGTGGGTCTCGGTTCAATGATGATGCTCTCGTACTGACTGCCGGTGAAACTAGTGCTGTTCATTATTAGTGACCAGTCCAGAGCTGAAACGTAATAAATTTGCATTTTATCACATCTGAGATTGCCAAATTTGTTTTGTAGCCACAGCTGTTTTTACTTGTATTTAATTGTTCAATGCTGATTAGGTAGCAATGGTAAATTTTTCAAATATTTTGGGCGTCTTTCATCGCTATTACACCAACAACGCTGTTTGGTTTGCGTCTTTACTTGTTGCCCCCGTAACAATATAAAGGCTATTACATTATAATTGTTTGTATTTATAGCACTTGAGCTTGTAGGAACAGAAAAAATCCTGCTATTTGTAGAATAATTGGGAGGCTGTTCGTTATATGTCCTAGAAAAGGGGCTATAATTTTGTGGCCTACGTTATTAGGACAGAGAGCCAAATCATCTAAATTATGTTTTCTTCGTACTTACTATCTAAGTCTGAATTGAACTCGAACTCGGCAAAGCTGCACGTGCGTCTGTCACTCTCTGTAGTTTCAACCTTCTCCACTTCGAACCATCTACCCTGAAAATCCTCCGGGTCGAAGTATGCTGGATTAACTTTGGGACAACCTCCTCGCCGAATGCTCAAACACCCATCTCTAAGTGCCAGGAAACAAAAGAGCGCAAATGTTCGAACCCAAGTCATGGTTATTCGGTTGTGATGTGTTAAATAATGAATAAAAAGTAGCTTTTAGTGTTTGCCACTGATGTTTATTGTCGGTTTGGAGCAAACTGAGGTTTGTTGTCATTGAGCATTGTTGTCATAACGAGTCACTCAGATGACCTTTTGATAGTTCAGTGGTATGAAAGTTTCCAACTCATTCGGTTCATCCTAGCTCTTAACGAGGTTATGTAAGCGGTATAACTCAAAACAGGAACACTAAGCAGTTTGATCGAAAGGTGGAGTACACGTTCCATGTAGGTTTTTCAAAGGCGCTCTAACTTAATCAAGATGTGAACTGATTAATTCTGTGAACCGAAGAGAATATTCTCAATCTGATGATATTGAAATTTTGAAGTCTGAGATAAAATTGAAGGGCACTGCCGTAAACTGTTAATTAGTAACCGTTAATAAGATGGCAACGTTTGTCATTTCTGAACGAGCTGTCAATTAATTTGAAAGATGACGCAACAGATGTATGAAATCTTATCCACAAATAGGAAGCTCAGATTGACTCACCTTTCAGCAGTTTTGTTTTTTTCTTGTGTCAAATATTTCTATTTGATTTTAAAGTGATCAAATGAAAAATTTATTTGAACAATATTAAGAATTCTGAGAGCACTCCTGTCGGTCAGCAATTATTTCGGCCATCAATTGTTGTAATCATAGTCAACCTTTATTAAGGCAACTGTGTCATCGATTTCAGCTAATAAACCAGCCTATTACATTTTTAATTCAAATTAGGCGCTGAAAAGTATATTTTTGTTGATGAATATGCATCTGATTTGTAATGTTATTTTTCGAAAGTGTTATTTGTATTATCAACCGCGGATTTTTACCGGGGATTTAAATTTTGATAAGAGCATTTGTTGAAATCTGTTGATAAACACATTTCTTACCCCTGATTAGATATTGGGAAACCGAATAATTGTTTTATGAAAAATTATTTAATTAGAGACAGCTTTCAATGGATTTTTAAATCGCTTTGTGATTTTCTGATGATTAAATTATCTCTGATCTGTGATACGAAATTCGGAAGCTGATATCAGTGCTGTATTTATTAATTGCTCTTGAACGAAGTTCATAGCAATTATTGTAAACGTGTGCGTCTTTCTTTTTTATGCAAAATTTTCGCTTGACAATTTTGACTTTTCGAGTGACTTTTAGGCCCTTGACTTTTTGCGTATCGCGTGATCTAAAATTCACTCTCAATCACAATTTCAAGCGGCTTAACTCAATTGGCGGCAATTTAATACCAAAAGTTAAATGAAAAGTGCGATATTTTTCAATATAAATATAATAGTGGTATATGCTAACCTCTAATGTGGTTATTTGAAGCCCACTTTTGAACTTCTTAATCCCATTTAGCCCCCCCCCCCCGACTGAAGCAGGCTGCAATTGATTAGAGCTCCCACTAGTCGTTCGAGAGCAATTCGTCCGACGTTTAGTCGGTTATGTTTTATATAAGCAGAGAAGTATTTTGCCCAGAGAAGGGTAATGACCGGTTAGTTTCTGATGATCAACTAATTTTGACTAATGATATTAAATTGGTAAGGTGAAAGTATACGTTTGCTTTTCAACACTGATTTCTGAGATTTGGTGTTTTCATCAAAAAAACTTTGGTGATTTGGGACGTTAAAATTGAAAACTGTCATTGATTTAATTGCCAGCTGTTCAATTGCTAATAAAATTTGTAGCAATTATATGAGATTTTTGGAACTACCGTTTTTTCGTCTGTTCGTTTTCTTATTTTTTATGTTTTTGTCTCCCGAACGGGCTAAACTGGTGAACCCCAAGGGGATTAAGCTCTCCTAGATCATTACGGCTAACTAGCCTCCAAGTAAGCGATTCACCGAAACTGTTTAAGAGGCATGTATTCATGGTGTGGAGGATGCTTCTTAGAGTTTGACCCCCATTTTTTCGTTCTCCTGCCGCAACAGACTATCCCAGAAGTTGATTCCCCAGTGCACCTCATTCACCCGTAAAACCGCACGTTTGCCCTAACATAACTCAACGCCCAACCCCGCCTCATGATCACGCCCGCTCCACCCCCTCCACCTCATACGATCCTTAACCCTGCACGCTCGCTCGACACACCCTCCCTCCACTTTGCTCACTCCTCCCCGCCCGCCACATGTGTCAGCCAGCCCCTCAATAAAACTTAAGCCACCCCTTTAAGATGCAGCTGGCGTCTGTTGAGGCTAATCGCTCGATACTTCGCGCGACGTTAGTCGGTAGTTTATTCTAAATATCAAAAGCCAGCTGACAAAAGAATTTTATTAATCTTAAGTCTTTAGCTGTTGATGATACTCATCCATAACCTAAGATTTGAAAATTGACAGCTGAGATCATTGCTTGCTGAACAAAAATATAATTTCAAACAGTTTTCATTCGTTTAGTCTTCGTCTTTTCTGGATGATGAAACTACTTCAGATTGATGGCTTCCCGAGAGATTTTTTTTCACGCTCGACTTTAGTTCTTGATTTTTGCGTGATTTACTTTGCCTATTTCAGATATGAAGTCTGTTGCTAAATCAAAGAGACTGTGAGATAGGATATTACAAGGCCCTGGCAGCCGCGAAAATGCTTCAATCTAACACGCCTTCAGTCTAACACGATTTTTTTTGGCTACAATTCCCCTGAATTTATCTTCCCCGCACTTCATTCCAGAGAATTTTGTCCTACTATAGCCGGTTTGTGATTTTATTGGTGTTATTAAATTTGAGAGCTGACATATCAATAGTAATTTTCTCAGATTGACCAAACAACGGTGATGTTTTTGTTTGATGATAACTTCAGTTTTGACCCGTGATAAGAGATTCTGAAGCTGATATCACTACTGTTTACATTTTACTGCTGATGGTCAGGTACTATCAAGTTCGTGATAAACTTTGGAATCTGCAGGTACGTGTATGCTTTTTAAAACTTTTTTTGAGATTTGTTGCTGTTTTTATCAGCCGTGTACTTTTAAGGTAATCAAATATTGACGACAGAATTCTGTTAAATCTCGCGCTGATGATTACCTTTTTTGACCCGTGATACGAAAATCGGAAGCTGAGATCATTGCTCTATGGACAATCATCTAATAAGAGATAGGCTTGAAAAGAGATATGGCTTTGTGAGTTTCGGATGATAAAACTCTTTGACTCCTGATATCAATTTGGGAAGCTGACATTACTACCGCCAGCATTTAATTGTGATTAAATCAAAGTATTGAACTGCTCGTGCTGTTTTTTTTTCTATCAAAGTTTTCATCTTGTAGAGTTTTGTACATTATTCATTTTTTAGATGCTTTGGCTCCCGTTTTCTCGAGGCAATGTCGTGATTGCAGTGAAGACTTTGCGAGGTAATGTGTCTGCTCTTGTGATAACAAAAAAGGTTCAGCTGTTTCTAGGGAATTCAGAAGCGGAGGTCACAGCTGTAGACCCTATGTTTTCATTGCAGACAATTTCTTCCCTGTTTCATTTATAATCGTCAATTTATCGGCTGGCGAATAAATTTAGCACCTGGGTTTCTGTTTTGTGCAATCTTATGAGTTTCAGCTATTTATAAATAACATTTACGTGCTTCAGTAAGGATATTCAAATTGCAAATAAATGTTGAATTTGGTGTTAGTGTCTTCTGCATTTTGGTCCTTATAGTTTTCTTCAACACTAACTAGTTTTAAGCGACTGACTGAATTATTCTGATGATAAACCAATTTATGACTGATGATACGAAATTCGGAAACTGAGATCACTGCTTTTTGGAAAAGCGTGTGCAATTTTTATTGGACAAAATGGCTTTGAGGCCATTTATTTGATTGGTTTCGATAGTTTGAATGGTTCTGGTTCGTGACCATCAAGTAGATGTTGGTATGGGAAACAAAGTTTTTAGATCGGGTATTTGCAAGATGTTTTCGCGTGATAATGACAGCTGAGACCATTGCTTGGTGGTTATTAATATAATTGCAAACCGACATCAATCCTTTGCTTTTCGTCTTTTTTGGATGATGAAACTACTTCTGATGGATGACTTCTCGAGTGATTTTTTTCCTCTCGACTTTAGTTCTTGATTTTTGCGTGATTTACATTGCACTTATTCAGATATTAAATATGTTGCTAAATCAAAAGCGATTGTGAGATAGGAAATTACAAGGCCCTTGCAGCCGAGGAATCAATGCTTCAATATAACACACCAGATTTTTTTGGCTACAATCCCTCTGAGTTTATCTTCCCCCCTTCATTCCTGAGAATTTTGTCCTACTATATCCGGTTTGTGATTTTATTGGTGTTATTTAATTTGAGAGCTGACATTAATGTCAATAGTAATTTTCTCAGATTGACCAAACAACGGCAATGTTGTGTGATGTTAAATTCAGTTCTGGCCCGTGATAAAAAATTCGGAAGCGGATGTCACTACTGTTAACAGTTCTCTATATATAGAATGGTATTGGTCAGGTACTATCAAATTCGTGATATGAAATTTGGAATCTGAAGGTACGTGTATGCTTTTTAAAACATTTTTTGAGATTTGGTGTTTTTTATCAGCCGTGTACTTTAAGTATAATCAAATGTTGACGACAGAATTGTGTTGAATCTTCCTCTGATGACTACCATTTTTGACCCCTGATACGAAATTCGGAAGCTGAGACCATTGCTCTATGAACATTTATCTAATTCGATAATAAGAGATAGGCTTGAAAAAAGATATGGCTTTGTGAGTTTCGGATGATAAAACTCTTTATAACTCCTGATATCAAATTCGGAAGCTGACATTACTACCACCAGCATTTAATTGTGATTAGATCAAAGCTTTGAACAGCTCATGTTGTTATTTTTCTATCAATGTTTTCATCTTGTAGAGTTTTTTAAATTTTTTATTCTTTAGATGCTTTGGCTCCCGTTTTCTTCAGTCAATTTCTTGATTGCAGTGAAGTTCGCGATGTAATGCGTCTGCTCTTGTGATAACAAAAAAGGTTCAGCTGTTCTTAGGGAATTCAGAAGTGGAGGTTACAGCTGTAGACCCAACGTTTTCATTGTAGACCATTTCTCCCTATTTCGTTTATAATTGGTAAATATCGGCTTGCGATTGAATTTAGCACCTGGGTTTCTGTTTTGTGCAATCTTATGAGTTTCAGCTATTTATAAATAACATTTACGTGCATCAGTAAGGATATACAAATTGCAAATAAATGTTGAATTTGGTGTAAGTGTCTTCTGCATTTTGGTCCTTCTAGTTTTCTTCAACACTAACTAGTTTTTTAAGCGACTGACTGAAATATTCTGATGATAAACCAATTTATGAATTTGAGCTATTTTTAATTAACATTAACGTGCGTCAGTAAGGATATACAATTTGCAAAGAAATGTTGAATTTGGTCTAACTGTCTTCTGCATTTTTGTTCTTTCTGGTTTTCTTCAACACTAACTAGTTTTTTAGGCGACTGACTGAAATATTCTTATAATAAACCAATTTATGACTGATGATACGAAATTCGGAAACAGATCACTGCTTTTTGCAACTGCTTTTGCAATTTCTATCGGTCAAAATGGATTTTTGTTTGAATGGTTTCGGTAGTTTGATTAGTTTTGTTTCGTGACCCTCAAATAATTGTTAGTATGGGAAACAAAATTTTTAGATTGACTATTTGTCAGATTTTTTTGCCTGATATTGATAGCTGAGATCACTGCTTGGTGAACATTAATATAATTGCAAAGACTTAATTCCTTTAGTTTTCGTCTGTTTTGGATGATGAAACTACTTACGGTTGATGACTTCTCGAGTGATTTTTGTCACGCTCGACTTTACTTCTTGATTTCTGCGTGATTTACATTGCTCTTATTCAAATATGACGTCTGTTGCTAAATCAAAAGCGATTGTGCGATAGGTTATTACAAGAACCTGGAAGACGAGAAATCAATGCTTCAGTCTAACACGCCCGAGATTTTGTTTGGATACAATCCCCTTGAATTTATTTCCCCGCCCTTCATTCCAGAGCATTTTCTCCTACAATAGCCGGTTTGTGTTTTTATTAGTGTTATTTAATTTGAGAGCTGACATTAATGTCAATAGTAATTTTCTCAGATTGACCAAACAACGGCAATGTTGTGTGATGATAAATTCAGTTCTGACCCGTGATGAAAAATTCGGAAGCGGATGTCACTACTGTTAACAGTTCTCTATATATAGAATGGTATTGGTCAGGTACTATCAAATTCGTGATATGAAATTTGGAATCTGAAGGTACGTGTATGCTTTTTAAAACATTTTTTGAGATTTGGTGTTTTTTATCAGCCGTGTTCTTTTAAAGTATAATCAAATGTTGACGACAGAATTGTGTTAAATCTTCCTCTGATGACTACCATTTTTGACCCCTGATACGAAGTTCGGAAGCTGAGACCATTGCTCTATGAACATTTATCTAATTCGATAATAAGAGATAGGCTTGAAAAAAGGTATGGCTTTGTGAGTTTCGGATGATAAAACTCTTTATGACTCCTGATATCAAATTCGGAAGCTGACATTACTACCACCAGCATTTAATTGTGATTAGATCAAAGCTTTGAACAGCTCATGTTGTTATTTTTCTATCAATGTTTTCATCTTGTAGAGTTTTTTAAATTTTTCATTCTTTAGATGCTTTGGCTCCCGTTTTCTTCAGTCAATTTCTTGATTGCAGTGAAGTTCGCGATGTAATGCGTCTGCTCTTGTGATAACAAAAAAGGTTCAGCTGTTTCTAGGGAATTCAGAAGCGGAGGTCACAGCTGTAGACCCAATGTTTTCATTGCAGACAATTTCTTCCCTATTTCATTTATAATCGTCAATTTATCGGCTGGCGAATAAATTTAGCACCTGGGTTTCTGTTTTGTGCAATCTTATGAGTTTCAGCTATTTATAAATAACATTTACGTGCTTCAGTAAGGATATTCAAATTGCAAATAAATGTTGAATTTGGTGTTAGTGTCTTCTGCATTTTGGTCCTTATAGTTTTCTTCAACACTAACTAGTTTTTTAAGCGACTGACTGAATTATTCTGATGATAAACCAATTTATGACTGATGATACGAAATTCGGAAACTGAGATCAGTGCTTTTTGGAAAAGCTTTTGCAATTTTTATTGGACAAAATGACTTTGAGGCCATTTATTTTAATGATTTCGATAGTTTGAATAGTTCCGGTTCGTGACCATCAAATAGATGTTGGTATGGGAAACAAAATTTTTAAATCGGGTATTTGCCAGATTCCTTCGCGTGATATTGACAGCTAAGATCATTGCTTGGTGAACATTAATATAATTGCAAACCGACACCAATCCTTTACTTTTCGTCTTTTTTGGGTGATGAAACTACGTCCGATTGATGACTTCTCGAGTGATTTTTTTTCACGCTCGACTTTAGTTCTTGATTTTTGCGTGATATACATTGCTTTTATTCAGATATTAAATTTATTGCTAAATCAAAAGCGATTGTGAGATAGGAAATTACAAGGCCCTTGCAGCCGAGGAATCAATGCTTCAATATAACACACCAGATTTTTTTGGCTACAATCCCTCTGAGTTTATCTTCCCCCCTTCATTCCTGAGAATTTTGTCCTACTATATCCGGTTTGTGATTTTATTGGTGTTATTTAATTTGAGAGCTGACATTAATGTCAATAGTAATTTTCTCAGATTGACCAAACAACGGCAATGTTGTGTGATGTTAAATTCAGTTCTGGCCCGTGATAAAAAATTCGGAAGCGGATGTCACTACTGTTAACAGTTCTCTATATATAGAATGGTATTGGTCAGGTACTATCAAATTCGTGATATGAAATTTGGAATCTGAAGGTACGTGTATGCTTTTTAAAACATTTTTTGAGATTTGGTGTTTTTTATCAGCCGTGTACTTTAAGTATAATCAAATGTTGACGACAGAATTGTGTTGAATCTTCCTCTGATGACTACCATTTTTGACCCCTGATACGAAATTCGGAAGCTGAGACCATTGCTCTATGAACATTTATCTAATTCGATAATAAGAGATAGGCTTGAAAAAAGATATGGCTTTGTGAGTTTCGGATGATAAAACTCTTTATAACTCCTGATATCAAATTCGGAAGCTGACATTACTACCACCAGCATTTAATTGTGATTAGATCAAAGCTTTGAACAGCTCATGTTGTTATTTTTCTATCAATGTTTTCATCTTGTAGAGTTTTTTAAATTTTTTATTCTTTAGATGCTTTGGCTCCCGTTTTCTTCAGTCAATTTCTTGATTGCAGTGAAGTTCGCGATGTAATGCGTCTGCTCTTGTGATAACAAAAAAGGTTCAGCTGTTTCTAGGGAATTCAGAAGCGGAGGTCACAGCTGTAGACCCTATGTTTTCATTGCAGACAATTTCTTCCCTGTTTCATTTATAATCGTCAATTTATCGGCTGGCGAATAAATTTAGCACCTGGGTTTCTGTTTTGTGCAATCTTATGAGTTTCAGCTATTTATAAATAACATTTACGTGCTTCAGTAAGGATATTCAAATTGCAAATAAATGTTGAATTTGGTGTTAGTGTCTTCTGCATTTTGGTCCTTATAGTTTTCTTCAACACTAACTAGTTTTAAGCGACTGACTGAATTATTCTGATGATAAACCAATTTATGACTGATGATACGAAATTCGGAAACTGAGATCACTGCTTTTTGGAAAAGCTTTTGCAATTTTTATCGGACAAAATGACTTTGAGGCCATTTATTTTATTGGTTTCGATAGTTTGAAGAGTTCCGGTTCGTGACCATCAATTAGATGTTGGTATGGGAAACAAAATTTTTAAATCGGGTATTTGCCAGATTCTTTCGCGTGATATTGACAGCTAAGATCATTGCTTGGTGAACATTAATATAATTGCAAACCGACACCAATCCTTTAATTTTCGTCTTTTTTTGGTGATGAGACTACGTCCGATTGATGGCTTCTCGAGTGATTTTTTTTTCACGCTCGACTTTAGTTCTTGATTTTTGCGTGATTTACATTGCTTTTATTCAGATATTAAATTTATTGCTAAATCAAAAGCGATTGTGAGATAGGAAATTACAAGGCCCTTGCAGCCGAGGAATCAATGCTTCAATCTAACACGCCAGGTTTTTTTGGCGACAATCCACCTGAATTTATCTTCCCCGCCTTTCATTCCAGAGAATTTTGTCCTACTATATCCGGTTTGTGATCTTATTGGTGTTATTAAATTTGAGAGCTGACATATCAATAGTAATTTTCGCAGATTGACCAAACAACGGCGATGTTCTTGTGTGATGATAAATTCAGTTTTGACTCGTGATAAGAAATTCGGAAGCTGATATCACTACTGTTTACAGTTCTCTATATACAGGATGCTGTTGTTCAGGTACTATGAAATTCGTGATATGAAATTTGGAATCTGAAGGTACGTGTATGCTTTTTAAAACAATGTTTGAGATTTGGTGTTCTTTATCAGCCGTGTACGGATGATAAAACTCTTTATGACTCCTGATATCAAATTCGGAAGCTGACATTACTACCACCAACATTTAATTATGATTAGATCAAAGCATTAAACTGCTCATGCTGTTGATTTTCTTTAAAAGTTTATCGGTTTGCGAACTTATCGGCTCGCGAATGAATTTAGCACCTGGGTTTCTGTCTTATTCAATCTTATGAATTTCAGCTAACTATTAAAAACATTTCCGTGCTTCAATAAGGATATACAAATTGCAAAGAAATGTTGAATTTCGTGTAACTGTCTTCTGCATTTTGTTCTTTCTGGTTTTTTTCAACACTAACTGGTTTTTTAGGCGGCTGATTGAAATATTCTGATGATAAACCAATTTATGACTGATGATACGAAATTCGGAAACAGATCACTGCTTTTTGCAACTGCTTTTGCAATTTCTATCGGTCAAAATGGATTTTTGTTTGAATGGTTTCGATAGTTTGATTAGTTTTGTTTCGTGACCATCAAATAATTGTTAGTATGGGAAACAAAATTTTTAGATTGATTATTTGTCAGATTTTTTTGCCTGATATTGATAGCTGAGATCATTGCTTGGTGAACATTAATATAATTGCAAAGACTTAATTCCTTTAGTTTTCGTCTGTTTTGGATGATGAAACTACTTCCGGTTGATGACTTCTCGAGTGATTTTTGTCACGCTCGACTTTACTTCTTGATTTCTGCGTGATTTACATTGCTCTTATTCAAATATGACGTCTGTTGCTAAATCAAAAGCGATTGTGCGATAGGATATTACAAGAACCTGGAAGACGAGAATTCAATGCTTCAGTCTAACACGCCCGAGATTTTGTTTGGATACAATCCCCTTGAATTTATTTCCCCGCCCTTTATTCCAGAGCATTTTTGGTTTCGATAGTTTGAGTGGTTCTGGTTCGTGACCATCAAGTAGATGTTGGTATGGGAAACAAAATTTTTAGATTGGGTATTTGCCAGATTTTTCGCGTGATAATGACAGCTGAGATCATTGCTTGGTAATTATTAATATAATTGCAAACCGACATCAATCCTTTACTTTTCGTCTTTTTTGGGTGATGAAACTACTTCCGATTGATGACTTCTCGAGTGATGTTTTTTCTTGCTCGACTTTAGTTCTTGATCTTTGCGTGATTTACATTGCTCTTATTCAGATATTAAATCTGTTGCTAAATCAAAAGCGATTGTGAGATAGGATATTACAAGGCCCTGGCAGCCGAGAAATCAATGCTTCAATCTAACAGGCCAGATTTTTTTGGCTACAATCCCCCTGAGTTTATCTTCCCCGCCCTTCATTCCTGAGAATTTGGTCCTACTATATCCGGTTTGTGATTTTATTGGTGTTATTAAATTAGAGCTGACATATCAATAGTAATTTTCTCAGATTGACCAAACAACGGCGATGTTCTTTTGTGATGATAAATTCAGTTGACTCGTGATAAGAAATTCGGAAGCTGATATCGCTACTGTTTACAGTTCTTTTTATATAGAATGCTGTTGTTCAGGTGCTATGAAATTCTGTGATATGAAATTTGGAATCTGAAGGTACGTTTATGTTTTTTAAAACAATTTTTGAGATTTGGTGTTTTTTATCAGCCGTGTACTTTAAGTATAATCAAATGTTGACGACAGAATTGTGTTGAATCTTCCTCTGATGACTACCATTTTTGACCCCTGATACGAAATTCGGAAGCTGAGACCATTGCTCTTTGAACATTTATCTAATACGATAATAAGAGATATGCTTGAAAAAAGATATGTCTTTGTGAGTTTCGGATGATAACTCTTTGACTCCTGATATCAAATTCGGAAGCTGACATTACTACCACCAACATTTAATTTTGATTAGATCAAAGCATTGGACTGCTCATGCTGTTGATTTTCTATAAAAGTTTTTTTATCGGTTTGCGAACTTATCGGCTTGCGAATGAATTTAGCACCTGGATTTCTGTCTGATTCAATCTTATGAATTTCAGCTAACTATTAAAAACATTTCCGTGCTTCAATAAGGATATACAAATTGCAAAGAAACGTTGAATTTCGTGTAACTGTCTTCTGCTTTTGTTCTTTCTGGTTTTTTCAACACTAACTGGTTTTTTAGGCGGCTGATTGAAATATTCTGATGATAAACCAATTTATGACTGATGATACGAAATTCGGAAACTTAGATTACTGCTTTTTGCAAAAGCGTTTGCAGTTTCTATTGGCAAAAATTGCTTTGAGGCCATTTATTTGATTGGTTTCGATAGGTTGAATGGTTCTAGTTCGTGACCATCAAGTAGATGTTGGTATGGGAAACCGAATGTTTAGATCGGGTATTTGCCAGATTTTTTCGTGTGATAATGACAGCTGAGATCATTGCTTGGTAATTGTTAATATAATTGCAAACCGACATCAATGCTTTACTTTTCGTCTGTTTTGGGTGATGAAACGACCTCCGATTGATGACTTCTCGAGTGATTGTTGTTCACGCTCGACTTTAGTTCTTGATTTTTGCGTGATTTACATTGCTCTTATTCAGATATTAAATCTGTTGCTAAATCAAAAGCGATTGTGAGATAGGATATTACAAGGACCTGGCAGCCGAGAAATCAATGCTTCAATCTAACACGCCAGATTTTTTTGGCTACAATCCCCCGGAGTTTATCTTCCTCGCCCTTCATTCCTGAGAATTTTGTCCTACTATATCCTGTTTGTGATTTTATTGGTGTTATTAAATTTGAGAGCTGACATATCAATAGTATGGGATGTTGGTATGGGAAACAAAATTTTTAGATCGGGTATTTGCCAGATTTTTTCGTTTGATAATGACAGCTGAGATCATTGCTTGGTAATTATTAATATAATTGCAAACCGACATCAATCCTTTACTTTTCGTCTTTTTTGGGTGATGAAACGACTTCCGATTGATGACTTCTCGAGTGATTGTTTTTCACGCTCGACTTTAGTTCTTGATTTTTGCGTGATTTACATTGCTCTTATTCAGATATTAAATCTGTTGCTAAATCAAAAGCGATTGTGAGATAGGATATTACAAGGCCCTGGCAGCCGAGAAATCAATGCTTCAATATAACACAGCAGATTTTTTTGGCTACAATCCCTCTGAGTTTATCTTCCCCCCCTTCATTCCTGAGAAATTTGTCCTACTATATCCGGTTTGTGATTTTATTGGTGTTTTTAAATTAGAGCTGACATATCAATAGTAATTTTCTCAGATTGACCAAACAACGGCGATGTTCTTGTGTGATGATATATTCAGTTTTGACTCGTGATAAGAAATTCGGAAGCTGATATCACTACTGTTTACAGTTCTCTATATACAGGATGCTGTTGTTCAGGTACTATGAAATTCGTGATATGAAATTTGGAATCTGAAGGTACGTGTATGTTTTTTAAAACAATTTTTGAGATTTGGTGTTTTTTATCAGCCGTGTACTTTTAAAGTTTAATCAAATGTTGACGACAGAATTGTGTTGAAGCTTCCTCTGATGACTACCATTTTTGGCCCCTGATACGAAATTCGGAAACTGAGATCAGTGCTTTTTGGAAAAGCTTTTGCAATTTTTATTGGACAAAATGACTTTGAGGCCATTTATTTGAATGGTTTCGATAGTTTGAATGGTTCTGGTTCGTGACCATCAAATAGATATTGGTATGGAAAACAGAATTTTTAGAGCGGTTTTTTGCCAGATTTTTTCGCGTGATAATGACAGGTGAGATCATTGCTTGGTAATTATTAATGTAATTGCAAACCGACATCAATCCTTTACTTTTCGTCTTTTTTGGGTGATGAAACGACTTCCGATTGATGACTTCTCGAGTGATTGTTTTTCACGCTCGACTTTAGTTCTTGATTTTTGCGTGATTTACATTGCTCTTATTCAGATATTAAATCTGTTGCTAAATCAAAAGCGATTGTGAGATAGGATATTACAAGGCCCTGGCAGCCGAGAAATCAATGCTTCAATATAACACAGCAGATTTTTTTGGCTACAATCCCTCTGAGTTTATCTTCCCCCCTTCATTCCTGAGAATTTTGTCCTACTATATCCTGTTTGTGATTTTATTGGTGTTATTAAATTTGAGAGCTGACATATCAATAGTATGGGATGTTGGTATGGGAAACAAAATTTTTAGATCGGGTATTTGCCAGATTTTTTCGTTTGATAATGACAGCTGAGATCATTGCTTGGTAATTATTAATATAATTGCAAACCGACATCAATCCTTTACTTTTCGTCTTTTTTGGGTGATGAAACGACTTCCGATTGATGACTTCTCGAGTGATTGTTTTTCACGCTCGACTTTAGTTCTTGATTTTTGCGTGATTTACATTGCTCTTATTCAGATATTAAATCTGTTGCTAAATCAAAAGCGATTGTGAGATAGGATATTACAAGGCCCTGGCAGCCGAGAAATCAATGCTTCAATATAACACAGATTTTTTTGGCTACAATCCCTCTGAGTTTATCTTCCCCCCCTTCATTCCTGAGAAATTTGTCCTACTATATCCGGTTTGTGATTTTATTGGTGTTTTTAAATTAGAGCTGACATATCAATAGTAATTTTCTCAGATTGACCAAACAACGGCGATGTTCTTGTGTGATGATATATTCAGTTTTGACTCGTGATAAGAAATTCGGAAGCTGATATCACTACTGTTTACAGTTCTCTATATACAGGATGCTGTTGTTCAGGTACTATGAAATTCGTGATATGAAATTTGGAATCTGAAGGTACGTGTATGTTTTTTAAAACAATTTTTGAGATTTGGTGTTTTTTATCAGCCGTGTACTTTTAAAGTTTAATCAAATGTTGACGACAGAATTGTGTTGAAGCTTCCTCTGATGACTACCATTTTTGGCCCCTGATACGAAATTCGGAAACTGAGATCAGTGCTTTTTGGAAAAGCTTTTGCAATTTTTATTGGACAAAATGACTTTGAGGCCATTTATTTGAATGGTTTCGATAGTTTGAATGGTTCTGGTTCGTGACCATCAAATAGATATTGGTATGGAAAACAGAATTTTTAGAGCGGTTTTTTGCCAGATTTTTTCGCGTGATAATGACAGGTGAGATCATTGCTTGGTAATTATTAATGTAATTGCAAACCGACATCAATCCTTTACTTTTCGTCTTTTTTGGGTGATGAAACGACTTCCGATTGATGACTTCTCGAGTGATTGTTTTTCACGCTCGACTTTAGTTCTTGATTTTTGCGTGATTTACATTGCTCTTATTCAGATATTAAATCTGTTGCTAAATCAAAAGCGATTGTGAGATAGGATATTACAAGGCCCTGGCAGCCGAGAAATCAATGCTTCAATATAACACAGCAGATTTTTTTGGCTACAATCCCTCTGAGTTTATCTTCCCCCCTTTATTCCTGAGAATTTTGTCCTACTATATCCGGTTTGTGATTTTATTGGTGTTATTAAATTAGAGCTGACATATCAATAGTAATTTTCTCAGATTGACCAAACAACGGCGATGTTCTTGTGTGATGATAAATTCAGTTTTGACTCGTGATAAGAAATTCGGAAGCTGATATCACTACTGTTTACAGTTCTCTATATACAGGATGCTGTTGTTCAGGTACTATGAAATTCGTGATATGAAATTTGGAATCTGAAGGTACGTGTATGTTTTTTAAAACAATTTTTGAGATTTGGTGTTTTTTATCAGCCGTGTACTTTTAAAGTATAATCAAATGTTGACGACAGAATTGTGTTGAATCTTGCTCTGATGACTACCATTTTTGACCACTGATACGAAATTCGGAAGCTGAGACCATTGCTCTTTGAACATTTATCTAATACGATAATAAGAGATAGGCTTGAAAAAAGATATGTCTTTGAATTTCGGATGATAAAACTCTTTATGACTCCTGATATCGAATTCGGAAGCTGACATTACTACCACCAACATTTAATTTTGATTAGATCAAAGCATTGGACTGCTCATGCTGTTGATTTTCTATAAAAGTTTTTTTATCGGTTTGCGAACTTATCGGCTTGCGAATGAATTTAGCACCTGGATTTCTGTCTGATTCAATCTTATGAATTTCAGCTAACTATTAAAAACATTTCCGTGTTTCAATAAGGATATGCAAATTGCAAAGAAATGTTGAATTTCGTGTAACTGTCTTCTGCATTTTGTTCTTTCTGGTTTTTTTTCAACACTAACTGGTTTTTTGGGCGGCTGATTGAAATATTCTGATAATAAACCAATTTATGACTGATGATACGAAATTCGGAAACTTAGATTACTGCTTTTTGCAAAAGCGTTTGCAATTTTTATTTGCAAAAATTGCTTTGAGGCCATTTATTTGATTGGTTTCGATAGTTTGAATGGTTCTGGTTCGTGACCATCAAGTAGATGTTGGTATGGGAAACAAAGTTTTTAGATCGGGCATTTGCAAGATGTTTTCGCGTGATGATGACAGCTGAGATCATTGCTTGGTAATTATTAATATAATTGCAAACCGACATCAATCCTTTACTTTTCGTGTTTTTTGGGTGATGAAACTACTTCCGAAGGATGACTTCTCGAGTGTTTTTTTTTCACGCTCGACTTTAGTTCTTGATTTTTGCGTGATTTACATTGCTCTTATTCAGATATTAAATCTGTTGCTAAATCAAAAGCGATTGTGAGATAGGATATTACAAGGCCCTGGCAGCCGAGAAATCATTGCTTCAATCTAACACGCCAGATTTTTTTGGCTACAATCTCCCTGAGTTTATCTTCCCCGCCCTTCATTCCTGCGAATTTTGTCCTACTATATCCGGTTTGTGATTTTATTGGTGTTATTAAATTTGAGAGCTGACATATCAATCGTAATTTTCTCAGATTGACCAAACAACGGCGATGTTCTTGTGTGATGATAAATTCAGTTTAGACTCGTGATAAGAAATTCGGAAGCTGATATC
This sequence comes from Convolutriloba macropyga, assembly GCF_964194025.1. Classification (NCBI taxonomy): domain Eukaryota; kingdom Metazoa; phylum Xenacoelomorpha; order Acoela; family Convolutidae; genus Convolutriloba; species Convolutriloba macropyga. The sequence continues at coordinate 15,298,565 of NC_134469.1, read as the reverse complement.
ACTACTGTTTACAGTTCTTTTTATATAGAATGCTGTTGTTCAGGTGCTATGAAATTCGTGATATGAAAATTGGAATCTGAAGGTACGTGTATGCTTTTTAAAACAATTTTTGAGAATTGTCGGTGTTTTTTATCAGCGGTGTATTTTTATAGTATAATCAAATATTGACGACAGAATTCTGTTAAATCTCCCGCTGATGATTACTATTTTTGACCCGTGATACGAAATTCGGAAGCTGATATCACTACTGCTAACGGTTCTTTTTATATAGAATGCTGTTGTTCAAGTACTATGAAATTCGTGATATGAAATTTGGAATTTGAAGGTACGTGTATGCTTTTTAAAACAATGTTTGAGATTTGGTGTTCTTAACAGCCGTGTACTTTTAAAGTATAATCAAATGTTGACGACAGAATTGTGTTGAATCTTCCTCTGATGACTACCATTTTTGACCCCTGATGCGGAATTCGGAAGCTAAACCCATTGATCTATGAACATTTATCTAATACGATATTGAGAGATAGGCTTGAAAAAATATATGGCTTTGTGAGTTTCGGATGATAAAACTCTTTATGAGTCCTGATATCAAATTCGGAAGCTGACATTACTTCCACCAACATTTAATTATGATTAGATCAAAGCCTGGAACTGCTCATGCTGTTGATTTTCTATAAAAGTTTTTTTTAATCAGTTTGCGAACTTATCGGCTCGCGAATGAGTTTAGCACCTGGGTTTCTGTCTTATTCAATCTTATGAATTTCAGCTAACTATTAAAAACATTTCCGTGCTTCAATAAGGATATACAAATTGCAAAGAAATTTTGAGATTCGTGTAACTTCTGCATTTTGTTCTTTCTCGTTTTTTTCAACACTAACTGGTTTTTTAGGCGGCTGATTGAAATATTCTGATGATAAACCAATTTATGACTGATCATACGAAATTCGGAAACTGAGATTACTGCTTTTTGCAAAAGCGTTTGCAATTTTTATTGGACAAAATGGCTTTGAGGCCATTTATTTGAATGGTTTCGATAGTTTGAATGGTTCTGGTTCGTGACCATCAAATAGATATTGGTATGGGAAACAGAATTTTTAGATCGGGTATTTGCCAGATTTTTTCGCGTGATAATGACAGGTGAGATCATTGCTTGGTAATTATTAATGTAATTGCAAACCGACATCAATCCTTTACTTTTCGTCTTTTTTGGGTGATGAAACTACTTCCGATTGATGACTTCTCGAGTGATTTTTTTTTCACGCTCGACTTTAGTTCTCGATTTTTGCGTGATTTACATTGCTCTTATTCAGATATTAAATCTGCTGCTAAATCAAAAGCGATTGTGAGATAGGATATTACAAGGCCCTGGCAGCCGAGAAATCAATGCTTCAATCTAACACGCCAGATTATTTTGGCTACAATCCCCCTGAGTTTATCTTCCCCGCCCTTCATTCCTGAGAACTTTGTCCTATATCCGGTTTGTGATTTTATTGGTGTTATTAAATTTGAGAGCTGACATATCAATAGTAATTTTCTCAGATTGACCAAACAACGGCGATGTTCTTGTGTGATGATAAATTCAGTTTTGACTCGTGCTAAATTCGGAAGCTGATATCACTACTGTTTACAGTTCCTTTTTATATAGAATGCTGTTGTTCTGGTGCTATGAAATTCGCGATATGAAATTTGGAATCTGAAGTTACGTGTATGCTTTTCAAAGCAATTTTTGAGATTTGTCGGTGTTTTTTATCAGCGGTGTATTTTTATAGTATAATCAAATGTTGACGACAAAATTCTGTTAAATCTCCCGTTGATTATTACTATTTTTGACCCGTGATACGAAATTCGGAAGCTGATACCATTGCTCTTTGAACATTTATCTAATACGATATTAAGAGATAGGCTTGAAAAAAGATATGTCTTTGTGAGTTTCGGATGATAAAACTCTTTATGACTCCTGATATCAAATTCGGAAGCTGACATTACTACCACCAACATTTAATTTTGATTAGATCAAAGCATTGGACTGCTCATGCTGTTGATTTTCTATAAAAGTTTTTTTATCGGTTTGCGAACTTATCGGCTTGCGAATGAATTTAGCACCTGGATTTCTGTCTGATTCAATCTTATGAATTTCAGCTAACTATTAAAAACATTTCCGTGCTTCAATAAGGATATACAAATTGCAAAGAAATGTTGACTTTCCTGTAACTGTCTTCTGCATTTTTTTCTTTCTGGTTTTTTCAACACTAACTGGTTTTTTAGGCGGCTGATTGAAATATTCTGATGATAAACCAATTTATGACTGATGATACGAAATTCGGAAACTGAGATTACTGCTTTTTGCAAAAGCGTGTGCAATTTTTATTGGACAAAATGGCTTTGAGGCCATTTATTTGATTGGTTTCGATAGTTTGAATGGTTCTGGTTCGTGACCATCAAGTAGATGTTGGTATGGGAAACAAAGTTTTTAGATCGGGTATTTGCAAGATGTTTTCGCGTGATAATGACAGCTGAGACCATTGCTTGGTGGTTATTAATATAATTGCAAACCGACATCAATCCTTTGCTTTTCGTCTTTTTTGGATGATGAAACTACTTCTGATGGATGACTTCTCGAGTGATTTTTTTCCTCTCGACTTTAGTTCTTGATTTTTGCGTGATTTACATTGCACTTATTCAGATATTAAATATGTTGCTAAATCAGAAGCGATTGTGAAATAGGATATTACAAGGCCCTGGCAGCTGAGAAGTCAATGCTTCAATCTAACACGCCAGATTTTTTGGCTACAATTCCCCTGAGTTTATCTTCCCGCCCTTCATTCCAGAGAATTTTGTCCTACTATATCCGGTTTGTGATTTTATTGGTGTTATTAAATTTGAGAGCTGACATATCAATAGTAATTTTCTCAGATTGACGAAACAACGGCGATGTTCTTGTGTGATGATAAATTCAGTTTTGACTCGTGATAAGAAATTCGGAAGCTGATATCACTACTGTTTACAGTTCTTTTTATATAGAATGCTGTTGTTCAGGTGCTATGAAATTCGTGATATGAATTTTGGAATCTCAAGGTACGTGTATGCTTTTCAAAGCAATTTTTGAGATTTGTCGGTGTTTTTTATCAGCGGTGTTTTTTTATAGTATAATCAAATGTTGACGACAGAATTCTGTTAAATCTCCTGCTGATGGTTACTATTTTCGACCCGTGATACGAAATTCGGAAGCTGATATCACTACTGTTTACAGTTCTTTTTATATAGAATGCTGTTGTTCAGGTGCTATTAAATTCGTGATATGAAATTTAAATCTCCTGCTGATGGTTACTATTTTCGACCCGTGATACGAAATTCGGAAGCTGATATCACTACTGTTTACAGTTCTTTTTATATAGAATGCTGTTGTTCAGGTGCTATTAAATTCGTGATATGAAATTTGGAATCTGAAGGTACGTGTATGCTTTTCAAAGCAATTTTTGAGATTTGTCGGTGTTTTTATCAGCGGTGTTTTTTATAGTATAATCAATTTTTGACGACAGAATTCTGTTAAATCTCCCGCTGATGATTACTATGACCCGTGATACGAAATTCGGAAGCTGAGATCATTGCTCTATGAACATTTATCTAATACGATTATAAGAGATAGGCTTGAAAAGAGATATGGCTGTGTGAGTTTTGGATGATAAAATTCTTTATGACTCCTGATATCAAATTCGGAAGCTGAAATTACTACCACCAACATTTAATTATGATTAGATCAAAGCATTGAACTGCTCATGCTGTTGATTTTCTATAAAAGTTGGTTTCAAATGGTTTCGATATTTTTTAATAGTTCTGGTTCGTGACCATCAAATAGATGTTAGTATGTGAAACAAAATTTTTAGATCGGGTGTTTGCTAGATTTTTTCGCCTGATATTTTTTCCTTTTTACTGTGACAATGTAGAAGAAACAAGCGATCCGTCAGTACTCAGGACTGTCATTATCTGACAATACTTCACATATTGTCTCATATTGAACTACTGTTTTTTCAAAAGTTTCCAATTTGTTCTTAATATGGAGAAAAGATGAGGCAAGAGTCCAGATGAGTAGGGTCGTAACGTTGTTCGAACGCGTCTATCGAACCTCCTTGTTTGCATTCTCAAAATTAATTGTAATTTAAGTTCTTGTGCTAAATTTGAATTGCTTTTTGATAGCCGCCCTCTCAGCCTCCTAATTTGTTTTCTCAGCCAGCTATTTATAGCGCTTATAATTTTTATTTCCGCAGACAATTTGTTTCGCTTTACCTTACTTCACAGCTTGTTCAACATTCGACCACAATTTTTGGTGGCTTGCTTCACTCATCTCATTCTTCTAAAAGTTCTTTTAAGCATGAGTTGGTGAGCCGAGAAATCTAAAATAGAGTCAATATCGAAAAAAATCAAATAGGAACGGGATAAACTCATCAAGCCTATTTTTTGATGCGCGCTACTTGAACTTTGGTCTTAAGTCTAAGGTATCATCTCTAATGCTTTTTGGTATTGACAATAATCCCTCTATCTTCTAATCAGGAGGACGGAGTGTGTCTAAGAACAAATCCAATCAGAATTGCTCGTACTTTTAAAATTTTTTGTACAATCAGCTTTTTTGGTTTTATTCGGTTCTTTCTAATCCGATATTCCAAATATGGTAATTAATGGCGGCTATTTTCCGGTCTTCTGAATGGTATGTTTATCACTACATAATTGTTTTGATTATTACCCGCGCCCATCTTCTCAGCTGGCTATTAATCATAGCATGCCTTTTTTTCACTTTCGAAAAAGAATTTATTTCCATTATCTTAGTTCACAGCTTGCGCAACATTTTGCGTGAAATCTTTTTGTTTTTATCTAAGGTGGTTTTACTCTATTCTCATTGTGCTCAAAGTCTTGAGTAAAATCTTTCTTTAAATAGCATTTGCTCAGCTAAGCAATCCAAAATGAACAGATTCAATGCCGAAAAATGAAAACGAAAACAGAAACAGGATTAACACATGAAGCCCAATTTTAGATGCTCACTTCTTGAACTTGTTTTTTATAAGCCTTAGCTACCGTCTCTGATGTTTTGAAACTAGACCCTGTATCCTCTCATTATGAAACAGGAGTATGTCTAATTACGAAATGAAATGGAAAAAGTTTGCTCTCTAAAAATGCTGTTGTACAATAATCAATGTTGGCCATTTTTTCTGTTCCTTCAATCCAAATCTTGGATATAAGAATCAAGTGCGGCTGTTTTCCGGCAATCTTCTGGGTATATTTTAAATCTTGTTGACACATGATTTGACTTTCCGGTGTTAAAGGTGCTGTTTTACTGTCTTATGTTATCGAAATATTTCTGGTGACTTTCACTATTGGAACTAACTTAAACTAATATCAACTCTGAAAAATGAAAAGGGGGTTCTGTTACTGAAATGGCGTTGCCTTTTTATCATGGCTTAACTTGAAAGTTAATTTGATAATAAAACTTGGTTTGTGAAACTTGGTTTTTGACACTTGGTTTGAAAATAGTACGCTGAAGGTGCGGTTTCAATCAAATGATCTTTGAGGCAATCTTTGTCTTTTTATTATGAGAAAGTTTTGTTTTGCCGTTTTGTCTTTATATAGAACTGTCTCGAACCTTCTTTCGTTGGCGTGAGCAGTTTACGTTGACTTGGTCTTCAAAAACTATAACTGGTAAAGCGCTAGAAAGCTAAGTGTACGGTTCAGCGAAGCTGCTGAAGAACGCTAGAGAGGCAGATTTTTTTGGTTTAAAGATCAATCTTTGAACTCAGAAATCAATATCAGGAGTGGGTTCTTATGTTCAATTTGAATTGCTGTTTTATCATTGCTACTTTACAATATTCGTGATGATGAAATTTGTTTTGACACATGATTTGAAATTCAGAAGCTGACTTTTGTCATTTAATTGTAACTTTTGTCTTGCACTATCAAAATTAACTTCTGAAATCAAATTTTGATTTTGATAGCAGATTTAACAAGTGGGTTCTGATCTTGAATTTGAGTCGCTTTATCATCGTTACATAGATTAAATTTGTGATGATACAACTCTTTTTGACACGTGATCTAAAATTCGGAAGCTGAAGGTGCTTTTTTCTTTTGTTATTAATAGCCGGGAAGCGATAGCGGTTATTATTGGGGACATCATGGTTTTTTAATTCAATTCGTCGTCTCCATCGATTATTCTTACGACCTGACTGCTTGGAATTGACTTTTTCATTGACTTCAGTGACTTATACTGCTTTGCAGTTAAAATTTATATGCATGGCGTCATTTCGGCTTTTAGGCCAATTGCGTGACTTACCTCACTAAAAAATGACTTCTGAACTCACTTATGGAACTTCAAATTTTATGAACATTTACTAGTCAAAGATCAATAGTGCGCATCTAAGTAGTGCCAAACTTATATGCCCTAATTCTTGAGTATTAGTCTTGAGTTTTTGATTTCGAATATGAATTTTGAAAAAGCTCTTTTAGGGCTTTTCCTTATAGACCGTGTAAGTTATAAAATTGGCAGTCTAACCCAAAAAGTCAAGTGGTCTATTAAAAGACTGGTGGTCGATCTTTCTATCTTATTTCTTTAGTTGTTTCAATTTATGGAGGGCCACAAGCGTCTATCGCTGCTATTTTCCGGCAATCTGCCGGCTATGTTTGAAATTGAACCGTTGAGTTTCTCTGTCAAATTTTAGCGCTGAAATTTAACTCAGATATCAAATGTAGGAACCTTTTTGTCTTCGATTTAAATTGCCCTCAACATTGCGACATTAGCAATAATTGTGATGATGATTTTTTTTGAAACATGATCTCAAAATCGGGAGCTGAAGGTGCTGATTTATTGCATTTTGTTGTGGGAAGTAATTTTCTTGTCAATATTGTTGCCAAATTTGGTTTAAATGATAATTGCCAAGGATCTTCTTTACGCTTCTTTAGCTGAGGTTTTGAACACTAATTTGTGTTCATTAAATTTTTGGTGAGATCCTTTTTATAGCTGCGAAGCTGTAAGCTGAGCGTAGCTATATTGCGGTGATCTTGGTTTTTTTTGTTTCGTCGTCTGACGCTTCATTTTCGTTTTACATTTGTTCTAGAACATTCTGTCTCGTCACTGCTTAAATGGCTTTTTCGCGCTTGATTTCACGCTTTCTGCGTGACCTAAATTGCGGTTATTCAGAAACAGAATCTGTTCCTAAAACAAAGTTGATTGTAAGAAAACAGATTGTATGGTCCGACAGCCGAGTGGTTAAGGCGACTGGCTGTTAATCCGGAGATCGCCGGTTCGAGACGCGACAGGGAAACTTTTTTGCACCCAAAAACAACTTCCTTTGAAATAAACTTGTAAGTTTTATAGGCGGCGGCGATAACTATTATCAACTCACTTCTGTATCTTTTTCCATCTGTATTTTACGGCACGCAAGTCTATTTCGCAGCTATTCCGGCAATCTGCCGGCTATGTTTGATATTTTGGGGGAGCCGACGTTTTCCATTTTTAACCTTATTATACTCTCCAAACAATTTGTCAAGGCGTGATTCAATGTTGCTGTTTCTTTCAATTCAGGAATGAAACAAAAAATTTTCTTGAAAGAATCGACCTTGAGTGCAACACATACTAAATGCTGATTTGAGAAGATTTAACCCGTGATGCAAACATCTGTCCTTTTTCCTGCCTCTTTACTGTGCTAATTTTCTTTGATGGTTGATATTTTAACTGAGAATAACTCATTAAAAATTTTTGTTAACGTCTGAAGTTATGAAGACACAACACATGTGTGCAAAATTATCTGTGTTTTGTTATACAAGTTTCATCTAAACTTACGTCTCAAAGTTGAAACAAGGATAAAAAAATTAAAAGTTAATTTTTAACTAAACTTTCTTAGTTTTTTATTTAGCTTATTTTTATATGTTTAAGCTTTCCGTGCTTTTGGTTTTCGTTTTTTCAAAATTTACTGCATGAGGTTCTGCGATTTCCGCGGCTTCAGGCATTATTGTAATCATATATTTTATATATATATGTTTTTCTTTTTACTTCTTCATAAACAAAAACTTGCATCAGGCACTGCGATTTCCGCGACCTATTGCAAGCTGAGTGAACTTTAAAAATTTGTTGTGTCACTAATAGGACTTGGGCTCAGAATACAATTTAGTCTGAAGTACTGCGATTTCCGCGGCTTCAGTCTCTTTTAAGTCCTCTTATAATCCTCTAAACTAGTTTACTCTTTTTTTCTCAATAAATGCTTGAGTTTTTCTGGTCTGCACTGCGATTCCGCGGCAGCAGGAAAGACTGAATCGAAAAAAGACAGAAAATAAAGAAAAACAATGGTTTATGGCTGCAATTTTTTCAGAATACTTCTTGGACATATATGACTTTTAGAATATTACTTCAAAATTTAGGATCAATTCATAGAAATTTTAATGAGCTAGATCAATTTATAAACCAAGAGAAAGCAAAACCTGATGTGATTGCATTAACAGAAACCTGGTGCAACCAGTATACTTTCGAAAATGCTTACCAGTTGAATGGATATGGCCAGTTGTTGAGGAGTGACAGAGAAAAAAGAGGTGGAGGTGTAGGATTTTTCATTCGGAAAGGCATCAAAGTTCAAATTAAAGCAATAACAAACAATGAACACGTACAATTGTTGACAGTTGCGTGGTTAGGATATCAAAATGAAAAAGTGATAACTGTTGGTTATAAAACTCCGAATTATGGTATAGATTAGTACATAAACGTTTGTCAAGAGCACCTTAATAAATTCACTATCAAACCGGAGAGTTTGCAAGTTTTTTGTGGTGATTTCAACTTAAATGTAATTGAACAAACGAACAAAATTGCTACGGTTTTGGATTTTTTCTCTTGTACAGGACTGCAAATATAGAATAGATCAGAACCGACAAGAGTCACTTCTTGTACGGCAACATGCATTGATATTTTTTTCGCGAATTTTGAAGCCTCAGTAAATGTGAAGGATACAATGATCTCTGACCACAGAGGAGTAGAATTGAGCTGCAAGGAAACGGGTTGATCCGGAAAAATTAAAGGAAAAATTTCTTTTTAGGCCCCTAAAAAAACTTCAAAATAAGGAACTCAGGTTAGATTTAAATTACAGTATTGCAAAAAAACTTGGAACGAGAAGTAAACTATATCTATCTTCTGATTTAAATTTCAATTTTACGGATTTAATGAGGGTGATAAACGAGGAGTTGGATCGTCATGTACCCTTGCAACAGTTCAAAAAGCACACTAACGAAAAATTTAAACAATTTCAAAAGCCTTGGTTGAATAACCAGATCAAAAATCTCAGTCTTAAAAAGCTTGAAGCCTACCAAAGATTGAAGAACGAACAGTCTGCCGAAAATAGAGAAAAATATAATAAGCTGCGTAATCATTTAAAAAACCTAACGAAAAAAGCAAAAATAGAATTTTACGAACAAAAAATTGAAGGAAAGGCTAACATAAATAAAAGTTTGTTTTCAATAATAGACGATATTAAGGGAACGAAAATAAAAAAAATATTGACAATCTGAATGCTGATGAAATTAATAAATATTTTGTTGAAATAGGAAAGAAACTATCTGAAAGTTGTAGTCTGCCGTCAGATCTAAGCCGGGTCAGAAAGTTAGAAAATTCCATGTTCTTAACTACGTCACAGCCTTTCGACTTTATCAAGCAAATGCCCAAAAAAACATCCTCTGATCTGCATAACATTTCAAATCAACTGATTAAGTTCATCAATCCAAGCGTGTGTGAAACATTTGCAAAATTAATTAATCGTTGCTTTGATGAGGGCCATTTCCCTAGAACTCTGAAAATTGCCAATGTTATACCTCTGTACAAAAATGGTAACGAAAACGAGTTCGGTAATTACAGACCAATATCACTGCTCCCAGTTATTTCAAAAAAATGTTGAGAAATGTCTCCAGAAAAGGCTCATTTCTTTTTTGTCCAAATACTCAGTAATAAACAAGGCTCAGTTTGGTTATCAGGCAAAGAAAAACACAATTGATGCTGTGTCGGAGGTTGTTGAAACAATAAGGATTCCTTTGTGTTCGAAAGAAAGTTACTATGGAGTTTTTATTGATTTATCGAAGGCTTTTGATACTGTGAGTCATGAAATTTTGCTCCAAAAATGTTTTGCGTATGGCTTGAGGGGGAAAATTTATGACATTCTTAATTCATATTTGACCAACAGACAACAATGTGTTTCAGTTAGCAAGCAGCGATCATCCTTTGAAAGCATTTTTTGCGGTGTACCGCAGGGTTCTGTTTTAGGGCCACTTCTGTTCTTGATTTACGTAAACGATCTGCCTGCTTTTTGTACAAACTGTAATGTAACTAGGTTTGCTGATGATACAAATATTTACGGAAAGGTGGATGATGGAATTAATGATACAATAGAAAATGTGTCAGTTTGGATGGAATCAAATAAGTTAGCAATAAATAGAAATAAATGCAAGGCTATAAGTTTTGGTGCTACTAATGAGACACCTGAAATAAAAATTTATGATTACAGCATCGAATTTGTCGACCACATTAAGTACTTGGGTGTATACATAGATAGTAAACAGAGCTTCAAATCACACATTGAGAAAATAATTAGTCGAATGAATTCATTAACAGCGGCAATCTATCAGTATAAAAATTTTTTCAAAAGACACAGACTAGTCCGATTATACAAAGTTTACGTTCAACCAGTATTACAGTACGGGGTTTTGTTGTATGGAGTGGCCAATAAAAGCGATCTTTAAAAATTAGAGTGGCGGCAAAGCAGAATTTTTCGTTTGTTATTTTCAGCTAAGAGATTCCAAAGCATTGACGAACTGCGATGTAAACACAAGTTGTTTTCTGTTAAAGAGTTACATATATATGAACTGATAAAATTACTGTCAAGAATTCTCCGCCATGAACATCCAAGCAAATTATTAAATAACTCATTTCCGGAATTAATTGAAGAAAATTTCCAAATAAATGAAAGAACTCATCTAGTCAAAACGAAAATATTTGCAAACGAAGCAAAGAAACAAGTCACTCATAAATAGATTAAGACGCTTATATAATGTTTATATATAACAAAAATGGATGAAAGTATTATTCAAAAATTATGCTCATTTAGTGCACAGGATTTAGCAAACTTTTTACATTGTTTTAGAGACTCATTTATTATAGATAACAGATTTTTTGTTAACCTTTTTTGGTAAGGAATAAAGCGAGCTGCATTTTTTTTTGTAAAATTGACATTCTTATTAAACATTTTCTTAGGGGTTTCTAAGTTTGATTGGAAAGTGGTATTACCAGGGTAAAATATGATTTTAGAGGGTTTGAATTAACAAATAAGTAGACTTTGAGAAGAATTAAAAGGCATCACTTGACAGGTCTAGCGACCTTTTGATGTCCTTTCGGGTTATGTTTTGTTGTTTGTAAATTTATAAATGCAAGCAATGGAATAAATTCGAGAACTAATTTATTATTATTCAAATCTGAGCGGTTTTCCTCGATAATGAATAAAATTTGTCGATAACCGAAAGTTCTGTTCAATTTCCCCTCAGGCTTTATTTTTGTTTGTACGCACGCCCCCTTAAGTTCTTTAACAGTTAATATGATTTTCGTATTTTTTGTCATTGCATTGTAGTCGTGGTGTTTGGTAGAAGCTTGCACACTTTTCTGTGATGCAAATTGCAGAAGTATTTTTTTGTTGTTCAATGTTTTTTATTTATCAAGTGTTGTTCTTAAAGTAAGCCTCTACGTTTTTTTTCACTTGCGAAGGGAAGTTTGCGTCAAGAATGCGGTTGTTTTCTTTTCTTGTACTGACTGTAAAGGTAAATAGGATGCATACATATAAAAGAACAAAATTATTTCATTGTGGTGGAGATATGTTTGTGTTTACATTCTATGACAAATATTGCAAGAATATAGAAATAAAACCGAAATTCATGCAAGAATAAGACTTAAATACATTTAAATTTCTGATGACAAAACTATATTGACTCATGATGCCAAATTCGGAATCTGATATTTTGTTAGCTTCACAGTTCTGTTTGGTCGTTCCCCTTTAATATTGCGTCTTCGTTGTACTAGTTTTTTGCTTTTTATCCTATATCCTCAAATCACTATTGTATCAAAATATTTATGTGCTTTCAATGGTTGATTAAGATTATATCTTGCTTTCAAAAATTAGAGCAGAGGGGGAATTGACTACTTTAGTTTAATATGGGCGCTATATATATGAAGACTTTCGATTTAGTTCCCTATATTTAATGTGTAATATCGTTATATATGCTTTAAACTTTGACTTATTTGTCTGTATCGTAAGCAAATCATTTTATGTTTGTTTGTTTCAGTCTGTGCAAGGGCAAGACTCTCTACAGAAAGATTCACCAGGCAAGAGAAGAGATGCAATTGATAACTATGGTGACCATCCTGGAACAAATTGCCCAGGTAAGTTACCATATCCTATTTATACAATTCCCCGACAATGAGGTAAATCAACACATCGAACTGATAATCGCTGCGTTTTAAAGTTAAAAAAGCAGAATGATGTCTTTGAAAAAAGTGTGATCGGCTCTTCATGAATGCAACCTTTATCTGATCAAGTTATTAATAGCCGCCCTCATCTTCTCAGCCGGCTATTATTGTGCTCGTATTTTTTTTTTACTTCGTCAAACTTTTTTTCGCTTTACCATTTTGCCGCTTTTTCGACATTTTGCGTGAAATCTTTTTGACTTCTCTAGGCTAGTTTCTCTCTTCTCTCATTCTGCTAAAAGTGAATTTGAACATCAGTTGCTAAGCAAAGCAATTCAAAATGAACAGAGTCGGTATAAAAATTGAAGTCAGAAATAGAAACGGGATAAACCCATAAAGCCCAATTTTAGATGCCCGCTATTTGAACATCGTTCCTATAGGTCTTAGTTACCATCTCTAATGCTTATTGGTATTGATAGTAGCCCCTGTAGCCTCTCTCTAAGAAACAGAAGTATGTTCAACTACGAAATGCCATCAAAATAAATCGGACTTAAAAAATATTTTTGTACAAAAATCTTTTTTTTTTTCAATATATTCTATTCGTTCAATCCCAATCATGCTTATTGGAATCAACGGCGGCTATTTTCCGGCAATCTGCCGGGTATGTTTTGTCATTAGTCATAGTGTAATTCAATTAAAACTTTTATAGAAAGAAATACATAATTTATTTGTCTATTTAATAAACAACCAATAAATAGCGAGATAAACGAAGGAAGCGTCAGGTTTCCATTTGAAGCTTACCCTATTTAATATAATACAAACAATACATACACAACGATCATAGTTTAAAAAGAAAAAGGTGCAATTATCTTTCATACTAGCTAGCGAATACGAAATTTATCAATTCAAAATTGTTGGCTAGATAGGATTCTTTCAAGTTATGACAAATATTATTTATAGTTGCTCGGTCGGCATATTCAACTTCAGCCGTAATAACTCCAAGTTTTCTCAATTTTTACAATTTTGCACCACGGAATCTAATTGAGCTTCTCTCAATTTTGGTTTTACAAAATGGCTCAATCAAAAAGTTAGTATTTAGACATCGCGTTGGGTTGTTATTAGCAATGAATAACTCATTGCAAAAATTTTGGTAATGTTGATTGTTTATTGATTTCGAGACAAATTTTATTAACTCATATATATGAATTTCACATACCGAAAAAATTGAGTGTTTGATGAACAGATCGCTACATTTGTTCCTTTTTTGCGGAAAAGTATGTTTTATTTATTTCTAAAGAACCAAAATTGGTTTTAAAAAAGAATGACTGCAAATCCATATACCAAAACACCGCACTGAATAGTTGGACGAATATTTGTTTTATAGTAATCAATTAATTTAAGCTTGAAATGGGTAGTTTTTTAACTCATGCGTATACCAGTTGGTCGAGTGAACTGTTTTAATTGATCTAAAACAATTACATTAGTCCGGTGGTATTTCGTATGCGATTTTTCGCTTGACCAATATTTTAATAAATTAATGGAAAAAGTTGTGGTGCGGTTTTGGATTCTCTACATGTCTTAAAATTGCACGGTGCAGCGCAACTATGCTAAGCTGAAGGTTTGAAGCACACTATTTTTATTGTAGAAAAAATTTTTGCTTGAGAATGTTGAATTAGTTTTCTTTAATTTATTAATCCGGAAGGAAGCTTGAAACAGTTATTGAGTCGATTATTACCACCCCCCCCCCACCCACCCCATGAGTCAAGTGTCAAATTTTTCTATTTTCAGATAGCTGTCTTCAGTTTTTGTCTTTTAATCCTATTTTTCAATTTGCAGTTTGTTTTTGTTGGAGGTTTAAGTCGAGGGATTTTCTTAGTCCGAATTTGGCGTATTTTACCATTTCCTCAAATACCGTTGTTTCAAAATTAAATCGGCCATTTCTAAGTTTCTCATCATTCAAATCAAATCTTCATGATCAGAGTGACCTTTGCATGCCAAAATTTTAAAGCGATATGAAAAATCAAAGAACTGAGATGCTGTGGCTCACAACATGAATTTTTCTCACAATGAGGACCTACATGGTGTACCAGAAACTTCATCTAATCAATTCTCCAATATGTTTACAAACATAAGTTTCCGAACTGTGTACTGTATTAATTTTTGATTTATTTAAAGGGTATGGGCTATCTTCATGGGCGTGCAATTGTTCACAAGGACTTACGGACCAACAATCTGTTTGTGGATGAGAGACAGCACGTGACAATCACAGACTACGGTCTAGCCAACATCACCAAAGTTGTCCGCAATCCATACACGTTAGTCGGTCTAGACCATGTATGTAGATCAAGACAAAATGCAAAATAATGATGAGATCTCAGTTGTTAGTTTTAAGGACTGCAGTCAACCTAGAACAATTACAGCACAGCCATTGTTTTTAGACGATCTCAATATTAAATTAAGCTTACAATAGTAGGCTGTTTATTTTATAGCTGCGAAGCTGTAAGCTGAGCGTAGCTATATTGCGGTGCTCTTGGTTTTTACGACTCGAAGAGGAGTATTGGTTTTCTTAAGGTTTTTTTTTTTTTTTACCGGAAGTACTATTCGTTCAGACGATGTTTTGATCTAAAAGCGAAAGCGAGTAAAATTGCAGTGTGAACTAATTTTTTTCTGAGCGAGAGAAGTTTTTTGATCATGCGCTGCGTTTAGTGAATGACTTTTTGACATTGAAAAGTAGTTTTTGACTGAATGGCACATATAGATAACGGTTTTTAGCCGTTTTTTCGTCGAAGTGGCCTAGTTTTTTTGCTTGTAATTTGGTTTTTTGTAGAAATAATTTTTAATTGATGCTATGTTGAAATGTAAACCCCGGAAATTGATAGCACAGTATTTTGCATAGCCTGAAATTGCGTTTCAAATGCGAAATTGGCACATATTTCTTGATTTTATAGTTAATTTTTGGCTTTTTTCTATTAATTTCTTCATTTTTGGATCTTTTAGCTGTTTTTTGTCAAAAATCAGTTAATATGGCAACTTCCCTTTGATGAATCATATACTCAATGCCTCTTTCTACCTCGATGTAATTTTGTTTCATAAAATTGTACATTTGCTAATCCGATTTTCGTAGTTTTTTGCCAATTTTTTTCAGTTTTTTGTTTGTATTTTGCTTATAATTACTAGAATTAGTATTTTGGGGAACATGAGGGACTTTAATTTTGTCATTTTTGTGATGTTAAGTTTTTGAAAAAACAGATAAATTTTTTTCATAAATGCAGTCTTAAATATTTTTTGACCACTTTTTTTTTGCAAAATGTTTCATTGTTTCGTATGTCTGAATTCTGCTTTTTCTTGTTTTATTCTGTTCAGCAAGTTGGATTTTGTCTCGAATGACTCGTTGCCTTTTCTATGTCTCGAATGCTGATCAATTAAATGTACTCGTTTTTCTTGATTTTTTTAAATTTGATTTTTAACTTTCAAAAATCAAGAATTGGTCTTTTTGTTACGGTGTTCCTGACATTGTGTCCATATTCTTCACATTCTCTTATGTATCATTCTAGTTTTGTCCTGGCACCTACTTTTTTATTCGTTATATTGATTTTTTCAGTTGTTAAAAAATTGAATGAATTCAGCTTTTTCTTAGATCTTGGTTTCTTCGTTTTGCAATTGATTTAATTCAAAATAAGGCAGTACTGGGACTTTGCTAGAAAGTCTTTTCCAACATTTCTACTTATTACTATTCATTGCAATTTTCTTCCGGGCTTGGTATTGTTTTTAGACGATTTTTTGCCTTTGAGTTTTATTCTGTTGCTTTTTTTTCTGATTAATTTAATTTTTGAATTAGCATGAAATCATGTTGTCTAGCATATATACAACAAGGAAGAATTATGTATTATTTTTATCTTAATTGCCGTGATTAGAAATCTAATTGTAGTGGTTCTCTGATTCTTAATTTTGAGCACTTTTTTTGAATAATTTTGACTTTCCTGTCTTTTTTGAAAAGTTTTTATCTGCCGTTTGCTTTCGCGATCTTTTTGAGATTAGAATCATTAATTATCTGAGGGCAATTGATGGCCCTCTCAGCTTTGTCAGGCTATCAGTTTTTTGACCATCCTAAAAATTTCAGACTTTTTTTAACGTTACCAAACGTTTTCAATAATAAAATTTTGCTGCATTTTCTTTCTCTTGGTGACAGTGGTTTAAATTTCACCGATTTTTAGATCAGACCCGGGGTGAGGTAATGAGTTAATGGTTTAATACAAAAGGTAATGGCTTCAGCTTTTCGTGAAGTTTTGGTGCTTCGAGTCGCTTGCGGAATTCTTCCGGCTATGTCCTTAAGGTTTTTTTTTTACCGGAAGTACTATTCGTTCAGACGCTGTTTTGACCTAAAAGCGAAAGTGAGAAAAATTGCCGTGTGAACTAATTTTTTCTGAGCGAGAGAAGTTTTTTGATCATGCGCTGCGTTTAGTGAATGACTTTTTGACATTGAAAAGTAGTTTTTGACTGAATGGCACATATAGATAACGGTTTTTAGCCGTTTTTTCGACGAAGTGGCCTAGTTTTTTTGCTTGTAATTTGGTTTTTTGTAGAAATAATTTTCAATTCGATGCTATATTGAAATGTAAACCTTGGAAATTAATAGAAGAGTGTTTTGCAGAGCCTGAAAACGAGTTTCAAGTTCAAAATTGGCATAAATTTCTTGATTTAAATAATTTTTGGCTTTTTTCCTATTTTCTTCGTTTTTGGCTCTTTTAGCCGTCTTTTTGTCAAAAATCAGTCTATATGACAACTTCCCGTTGACAATTCATATACTCGATGCCTCTTTTTACCTCGATGTAATTTTGTTTTATAAAATTGTACATATGCTAATCCGATTTTGGTAGTTTTCTTCCTATTTTTCTGAGTTTTTTGTCTGTATTTTGGTTTTAATTACTAGAAATATTCTTTTTGTGCAACATGAGGGGCTTTAATTTCGTTTCAATAAAAACGTCAATAGTTTTTTAGCGTTAAATTTTTGAAAAACAGTTAAATTTTCATTATAAATGCAGTCCTAAAAATTTTTTGACCATTTTTTTGCAAAATGTTTCAATGTTTTGTATGTTTAAGTTCTGCTTTTTCTTTTTTTGATCTGTTCAGGAGGATAGATTTTTGTCGAATGCTGATAAATGAAATGGTGTTCTTTGTAAGGGTGTTCCTTACATTATGTCCATATTTTTCACATTCTAGCTTGTATCATTCTAACTCTGTACTGGCACCTACATTTATACTGGTTTTATTGATTTTCAGTTTTCTTAGATTTTCGTCATTTCTTTGGGTTGCAATTGATTTCATTCAACATAAGGCAGTACTAAGAGTTTACTAGAAAGCCTTTTCCAGAATTGCTACTTATTACTTATTGTTTTTTTTCCGACCTTGGTATTGTTCCAATTCCACATTTTTTGCCTTTAAATATTACTCGATTGCTTTTCTATTATTTTAGTTTTTGAATTAGTTTGAAATCATGTTGTCTAGCATCTAAGTAGTGCCAAACTTATATGCCCTAATTCTTGAGTATTAGTCTTGAGTTTTTGATTTCGAATATGAATTTTGAAAAAGCTCTTTTAGGGCTTTTCCTTATAGACCGTGTAAGTTATAAAATTGGCAGTCTAACCCAAAAAGTCAAGTGGTCTATTAAAAGACTGGTGGTCGATCTTTCTATCTTATTTCTTTAGTTGTTTCAATTTATGGAGGGCCACAAGCGTCTATCGCTGCTATTTTCCGGCAATCTGCCGGCTATGTTTGAAATTGAACCGTTGAGTTTCTCTGTCAAATTTTAGCGCTGAAATTTAACTCAGATATCAAATGTAGGAACCTTTTTGTCTTCGATTTAAATTGCCCTCAACATTGCGACATTAGCAATAATTGTGATGATGATTTTTTTTGAAACATGATCTCAAAATCGGGAGCTGAAGGTGCTGATTTATTGCATTTTGTTGTGGGAAGTAATTTTCTTGTCAATATTGTTGCCAAATTTGGTTTAAATGATAATTGCCAAGGATCTTCTTTACGCTTCTTTAGCTGAGGTTTTGAACACTAATTTGTGTTCATTAAATTTTTGGTGAGATCCTTTTTATAGCTGCGAAGCTGTAAGCTGAGCGTAGCTATATTGCGGTGATCTTGGTTTTTTTTGTTTCGTCGTCTGACGCTTCATTTTCGTTTTACATTTGTTCTAGAACATTCTGTCTCGTCACTGCTTAAATGGCTTTTTCGCGCTTGATTTCACGCTTTCTGCGTGACCTAAATTGCGGTTATTCAGAAACAGAATCTGTTCCTAAAACAAATTTGATTGTAAGAAAACAGATTGTATGGTCCGACAGCCGAGTGGTTAAGGCGACTGGCTGTTAATCCGGAGATCGCCGCTTCGAGACGCGACAGGGAAAGTTTTTTTGCACCCAAAAACAACCTCCTTTGAAATAAACTTGTAAGTTTTATAGGTGGCGGCGATAACTATTATCAACTCACTTCTGTATCTTTTTCCATCTGTATTTTACGGCACGCAAGTCTATTTCGCAGCTATTCCGGCAATCTGCCGGCTATGTTATATTAATCGCATGACAAAGGAATATCGAGGCTATAATTTTTGAGGAGAATTAAATAGTTTCTAAGGTGATGTGGAAATTTCAATTGATGTATTTGGTAAATTTAACAGCGTCGTAGCTCGTCTTGTTATCATATCATTCACGAATAATGTGGATCTCCTTTCCGAATAATCGTGAAACCCGCAAATGTTTTTGGCGAAATTAATCGAACTTGAGGGTGGATTATGTGCCACACCTGTTTCAGGGGTGACATGAGTATCTACTGTCCTCCCGGGTGGCTGAGCAGTCTGGCACCTGAGCTGATTTCAACTCTGAAGCCACATAAGGACATCGACCAGGAGCTGCTATTCACTATGGAGACAGACGTGTATGCATTTGGTGTGGTTTGTTTCGAGCTGATGAGCAGTCGTTTTCTACATGAGAACATGGGCAGTCAAAGCATCATCTGGTCTGTTGGCTCTGGCTGTCGAAACACTCTGGCAAACTTCCAGTCTTCCAAGTTCATTAAGGTGATGTGGTGTTTTAATGCTGGTTTTTTTGGGAACACGGTGAAGAATTTTGGATGTTCACCTTAAATTTTCATTAGCTTTTATGGTCCAACTAAAAGTTTCGGAAACTGTTATTGATAGCCGGAAAGCGATAGCTGGGGCTATTGTTGACTTCCCATGTTCTTTGCAATGGTCTTTGTATTGGGGCGCTGTCTTTTTTACGACTCGAAGAGGAGTATGAGAGAAGTCTTTTTTAACCGGAAGTTGGAGTAGTGAAAAGTTGGAAAAAAGTGCTTTGCTGACCAAATTCGAGGAGAGTTTGTTGTTTACAATTTTTCTTCTCGAGTGAACGAGAAATGTAGATGTGAAAATTTGTGCGATAATTGAGAAAAGGTTCGGCTTTTTAAAGCTGTTTTTTTATGTAGTCGAAAAGGTTTATTGCCTTGTATTTTAGTAGCTTTCCTCGAGTTATTTTAGCTATATGGAAGCCTGTTATAACTTAGCCATTTAAAAATATTTTCCAGTTCAATCTTTAATTATTTTAACGAAATTAATAAACAATATTCAACGATAAGTTTTAGAAGCTTCAGTGAAGTTAGAGATTGTTATCAACTGATCGTCAAGCTGGTTCTCTGTTGTTCTGGTAATCGTGGGTTCAGCAGGGCTATACCTTGAGTTGTATTGGTCCTTCGCAAATTTTTACTGATCTACAAGTTGGGCAATTTCCGGTTTTTGTACGTCTCTTGATGTTTGTTAATTACATATACAATTTTCGTATTAGCATCTACTTTATCAGAATAATTACTTCACCAAGTACATAATTTCTCACGAAGTTATTTACCAAATATGCGAATTCATCGTCAGGGAACTCAAAAAGGTAAACATTGACGCTTTTAGGTACTTAATCAGTATACTGTCAATCTGCGGTCGTTTTTCGTAAACATAAACAAATAAGGGGTTACAGGCCTAAATGGAAGTACTGACTAGCTATGGCCTTGAGATCTATCTGAATATGAACTAAATTATAGCACTTTATATGGGTATTTAAAGGAAAAATTGTTCCTCATAGTTACGTGATGATTTTTTTAAATATCCATATAAAGTGCTATAATTTAGTTCATATTCAGATAAATACGGAAGTTGTATATATAATTAACAAACATCAAGAGACGCACAAAAACCGGAAATTGCCCAACTTGTAGATCGGTAAATATTTGCGAAGGACCAATACAATTCAAGAATGAAACTTCTAAAACTCTGAAACTTCTAAAACTTATCGTTGATTATTGTTTATTAATTTCGTTAAAATAATGAAAGATTGAACTGGAAAATCTTTATAAATGGCTAAGTTGTAGCAGGCTTCCATATAGCTAAAATAACTTGAGGAAAGCTACTAAAATACAAGGCAATTTGTGGATATATCACGCATCTGAACCGCTCATTAGAAGTCTATTACTAGCTAACTTTTTTCAAATTATATCCGCTAAAAACCGCCCTATCAAACATCCAAAATAAGCCCTTGTACAATGACAATTAATCAAGTTAATTACTCCTAATATTAACCTCAAGAACACCACGAGGAACATGCTAGAAGCTAGTGCGTAACAGTGTGTCACTCTACTTTGACAGCAGCTAATGTAAGTTGTAATAAGTCATACATAAGTAAAAAAAAATAAGTCGTTTTATACTTGTTTAATAGGGGCTGACCTCCTCTTAGTCGTCAATTATTGTGCTACTTACGGTGGCTTCAGTAGCCTGTAAGCATGCGAATAATTGAATTTGCTAAAAGACTGAAATTGATGTTGTGAAGGGTGGTTGTGGGAGTTTGTCTGCTCCCACTTAACCTCCTCCCCCCCCCGTCTCGTTCAACCCCTAATCTTGCACACTTTTCCCATTCTAGCCTCCCTTAAGTCGCAGCTAGCTACTAACGAAGCCAACTGCGCACCAGTCGTTTGACCAGCGCATTTCGCCCGACGCTAGTCGGTTATTTTTGCCGAAAATTTTTGTGTATCTGAATAAGAAAATGAAAGCTGATTGTGTTAGAGATCATTGCAATTAAAAAATAATTGTTTATCTCGAATTTTGCTTTAGAGCAAAGCGAAGAAAGAACTGTTTTCTTTTCTCGACGCAATTTTGAGAGAGACACTTTTTGTTGACGTTGCACACTTGGAAATGTTTTCTTAAATCGTTTCTAGTGGCGGAATAGTTCCACTAGAATGCATTATGGGTCCTCAACGATTTTTATAGACGTTTATATTATTTGAGTTGTTAATGCACATTCAGTGTAACTTGTAGCGCTTTTGACCGTTCCGGTTACTTCAAGCTTTTTTATCGCTTTTCAAGCAATATTTTTTGTACGAAATCTAGGTTAAATGGCAAGCACTGACATATTTTATTCCCAAGAAATGTCAGGAAAAATTGACATTTTTATTTTTCCTCTTCCGCTGTCAAATTAGGATTGTTGGTTTCTGTTGGAGTTTTTTTTAAAGAATATAGAGCAAAAGTTCGTTTTAACTGCCAGGAAATTATGTTTAGTTTAATTTCTTTGGCGCTATGTTATTAATTACTCTTTAATTACACCCCTTCTAAATGTTGCTATGTTTGTTGTTTACTTCGAGAAACTGGTTCAGATCCAACTCGAGCCCTGCAAAGTTTTTGAAAAGATAAGAACTGGTTATCTTTTTTGTAGTTGTGTTGTTGGGAATGTTGAGAAATTTTGCTTTGACTCTAATGTAGTTTGTGTTTGATAGCCGCCGTCAGCCTTTCAAACGGCTATTATTTAGGCGCTCTCCTTTTACAATTCAGGCTTTTTCACGTCTCTGAGAAGTCAAATTAGAGTGGTGATTTTGGTCACGCTGAAATAGTAAAGGGAGCGAAAAATCGAGTTGGTTTGAGGAGGTTTTCAAAATACCTTTAAAGGGGAGTGAGAAATTGGTGTTTGAACAATTTGGCAGTTTTTGAGATGGTTTCCTTCAGTGCTTTTAAGACGGCACATATGTGTTCTTATTCTGCCTATTTGCCTTTGCTTGAATTTATTAAGGGACAGCTAAAAGTTTTTATGACTTTGCCGCTAATTGTCATAAAATATTAGTGAATTTTAGATTTAGCCCCCTTTTTTTGAAATTATATGTCTTATTACTTAGTATCATCAATGACAGGTCTGGTTGGTTGCTAATGGGGCATAAAAGAACCTAATCAACGGCTCGAGTCAATAGCTGGGGTTTTCATGACTTCGACACTACTTTTTCTCGAAAATTTTGAGCGAGTTTTTGGGTTCTGCAATTATTATTGTACTTCTGATTTAATCAAGTCTCTCATGGTGCTAATAGGGGTTACATTTATCAATTTTATCGTTTTTGTTCAAAGCTTATGCTTGCTCTGACTTTAACACTAATTGTTTTCAATAATAATTATCGAATTTTTTGAGTTGGTGAGATTTTTTTTTCAACTTTGTCGTCCTAACTTAGTCTTTCAGTAGCTGTTGCGTTTTGTGACTTTTATACTAAGTGTTGTCAATAGGTTTCAGCGAAGTTTTGCGATTTTTGGTTATTTTTGTCTTATCATTTAATACTATTTGTGATGCTTGTTTTTGTCGTTCTGATGTTGTTTTTTTGAGTTTCGCAAGTTTTTCTTTTCAACTTTGTCGTCTCAATTCTTATTCTCTTTAATGACAGTTCTGATTTGTTGCTAAAAAAGATTCAATTAAGACAAGATATATCAGTTCATAGCTTTTTGCTTTTTGTGACTTATTGTTCGTTTTTAAATCTTAGCGATTTTTTAAGTTCGCTTGTATTTTTTGTGCTTATTGCGATCTTATCACTTAATCAGATTGATGACAGGCCTCAACGGTGGTCATTGAGGACTCAATGAATTGGTGTTTTTGTATCGTTCAGTAGCTATTTGCTCTATGACTTTTATGCTAAGTGTTTTCAAAAAGTTCCAGCGAGTTTTTTTTTACGATTTTCGGTTATTTTTTGTGTCGTTCAATATTGTTAGTGACAGTGCTCATCAACATTTGATGACAGGTTGCTAATGAGAAATAGAGAATCATAGTTGGCAGTGTGAGTTCATAGCAGTTGTGTTTTGATGTTAACCCTGTTTTTTAAGAATAAAATTTGAGTTTTTTTGCTTTTTTTGTTCTTGTGTGGTTTTTTGATTAGTCTCTTTAGTAACTGTTCTCATTTTCCTTTTAAAGCGGAGTAAAGCATGGCCAGGTCATAAATTAATACAATTCTTTGAGTCGTCCTGCTATGTTTTTTAATTCGGTTTACCTTTTGATCACGTTTTTCGTTTTTAATATGTCACGATTTTCACGTTTGACTTCTGACTTAACTCTTGTATGGTTCGATTCTCTCCCGCATTGAACTACGCACTGTAATGAATATGATCAATGTCAAAAAGAGCAGTATCAAAAACGGGTTAGACATATAAAGCTCATTAATTCATACTGCATTATGTTTGCAAAGTTCATCAGAGGGATTGCTAGCTGATATTAGTATTATGCTTAATACCCTTCAGTTTAGAAGCTGAAGTAAGTATAGGTTTAGAATCTAACTGAAACTGCACACTAGCAATTTTTTAATTTGTGTCTCTTCTTTTTTCTTTTTCTGTTTCAATCATGATATGCGTCTAGCGCGTCAAAGGCGGCTGTTTTCCGGCAAGCTGCCGGCTATGTTCGAACTTTTCGGGCGCTATTTTGATAGCATTATGCAGTTAAAGGAAGTTTTTGCAACTTGGTCTGAACTACTGAATTAACTGCTCTTTTAAGAGACTATTGTTCTTATTTGCTCGCAAACGAAGTTTAACAATTATTTTAGTCCTTCTAGTCTTTTTAATGCTATCTTTCGTACTACCAATTTCTAGTCTGATAGTCTTTTCGTCTGACCACTTGACCGTTTTTTCGTTTGACCATTTGACATTCATCAACATACGCATTGGTAGTCTCCAGGTAAGCGATTCACGGAAACTGTTTTCAGGAGACATTTTTATGGTGTCCTTAATCTTAAAAGTTTGAGTAAACCCCCCTCTCCATCAGTCAACCCCTCACCCCCACTCCGCTCACGTCCCTCTTCCCCCAAGGCTAACGTCCCCAAGCGCCAGCTGGCTACTACGGAAGCCAACCGCTCGCCGGTCGTCTGAGAGCAGTTCAGCCGACAGTCGGTTATGTTTAGGTTTGTGAGAGGAAGTGCTGTTTAATAGTTTATAGATTTTGTAGTAATAATTTCAGATTCCATAAGTACTGTTGGTCTCTTTTATGTTGCATTTTTCTCTGGCTATTTTTGTCTGAAATGTTTTTTTCTGAGTAAAGTTTTGCCTGAAGTAAAAGTTTTGCTCGATAATCACTTTTAATAATGCCTCGTTCGGATATTTTACAGCTTTTTAATGTCAATAAAGAGCTCCTGTATAATTTTGAAAGCCTAATTTTTTGAATAATATGAATTTTCGGTAGCGGCCGTTAGCCTCTCAGCGGCTAATATTAAGGTACTCTCAAATAATTTGTTTTAAAGCACTCTGTTTTATGACTCGAACTTAGGCGGACACAAAAAATCGTGGTGTTAAGGGCGGTTCTTTAAAATGTACTACGGAGTCCACTCATATCCCGGCACGCCCGCCCACTCCCATCCCCTGGCTCTATTTTTTTCACTTCGTCAAACAAAGTCTGGTTCGGATTACCCTATTATAGCATTCTTTTATCAACGTTCCGCGTGGAACCTGTTCTCTAGCGAGTTCCATTCTTCGCTCAAAGTGTTTTAATGAACGGAGTCAATATCGATAAAAGAAATTGAAAATAGAAGCGGCATGAACTCATGAAGCAGTTTTAGATGTAGTCTAAGTTATCCGGTGTAACCCTTTTTGCGAAAATTGTCTTTTGTATCCTGGTAAAGAAAGATGAGTGTGCCTACCTACGACATCCAACCGAAATAGCGCACACTTCATTTTTTTTGTTGTAAAACAGTCAATTTTTTTGAAGGTTTTTAAATTTTTTAGCTATTCTCGGCACTATGCATTGTATAATTTTCTTCATTGTTTTTATTAGCATCATCTCAGTAGATTAGGAGCTTTTATTCATGTAGTAGGTACGCAGTTTGTTTAAACCGTCATGCGGAATAAAATATTTTGTAATGGGGAAAATTTGTATTGGTAGTACATTGAAATTTAATCCTGAGCTGAAGTTACACTTAAATTCAGGTCATTCTTCTGTGAAGCATTAAATGTAAACAATTATGATGTGTGATACGTAATCGCTTCTAATCTCGTTGACTATAATTATTTATACAAAATTGATGCCGAGTAATAATGCACATTGAAAGAAGAATTCATAAAGCTGCCGATAAACTTAAAAAACTGTTTGTTATTCCAGGATTTCTTAATGAGCTGTTGGAGCATGAACCCAGAGAAACGGCCTCTCTTCGCCCACATCCACAGCACCATCCAACAACTAGACAAAGAGGTCAAAAGGGAGAAGACAGTTACCAGGTGCCCCTCCCACCCCATATCCATGTCCAGATCTATGGAACGCATGAATGCCGCCGTTTAACCTTCACGACTGCCCCAAAATTTACAAACATCCCCGCCCCCTTCTCTTTGTGTCAGGGCATTCTGTTGCGATGAAGTAACTGCCTGCGTTTCACAATATTGCATAGAAATGATGAATTGCAAGTCGACAAATTTGAGCAGTCGCTCCGAGTACTTGTTCGTATGGAGTTTAAAAAGGTGTCCGAGCAAGGCTAGATGAACAGACGACAGATAGTAGAGTTACAGTGTAGAGTAGATGTGAAGTAGATAGGAATAGTCGCGATTCGAATCGAAAACTCATTTCAAAACTCATCATCTATTTTAGAAGTAAAGAATGTAAATTAGTTGAGAACTACTACTACCGCTGCGGCTGATCCTCAAGGTAACAATCGAGAGGAGCTTATCCTGCTGTTTTATTTTGCTAGTTATGTAATAAATTTATGCTGCTGTTTCATCAAATGTAGCTCAAATCAACATTCAAATTAAATTTTCCTATTATCCATTTCTCAAACGGAGCTTTGATAGGTAGTTGTTTTTTTATAGCACGTGGCCATTTTCCAGAAACATTTTTTCCTATTCTTGATTGATCTTCAAATTAACTTTTTTAGAGTAGCTAATTAAGATTTTTAGAGTAGCTAATTGAAAATTCTTTTGGTCCGTATCGTTGCTATATGTTGTATTCTTAATTTAGATCGTAAATATCTAAGCTGACCCGGAAAACACCACACGTTTTAATTGGTGTCGCAACCTCTAATTGATGGCAAAATTTTATCTACTAATACCTCAATGCACTTCATAAATTGAATTGAGAGAATGATGAACTCGCTCAGATCAGAAAGTTTAAACAGAGCAGAACTTTCAACTTTACTTCTGCCTTCTGCATGGTGTTACGTGTTATTATCGTTGATCTGCGCTCTTTTTGGCGGCTATTACACTCGACCATGTTGTTGCTGACGCAATTGCGTGTAAGCGTAAATGAAAGAGCATATTACTTGTGCGTTCGCACAGATTGTTCCAACTGGGAAATAGCCTAATGGTCAGGACCTAGGTCCCTTAATCTAGAGGTCCCACCGGTTCGAACCCCGGTGCGACCAAATCTCTTTTTTTATATTAATGGAATCCAGAGGTCGAATTAATAGCATTTTGACCTATTCCGACCTTGAAAAGAGCATCAATTACGTTTGGCCGACAATCTTGCTAGTTGTCTGATGCAGTAAATCTTACGTACGTTGAGCCTTATACTTTGAGTGTTATACGTTGAATCTTATATGTTGAGAAATACAAAAATTTGGATTTCCTGTACCGAAACAGGATTTTGTTTGCTATATCGACTTTGTTCCGATACATTGCCGATCTCAAGAAATTAAGTCATGAATTATTTTTAGTTTTATTATAGCTGCGAAGCTATAAGCTGAGCGTAGCTATATTGCGGTGCTCTTGGTTTTTTTTTGTTTCGTCTTCTGACACTCTTTTTTCGTTTTACATTTGTTCACACAGCAAAGCTGAAAAAGTCAAATATTCTGAATGACTTCTTCCTCTCACTAAGTTTTGCTCGATAATCACTTTTAATAATGCCTCGTTCGGATATTTTACAGCTTTTTAATGTCAATAAAGAGCTCCTGTATAATTTTGAAAGCCTAATTTTTTGAATAATATGAATTTTCGGTAGCGGCCGTTAGCCTCTCAGCGGCTAATATTAAGGTACTCTCAAATAATTTGTTTTAAAGCACTCTGTTTTATGACTCGAACTTAGGCGGACACAAAAAATCGTGGTGTTAAGGGCGGTTCTTTAAAATGTACTACGGAGTCCACTCATATCCCGGCACGCCCGCCCACTCCCATCCCCTGGCTCTATTTTTTTCACTTCGTCAAACAAAGTCTGGTTCGGATTACCCTATTATAGCATTCTTTTATCAACGTTCCGCGTGGAACCTGTTCTCTAGCGAGTTCCATTCTTCGCTCAAAGTGTTTTAATGAACGGAGTCAATATCGATAAAAGAAATTGAAAATAGAAGCGGCATGAACTCATGAAGCAGTTTTAGATGTAGTCTAAGTTATCCGGTGTAACCCTTTTTGCGAAAATTGTCTTTTGTATCCTGGTAAAGAAAGATGAGTGTGCCTACCTACGACATCCAACCGAAATAGCGCACACTTCTTTTTTTTTGTTGTAAAAAAGTCAATTTTTTTGAAGGTTTTTAAATTTTTTTAGCTATTCTCGGCACTATGCATTGTATATTTTTCTTCATTGTTTTTATTAGCATCATCTCAGTAGATTAGGAGCTTTTATTCATGTAGTAGGTACGCAGTTTGTTTAAACCGTCATGCGGAATAAAATATTTTGTAATGGGGAAAATTTGTATTGGTAGTACATTGAAATTTAATCCTGAGCTGAAGTTACACTTAAATTCAGGTCATTCTTCTGTGAAGCATTAAATGTAAACAATTATGATGTGTGATACGTAATCGCTTCTAATCTCGTTGACTATAATTATTTATACAAAATTGATGCCGAGTAATAATGCACATTGAAAGAAGAATTCATAAAGCTGCCGATAAACTTAAAAAACTGTTTGTTATTCCAGGATTTCTTAATGAGCTGTTGGAGCATGAACCCAGAGAAACGGCCTCTCTTCGCCCACATCCACAGCACCATCCAACAACTAGACAAAGAGGTCAAAAGGGAGAAGACAGTTACCAGGTGCCCCTCCCACCCCATATCCATGTCCAGATCTATGGAACGCATGAATGCCGCCGTTTAACCTTCACGACTGCCCCAAAATTTACAAACATCCCCGCCCCCTTCTCTTTGTGTCAGGGCATTCTGTTGCGATGAAGTAACTGCCTGCGTTTCACAATATTGCATAGAAATGATGAATTGCAAGTCGACAAATTTGAGCAGTCGCTCCGAGTACTTGTTCGTATGGAGTTTAAAAAGGTGTCCGAGCAAGGCTAGATGAACAGACGACAGATAGTAGAGTTACAGTGTAGAGTAGATGTGAAGTAGATAGGAATAGTCGCGATTCGAATCGAAAACTCATTTCAAAACTCATCATCTATTTTAGAAGTAAAGAATGTAAATTAGTTGAGAACTACTACTACCGCTGCGGCTGATCCTCAAGGTAACAATCGAGAGGAGCTTATCCTGCTGTTTTATTTTGCTAGTTATGTAATAAATTTATGCTGCTGTTTCATCAAATGTAGCTCAAATCAACATTCAAATTAAATTTTCCTATTATCCATTTCTCAAACGGAGCTTTGATAGGTAGTTGTTTTTTTATAGCACGTGGCCATTTTCCAGAAACATTTTTTCCTATTCTTGATTGATCTTCAAATTAACTTTTTTAGAGTAGCTAATTAAGATTTTTAGAGTAGCTAATTGAATATTCTTTTGGTCCGTATCGTTGCTATATGTTGTATTCTTAATTTAGATCGTAAATATCTAAGCTGACCCGGAAAACATCACACGTTTTAATTGGTGTCGCAACCTCTAATTGATGGCAAAATTTTATCTACTAATACCTCAATGCACTTCATAAATTGAATTGAGAGAATGATGAACTCGCTCAGATCAGAAAGTTTAAACAGAGCAGAACTTTCAACTTTACTTCTGCCTTCTGCATGGTGTTACGTGTTATTATCGTTGATCTGCGCTCTTTTTGGCGGCTATTACACTCGACCATGTTGTTGCTGACGCAATTGCGTGTAAGCGTAAATGAAAGAGCATATTACTTGTGCGTTCGCACAGATTGTTCCAACTGGGAAATAGCCTAATGGTCAGGACCTAGGTCCCTTAATCTAGAGGTCCCACCGGTTCGAACCCCGGTGCGACCAAATCTCTTTTTTTATATTAATGGAATCCAGAGGTCGAATTAATAGCATTTTGACCTATTCCGACCTTGAAAAGAGCATCAATTACGTTTGGCCGACAATCTTGCTAGTTGTCTGATGCAGTAAATCTTACGTACGTTGAGCCTTATACTTTGAGTGTTATACGTTGAATCTTATGTTGAGAAATACAAAAAATTGGATTTCCTGTACCGAAACAGGATTTTGTTTGCTATATCGACTTTGTTCCGATACATTGCCGATCTCAAGAAATTAAGTCATGAATTATTATTAGTTTTTTTATAGCTGCGAAGCTGTAAGCTGAGCGTAGCTATATTGCGGTGCTCTTGGTTTTTTTTTGTTTCGTCGTCTGACACTCTTTTTTCGTTTTACATTTGTTCACACAGCAAAGCTGAAAAAGTCAAATATTCTGAATGACTTCTTCCTCTCACTAACAGCATTTGCGCGCGTGACGTCATTTCTCACTCGCTTTAGCGGAGGTTTTTATGTTTTTTGCGTGATTAGATTTTGATCATACGTGACTTACCTCACTCAATAAAATGACTTCTGCACATTAAAACTTGAGTTTAATTTGAATTTGTTTCAGGTCAAAGGAACTCATATGTGCAGTAAAGGTCCCTAATAAGAGGCTTCTGTGGAATGAATGTAATAAGCTTTATTAATTAATCGCTCAAGTTTTTTAGCCTAGTTTTTTGAGCGGAGTCGATTTTTTTTTCAATTTAGATCTGGATCTGTTTCTATCTCTATTATATGGCACGCAGGTCTATTCTTTCGCAGCTATTCCGGCAATCTGCCGGCTATGTTTTTTATTAAGACTTTGAGTATTTATCTTTTTGAAAGCTATCGCAACGAGAGCGGACATTTTGGTCCACCGAGAGAAAAAATCAGGGAGCACAACAACAACTGGACCTGTGAACACTTGTGAAGAGTCGGCTTCCCAGCCCAAAAAGTGAGAGAGGTGGTTTCAGTCATCTTTTTTACATGCAAATTGGATGACTGGAACATCCTGACGTGGTCCTCAGGGCAGTGCAACCGAGCATCACAAAAAACTGTAAGACCGAGACAATTTGGGCTAGAAAAAGACGGATTTCACCAGAAAAGGCGAATGTGACCGCAAATTGACGAAAAACACGTAAAAACTTAGAAAAAACTGGTTATATTCGAAAAAATTAAACTCACTCGTAACTGATAAATTGATATTGGTCGAACGTAATGAAGGTGTAGGAACTTGAAAAAACCAGCTTTCAAAAAAATTCGATGAATTTATCGATTTTTTTTGCTATTTTTAGGTGGAAATTTTGAAAAATCAAAAACTTGGTCAAATTTTTGATAAACTGGTAAATTATTGTTCACTGTAGTTGGGGTAACAGTATAATATAGGTATTCAACAAAAAATTTGAGTTTTGACCAAATTTTTGAAAATTGTCGATTTTAACGATTTTTGAGAAAAAATCTCAAAAAACATCAAAAAACAAGAAAGGTTCGTAGCTTTTGTCCCGATACGGTAAATACACGTTGATGTGAGCTTATGGTATTCATTTTGGGTGCTAGTTCGTTGTTCCACGCCATCAATAGTCTACCAGTAAGCACCCAAAATCGGTATAAAAGCACTGTATTTTCACTTCCGGGATTTAGCTTGAATCCTTTTGCTGTTAACGAAAGAAAAACGGTACAATATCAGTTGGATAACGTCTTTCGACACAAAACTGATGTCATAATCTGGCACGACGCTATAGACATTTCGTTGACTTCTCACCGAACGAATAATTTTCGAGCACTAGCGTTTTCCGAACTTTCTAAAGTGCTAGAAAGTTACCAAACTCGTTTGAAAGCTATAGTTTATTGCCCACGAAATGGAGCACCAAATATCTTTGGTTTTCTTAAGCAAACAGACGTTTTGACTATCCATGTACTGATTGATATAGCGTCAAAGCGGAAACAGAAAGATCCAAAATTAGTAAAAGAGTACTATCAATTGCACGAGAAAATTCATTTGGAACTTAAATCGTTAACATTAATTTTTACGCATCAGAAATCACTTCGCCGTTTGCTTAAGAAAACTCGTCATAGCAAACTCAATAAACGACGCCGTAGAGCCAAAAAGAATAAGAAACTCGCCGCTGAAGTGGCGTTAACTTCGAGTCTCCACTGAGTCCTATTTCTTTCCGGCTCGGTGACCTCAGTTTAACTACAGTGGTTATAGAGCTTGTTAGTTGTAGGACTCAGTCGATCCGTCGTGTCCTGCTTTAGTTGCATGGTTATTGTAGTGTCGTTCGATTGGCACCACTCACTTTGTCAAGGTTTCCAATTATCGCATCCACCGCTCCACCATTTTTCCCGTTTCATCGCTCGCTCGCTGCGTGACCGGTTCCGGTCCTCATCTTGCGCGCGAATATTATATTCCTATTACGCTTTGGGGTTTTGCTCTGTGAGTCTCAAAAGATTATATGTTCTGTGTCCCCAGTTTAAACTACAGGGGTTATAGAAACTATAATAATTGAGGCTCGGTCATTCTCCCCTCCCAATCTCCCGCTCCTCGAGTTACGCCCCACCTTCTATTTCCTCTGTCACGAGATTTGTCCAATTATTGATCACTTTGTTCTATCTAATTTGTTCTATCTCCCAATTTGTTCTATCTCCTAAATTGTTGTCCTAAAATTCCAGTTTTGCAGACCAAGTTAAACATTGTTTCATCTTTCCTTTCTGTTTGTACACCAAATCTGTAAGTTAATCTATTGTTGTATTCTTTCTCCCATTATGTCAAATCCCTTTACAAGCAAAGTTTCTAAGGTGTATGATGCAAGGGCCAAGATTGAGAAAGAATTGTGCAAACTTTACGAAAGCATAAACGACGCTATCCACGGAAAAGCGAGGCGAGTGAGAGTAGAAAGTTTGGTTACCAAATGCAAAGACCTACTCGAAACTTGTATAGCAAAAAATGATAACCTGATAGGCCTTGCAGCTAAGACTGAACAAGCAGAGAAACTGCAGTCAGAATTAGAAGAATGGCTGGCAGTTGTGAATAAAAGACACGATGAGTATATGGAAAATGCCCGAGACTATATAGACTCCATTCAGGGCAACGAAAATTCAAAAAAGAGCTCTCTAAGATCCCACAAATCCTTTTCTGCTAGTACCTCTTCGAAGGCTTCAACCGCTCGCAGGAAAGACTTTATATTAGTAAAAATTAGACGAGAAGAAGTGGAGGAAGAAAACAAAGCGGCTGCTCGAATAGCTGAAAGAGAGAATGAAATTGAGATGGCAGAGAGAGAACGTGAAATGGCTGAGAGAAGGCATGAGATAGAATTGTTTTCTATGAAACGTCAAATAGACCTCGGGAAAACGCATGAGGAAAATCGAAGACGTCTCGTTGAAGCTAAAATGCAGGAAATCAACTTAATGGACGATGAATCTTTGCTTTTAGAGACCGCCACTAATAGTTCCTCAAAACATGGCAGTATCTACTCAACAAAGAGCGAAAATCGTGTCAAAGATTGGGTTGAGTCAGTCGGTAGCCAAAAAACAGCCATCTTGACGTGCAAACAGAAAAAATCCAGCGCTTGTTTCGATCAAGCTATTTCTTCCGCGGCAGCAGACGGACAAAATAGTAACTCTTTTGCCCAAGAACAGGGTAATACTGTCGAGAATCATATTTTTGGGAACCATCGTTCAGAAATGAACGATCGAAACCTACAGCATTTACCACAATTGATTTCTCAAACGTCAGATCTGATTGGAAAAGATGATCTTATCCAGCAAATCAATCAGGGCAGCGAAGAGCCTGAACTCAATAATCCGATCTCCGAATTAAACAATCAAAACGAATACCTGCCGAACAATACACTGCAGTTCTGGCAGTCTCTGGCTCATCAAGAGTCTGCTTACTACCGTGGTTTGTTTTTTCAAACAAATCAACCTAGCTCGTCTCTGAAAGATGATGCATACGTGAACCAGCCACAAAACACCGGAAATTTACAAACTTCATTTCCAGCGCATGATTTTTCGACATCAGCATACACCCCTCAACATAATCAAGATAATGCTTTCCCGGCCGACGCTCAACTCAACCACTTGGCAGTGCAATTAGAAGCAAATTTGCCTGCAGCTTCGGCAAGCCCACTCCACCACCATGCTTTATCAATACCACACAGTCACTACAGGCCTAACTTGAATACATGGACCCTCGCTAATGTTCCAATTAACACCAAATCAAATGCTTTCCCGATCGCTCCGCAGAGGCCCAATGTTAATGTCACGGCAAGCGTACCTGTTTCAGTAAGCACCGTAGGTGGTACAACGTACTACCATAATCCAATTTCCAGTGCAATAGTAGATAACCAGGCGTTGCAAACAGCACCACTCCTACCGGGATATCCACCCGTTTCATCCTCGCTGCCTTACTCTCGAAATCCACTACCCATGCAACATCCTTGTTTGCCGCACTCTTCAGCATCTCAACAAGTAACAGTAAAAGATCTTGTCGAGTTACTTAGCTTCAGCAAGAGAGATCCCCTACCCGAGTGGAAATTTTCCCAATACAACGGCGAACCCCTTCAATGGCACGAATGGTACGGCCAATTTAGTAGTGCGATTGATTCGCAGACTTTGAGTGATGACGTTAAGCTAACGTACCTGAAAACATTGGTAACAGGGAAAGCAAAGGCTGCAATTGCGGAATTTGCTTTTTGTGGGTCAATGTACACAGATGCATTGAAAACGCTTGAGCGTAAGTTCGGACAGCCACAGGCAGTGGTAACTGCGCATCTTGATAAATTGTCAAGCTATCCACCGGTAAAAATGCACAACTCGGACAGTATAATCAGCTTTGCTACTGTAGTCTCAAGTCTCGTTGGCATATTCAGGTCATTATCATATGACACAGATCTTCGTAGCTCGTCCCTCTTAAACCAGGCAGTTCAAAAGCTTCCACCTAATTTAAAAGAATCTTGGTCAATGAACACCGTGAAGAAGGAGGGTTGAGGCCAACCATGTTAGATTTTAACGATTGGCTAAAAGAGAAAGCAGAAGCTCATGAGCGCATGAAATCAATCTCTTTCAAGGGAAAAAACGAGGATAATGGTTAACATAAGTGTAACAAAAACAAAAGTCTCCTCAAGTCTTTAGTGCTAATGCAAATGCAAAACAACATATCTCCAGTAAAGCTTCCCAGAAGGCAAAAAATGATCCATTGCCCTGCGCCCTTTGCAAATGTCAACATCCCATTTGGCGATGTCAATCTTTCAAGGAAAAGACCCCTACGCAGCGTGCTAAGATTGCTGCAGAAATCCAACTTTGTTTCTCGTGCTTGAACAGCAAGCACTCATTCCGAACATGTCCACGTCAACGAAAATGCACTATTGAGGGCTGTCGGAGCACTCATAACACATTACTTCACGGAGCAGAACGCGTTTTTCCCGTAAGCACTGAGAAGAAAAGCAACGTTGCCACGCTGACTAAAGTAAACTCCACAAAAACGTCATCAAATACAGTTGAAAATGCAAAGTCTATGGGAACGGCTAGTTCCTCGGGACTCACTTCAATAACTGATGTAAAAGGGCTTCTTCAGGTTCTTGAAGTCGATCTTTTAAGCGCCTCAGATGTACGCACGAGAGCACTTGTTCTCTGTGACACAGCTTGTAGTCACTCTTGGATATCCAGTGAGCTCGCTGGTCGTCTTCAATTGAAGGGTACCCCAATAAAGCTAACCGTGAATGGCATAAATACTCAAGAAACTATAACAACGGAATCTGTAAAGGTTACTGCCCAACCAAAAGGCGAAAATACTTGCTCTCCGTTTGATCTACTCCCTTATGTAAAAACAAATTTACGAGTAGGTTCCGACATTATTGATAATACTGCCATTCAAGAAAAATATCCTCACTTAAGCGTATTACCGAACAAGACGTATGACTACGCAAACGTCGAGATGATACTAGGCCAAGACGCTTACCACGCCATCCGCCCGATTGAGTATTTTGAAACCTAATCAAAATCCTCACCCGTTGCCGTTCGCTTACCGTTGGGATGGGTTTTAAGCGGTCCGTTGCCATCTTTATCTGGTCTGATTTCTACTTGTTTCAATGCAGTAGCTAAACAAGATTCCGAGTTAGCGTCCCAAATAAAAACCTGGCATGACATGGAGTCATATGGGGCTGTCAAGCAGGTCGATCCCCGTTCAGCCTCTGACCATCGAGCAACTGAGATCCTCGAACAATCCACTGTACACAATGAGGGCCGATATCATGTAGGCATGCTTTGGTATTCAGACGAAGTAAAACTCCACAAAATTTTTTTTCAGCAATGGTGCAGTTCAAATCATTGGAAAAGAGATTAAGTAAAGATCCCAATTTGTACAAGCGTTATGCACAGACAATTCAAGACGATCTCGATAAAGGATATGTTATCAAAGTGGAAAGCCCTGACGACAAGCACTGCGCCGGGAGAGAATGGTACCTACCTCATCACCCGGTTGTAAACCCTAACAAGCCGGAAAAAGTTCGTAGGGTGTTGAATGGTGCTTCACAGTTTCAGGGTATATCTTTGAACAGTGTATTACTCACCGGTACAGATCTGTTGCAGAGACTAATCCACACTCTGATGCGCTTTCGTCAACATCAATTCGCTGGTTCCGCTGATATTGAGGGTATGTTCTTACAAGTAGGTGTTTTTGCCAGCGGAACAGTCGGTTTTGCGTTTCCTTTGGCGGGAAGATCCCTCAAGGAACATTGAGGTATACCAGTACACAAGACACATATTCGGCGCAAAAGATTCACCAACTTGCGCTAATTATGCGTTATTGCGTACCGCGAGAGACAATAATTCAGATTTTCCTGAGGCGGCGCAAGCCGTTAGCCAGAAATTTTGTATGGATGATTACCTTGACTCAATGGAGTCACCCAGCATAGTACAAAAAATATCGCGCGATTTGATCGGACTACTGAACAGGGGAGGTTTCAAGCTGACTAAGTTCATCAGCAATGTCCCTGGCCTCCTCGAAGAGCTGGAGGACAAATCAGTTGAACAGGCTCCAAAAGAAATAGGCGTCTCAAAAACGAGTCATCATCCCACGTGCTAGGTTTGAAGTGGGATCATGTAAATGACACACTTGTTGTAAGCCGCGGAACAATATGTGATGCCTCGAAAGCTGTTACACAAAGGCTGGTATTGAGTATTGTATCAAAAATATTTGACCCAATTGATCTTGTTTCCCCTTTTACTGTGAAAGCGCGGCTCCTCCTCAAAGATCTCTGGCGACTTCACGGTCAGAGCTGGGATGATGTACTCCCAAAGGAAATGTTTGAGCGCTTCGAGTCCTGGAGCTCAGAATTACCAAAACTTGGGCTAATGAAAATACCTAGGAGCTACTTCTCCGGTTCGTTCGAGCACTTGGAATTACATGTCTTTGGTGACAGTTCACAGGAGGTGTTCAGCGCAGTTGCGTTTTTGCGTGCTCTCCTGAATTCTGCAGACCACGGAAAAACAACAGAACTAGCCTTCGTCATTGGAAAGGCACGAGTAGCTCCGATGAAAGTGCTCACTGTTCCTAAACTCGAACTCCAAGCGGCTTTGCTGGCATCCCGCCTCAGAGAAGAGATTTGCGAGGCGCTCAGCATTCAGATTCAACGCACGTTTATGTGGACAGACAGTACCACAGTCCTTCAATGGTTGAATTCCCTAGAGAAGCAGCCTATATTTGTCGCGAATCGTGTCTCCGAGATTCTAGAGGGAACAACAGTCGATCATTGGCATCACGTGGCAACGCAGAAAAACCCGGCCGACGCCGCCACGAGGGGGTTGTCCTCGGAGGCGTTGCAGAACAGCGCTTGGTTACGTGAACCTGATTTTCTTCGTACATCTGACTTTCCGTTTCGCCCGGGCACCGAAGTGGTGTCAAACATCAAGTTGAAGCGTCAAGCAGCTGATCCCAACCCTTTGGACAACTGTTCAGCCCTACAGTCCAACTCTTTAAATTCTGATTTCAGCATTCATCTGCGCAAATACAGTTCGTATCCAAAACTTCTTCGAATCGTTGCGTATGTCCTACGTATTCTTCCACGGCACGCCACCTACCGATCTGTAGATGGAAACATAGTAGATCCTGAGGAAATTACAGCAACAGAAAAGAAACTGCAGCTTCTTGCACAAGCAGAGTCTTTCCCAACTGAGCTTATGCAACTCCGCAGTTCAAAGAAAATCAGTAAAAAAAGTCCTATTGCCGCTTATTTGCCGTTTGTCGGGCCCGGTGGCCTGCTCCGTTCCAGTGGCCAAAATAAGCGCTTCACCGAGCTCGAGATCAATTTGAAGCACCCCATAATCCTCGACGGTCGACACCCACTGGTGTACGTTTTCTTACGCCATATGCACCTCAAAAATCATCATGAAGGTAACGATTATCTTCGCGCACTTGTCCAACAGCAGTATGCTGTTCTGAAGCTTCGTTCTATCCTCCGTTCGATTCGTTTTAATTGTGTCCTTTGCAGAAAACGAAGCACTAAGCCTGTTCAACCTATGATGGCTGATCTTCCGTCCGAACGTCTTGCCTTCCAGTGTCCCTCCTTTACAAATGTCGGTCTTGACTACTTTGGTCCGTTTCACGTCACGATCCGTCGCTCCTCTGAGAAAAGGTTGGGTTTCCTGCTCACCTGTCTCACGACCAGAGCCGTTCATGTTGAGATTGCACATTCGATGGATACAAATTCGTGTGTTATGGGTATTGAACGCTTCATTGCTCGTCGTGGAATGCCGTTGGTCATTTGTTCCGACAACGGCACTAACTTTGTTGGTACAGAGAAAGAACTGTTGCTATGTTTCCTAAACTTGGACAAACAGAAAATTGCTTCGAAGATGGCACAAAAGGGAGTTAAGTGGAAGTTTAATCCACCTGCTGCACCGCACCACGGAGGTGTTTGGGAAAGGCTAGTGCGGAGTTTCAAGCGAACACTTTACGCAATCCTTGGCAATCGTCGGCTTACGGACGAAATACTCCTCACTACTTTCTGTCTGGTGGAACAGTCACTAAACAACCGCCCATTGACTTCCGTAAGTTCCGATGCCAACGATTTAGATGCATTAACGCCAAACCATTTTCTGTTGGGGAATCGCAGTACTTGCCTTCCTTCACTCACCCCTGTCGATGACTTCAATCACCGAAAGCGATACGCCAGAGCGCAAGCATACGCTGATGCCATTTGGAAAAGATGATTAAAAGAATATCTCCCCCCATTGAATCGTCGTTGTAAATGGAAGACTCCGTCCGATGAAATCTTGAAAACCGGTGACCTAGTTTGGATAATGGATAGCAACAGCCCAAGAGGCTATTATCCACTGGCCCGCATTTTGAGTCTACGTTAAGGTAACGACGGCATCGCACGGTCCGCCCAAGTTCAAACAAAATCCGGCTCATTGATTCGTCCTATTGTTATTTTGATACCAATTTTCGAATCATCAGTTTTGGGGCCTGAAGATGTTGCTGACGCAATTGCGTGTAAGCGTAAATGAAAGAGCATATTACTTGTGCGTTCGCACAGATTGTTCCAACTGGGATATTGCCTAATGGTTAGGACCTAGGTCCCTTAATCTAGAGGTTGCGGTTCGAACCCCGGTGGGACCAAATCTTTTTTATATTAATGGAATCCAGAGGTCAAATTAATAGCATTTTGACCTATTCCGACCTTGAAAAGAGCAGCAATTATGTTTGGCCGACAACCTTGCTAGTTGTCTGATGCAGTAAATCTTACGTACGTTGAGCCTTATACGTTGAGTCTTATACGTTGAATCTTATATGTTGAGAAATACAAAAATTTGGATTTCCTGTACCGAAACAGGATTTTGTTTGCTATATCGACTTTGTTCCGATACATTGCCGATCTCAAGAAATTAAGTCATGAATTATTATTAGTTTTATTTTTATTAAGACTTTGAATATTGATCTTTTTGAAAGTTATTGCAACGAGAGCGGACACATGTAAGATTCGACCTTCAATCTGCGCAGCGCTGTTACACTGGAGTAATGCATTATGGTACCAGATAGCTGCTACGTCTACGTACTGCATCAAAAGTGTGATTTTTTTTCATGCAAGATCTTCAGCTTTTGTAGACGCAAATTTAAATAGAGCTCAAGCTAA
Organism: Convolutriloba macropyga; assembly: GCF_964194025.1. Classification (NCBI taxonomy): domain Eukaryota; kingdom Metazoa; phylum Xenacoelomorpha; order Acoela; family Convolutidae; genus Convolutriloba; species Convolutriloba macropyga. The sequence continues at coordinate 15,258,559 of NC_134469.1, read as the reverse complement.
ATCTCGGAAGAATTGCAAGATAACTGAAACCGCAGGTTCGAAATTTAAAAAAAAGTAAGACAGCATAAAAAATCTTTCAATGTCATCAATTTTGTCCATGAAAAACAGTAAAATATACTGGAATGGACTGTCCGGATTAGAACCCTAATATAATTGATGAGCGCTTGTAAAGCATTTCAAAAAAACATTATAAGTTTTTAACAAAAACTTGACTCTGAATTGCATATACAAAATTTTCACTCAAGTTTTAAAATTGTAAAAGCGTAATGATGAGTTACAATATGAAGAAAAGAACTCAGAAGGTTGTGTTTAGTCTGAGGCTTCTGTGTTGCGTTAAAAATATTGTACGTTTTTTGTCCCAGTTTGTAGAAATAGCTAGTCATTCTTTAAAAGCAAGACATATTTGTGATGGTTATTGTAGTGAAACATATATTCTAGACTTTTGGTTGCTCATATTTGGTTGCGACTTCTTGTCAGATGTTTTTGGGAAAGAGTAACTCTCAGGCTTTTGGCGGTAGTTTTAATCATCAGCAAATTTCATGCTTTTCTTGAGTTCCCAAGGTCATTGTAAAATAAGTCCATAATGTTTCTCGATTTTGCTTTGTTTGTCCTCAATATAAAACGGGCCAAAAAAGTCCAGTCCTGTGTTGGCAAACGGAAATTTGGTTTCTTCTGTGGGGAAGCGGAATGCAGGAAGTGGGGCCATTATTGGTTGTATATTTTGTGTGTCAAAACGGCGACACAGAAAACATCGGTATTTTATTGAAAGTAGTGTTTTTCGAAGTCCAATGACGTAGTAGCGTTGTTGTACGAAAGCTTTGACCGGTTCTGTTGCTTGATGAGCACAAATTTTGTGCGCATGTTCAAGGTATAGTCTAGCAATCTTTTCCTTTGCGTCCAAGATTATTGGACATTTTTCGATCTCCAATTCTGTTGGAGCAAGTAAGAGACGGCCACTAGATCCTAGGAGTCCGTTTTGGTCAGTTATTGGATTTAAGTTTCTCAATTTGCTCTTGGCGTCTAATTTTTGTGTTCTTTTTAATGCGTTGATTGTTGAGGAAAAAGCATTGTTTTGAGACAGCTTCAGCAGAAAATTTTGAGATAAACAAACATCATCTTTTGTGTATTGGCTTTTGTCGGAACGATTCTTCTTAGCTCTGTAAATTAAATTGAAGACAGTTGCAAGGGTTAAAAGTAGCTTATTCCATGTTGAAAAGCGGTTTGGGTCTAGAACAGGTTTGATTGGTGTTTTTGTATTTCTGGTTACGGCACCTACGGTGGAAATCTTTTTCAAATCTTTCCAAGAACTTTCAGTGTTTTGCAAAAATTGTGGTGCTGTAAGCCATTTCGGGGGGATTTCTGACGGCTCAAGGCCACGCGTTCCATGGTCGGCTGGATTAAATTTAGTTGGGACGTGATTCCACTCATCAGTTTTAGTTGTTCTCTTAATTTCTTCGAGTCGATTTGAGACGAAAACGTTGTGTTTCTTAGTTGAACTGATCCAATCTAAGACAACACGACTATCAGTCCACAAGAAGACTTTTTCAAATTTTAATGTCATTTCGGTTTCTATCAATGTGCGGAGGCGTGTACCTAAAACGGCTGCTTCGAGTTCTAATTTTGGCACACTAATTTGTTTTATTGGTGCAACTTTGCATTTTCCAAGCAGAAAAGATGTTTGAAAGATTTCGTCCTGTTTCTGGGTGCGAATGTAAGCAACTGCTGACAATGCGACGGTTGAGGCGTCAACAAAGACATGGAGCTGGTGATTATTTTCCTGATTCGTTGAGGAGTTCAACCATCTGGGGATTTCGATATCAGGCATTGCAAAGTAACTATCGAGCACTTTTTGTAGGTTGGAATGAAATTCTACGGGAAGTGGTTCATCCCACTTCTTACCTAGCTTCCAGACTTGTTGTAAAAGCATTTTGATTCTAATTGTGAGCGGGGACAAAATTCCTAGGGGATCGAAAACTGTTGATACTAAGCTGAACATTTTCCTTTGTGTATACTCACTTGCAATTCGGGGAAAATGTTCTAATGTCTTCATTAGAAAACAGTCAGTTTTGGTATTCCATTTCTGACCGAGGACTCTATTGATCTCTTTCAGTTCATCTCGATCTTCTTGCTCAATGAACCTTAGGGCTTCATGTTTGTTTGACACAAATTTTGTCAAGCGAAAGCCACCTTTATGAAGGCTATCTTTAGTCTGGTTAATGGTGTCAATTGCTTCTTCTATAGACGGCAAAGAATGGATATAGTCGTCCATATAAAAATGATTCTTTATTGCATTAACTGCTTTTGGAAATTCAATTGCATTATCTTCTGCGCAACGGTTCAGAACGAAAATTGCACAAAATGGGGAGCAGGTTGCTCCAAAAATTAATCTGGTGAACTGGTATTGGTTAACCATCTCTTCATTCGGCCAGAGAAAGCGTAATGCAGATTGGTCCTCGTGCCTTATTGCTATCTGCATGAATATGCCTTCGATATCAGAGAGAATGGCAACTGGGTTTTCACGAAATCTCAGAAGAATTCCTACCAAGTTGTTCAGCAAATCTGGTCCTGTCATCAAATTGGAGTTCAAAGATTGTCCTCTAAACTTGGCCGCAGCATTTGCTACTCTGTGCACTTTTCCGGGCTTGTTTGGATTAACCACTGGATGATGAGGCAAATACCAAATTTTCTTGGGTTCTTGCTGCTGCATTTCAACTGGCTTGACATAAAGTTTTTGAAGATCTGTTGTGAGAGTTTGCTCATACAACTCTTTCAATTGGAGGTCATTACTGAGTCGCTTCTGAAGACTTTTCAGCTGGCTGAGAGCTGCAAAATAATTATTTTCAATTCTCAATGGTTTTTTCCAAGGCAGTCCAATTTCGTACCTTTCACCATTGTAGCTGATTGTTTTGTTCAATATATCAAGGGCTTCCTTGTCAACGAGATTTTTAGATTCAGGCTCGGGTTGAGTTCCTTCAGGTTCAATTTTCCAGAATTGCTCAAGCAATTCATCAAGAGGCTGATCGTCGGAGCTTCTTCGTGATACGTGGTACACGTACTGTTTCTGCTGGTGAGATCGTTGTTTGGGTTGCTTTTGCACTCTTTCATACTCTCCAGCTAGGGTCCATCCAAGCCTCGTCTTTACGCCGAAAGGCTGGTTTTTAGTTGCCGGGATGACTTCAACTGGATGTGTGAAAGCAAAAGTGTTTATTCCCAAAAGGGCGCCGATTTTGCCTTCAGCTGGTGGCAAAAGCAGCTGGTGGACGCTTGATAATTTTAGCAGGGTCATGCAGTGTTGTGTGGTGGTATCCGCTGCATGTTTGGCAGCGTTTTGTTGATGGGCAGTTTTGCTTCTTGTGTTTATTGCTCAAACAGTTCGAGCAAAGATTGCTCTTGCTAACAATGTCAAACCGCTGGTTTGGGTTGCATTGTTGGTAATCGGGACAGGTCGCTAGTATATGATTTCCTTGACATTTTTCGCAAGAACGCTTTGGTTGATTTGAGTTGTTTAGGGGTGGAAATGGAGGAGCGCTAGGTGGTTTCACATTACCGCTACTGCTTATTGCTGTTGACTGATTTAGGCTAGTCGGCTGTGCTGGAAAACCTAAATTTTGGGTACTTAAATTTCTTGAGTGATTAACGCTGTTGTTCAAATTTCCAGAGATACTAAAGTTGTTTCTACGAAGGTTATTTTGCTGGAAGTTTTCGCGGTTTATCTTATTGTACACATGTGCTTGAACTTCTAACCATTTCTGAAATTCAACTAAAGTAGGTGGTGTTTGGATTGATGTAACGGTGTGCTCTGTCCATTTGAGGAGGATGTTATGCGGGACTTTTTCTTTAGCTTTCTTCATAAGTGTTGAGCTCTGTAGGTCCGCTGTGTATCCCAGGTATTGGAAAGCTTGCACTAAACGTTTCAAGAACAAAGCAAAGGCCACAAAATTTTGCTTGTTATAGTCTTTAGTTGATTTTCAGTTTTCCAATTGATTTATAAAGGCGTTCACCACTATTGTAGGATCACCAAAATATGACATTAGTTCGTTTAAATCTGTGCTATAATAAGCAGGATCACACGAATAAGCTTGGATTACATCTTTTGCTTTGCCAGTAACTGCATTTTGCAAATAGGTGATACGATGTGTGTCGGTGATACTGGTGTTGTTATGTACGAGGCAAAAAAAGTTATTTATCCATTCGTGGTACTTCAATGGGTTGCCATTAAAGTTTTGAATTGTAAGAGGTGGTAACTTTATTGAGTGTTTACTTGTTGAACTCTGGCAATATAGATCTGTGTTTGAAGTCCACGGTAAAGAATTGATTTCAAATGAAGGGTTTTTGAACCTTTCATTTGATATTGGATTGAATACGCTGGAAAATTGATGTGAATGTGGTAAATGTGGCTGGGGATTTTGCTCTACTGAAGGCAGTGCTTGTGGGGGAAACGTTGAGATTGAAGGAGCAATTGGAACACTTTCAGTTATTGTTTTTGAACAGGCGGTTTGTTGAACACCGAATGGGTTGACAGGCTCAATGCCTACGGTATTGACTTGTGACTGTGGCTGGAATTGAGTGAAGTTTCCAGGTAAATTTTTATTCTCTGTGTTTTTCGATTCCTGTCTATTATGCAATGGTAAAGAAAACATGTTAGATGTTTGAGAATTGTTTGCGTTTTGGCAGAAATTTTCGGAGAACTGATTGAAGTTTGTCATTGTGTGACTCAGTTCAATTGGTTGTTTTGTCTGTTGCGGATCAAAATCTAGATTCTGTGCTTTTTCTTGACTGTAATATTTGACAGAACTGGGATTCATCAAGCGGGGATTATGTGTTCCTTGGAATTGGGAACAACCCATGCTCTTTGGTTCAAACGTTTGCGTCTGAAACCGTTCCTCGGCGATATCTCGAGAAAATTCAGATAACATATTTTTTGACTGTAATTGATTATTAAGGTTTTCCTGAGGAAAACGGTTTTGAAAGTTATTTTGCGTGCTTACAAAACTGAGTGGCTGGATTGAATCATTGTCTGCTTTAAACTGCTGCTGGTTGACTGTAAAATTATCAACAGCAGACAACGTTGTATCACTGAGAGCAAAACGATCGGGAGTTTTTGTGACGGTCGTCTCAGGTTTCGCAAAATTTTTATCCGAGTGTTTTACTTCTGTTTTGGAATCACCTGTGTTATCGATGTTAATTGGTCTGAATAAACTTGTTGGACTCATTGCAATAGTAGGGGGATTTTCGTTGTTGCCATTTAAAAACTTTGACAACATTGGTTTGGTCCTGTGGCATTCAGACAAAAACAGGGATGGCTTCTCCGGTCTCGGTGGGAGAGGTGGTGTTTTGTTGGAGAATGATGAACGTTCTGGGTTGCTTGCTTCTGGAATCTCGTTCATTGATGGTGAGCATCTCCGTGAGGTTGGATATCTGGCAGTTGTATGAGTTGTTACACTGACAACATCCCGTATCCTAGTTGAAGATTGGCTGAGTAGTCCATCGTCATCTAAACTGTCAATTTCGTGTTCAAATTTCTCTAGCCGTGACAGAAGGTTTGAATATCGTTCCATGACAGATGAAGTACTGCTGGAGTTCGGACTTTCTTTTAACACGACATCAAGTGTTGTTTTCAGCTCCTCAACATTTGATTTTGCTTTATTGATGAGCAGGGTGAGTGATCTGAAACTCTTTCGCTGATCAATGGCAGATTGTAAGAGGTCCAGCTTGCTTTTCAAACTCAGCTCTGCAATTTTGAATTTGTTTAAGGCGTACTGACAACTTTGACTGTTCTTCTTTGTCATCTTGCTCTTGTTGGTTTTTTTCGTACTAACAGGTAAAAAACGGCTTCGAAACCGGAGCGACGCAAATTTCAAAGTCGAAAAACAATAATTATGACACTGTGAGACTAATCAGCCCCAGTTTTTGTTGTTAAAAATACGACGCAACTTTTCTGAAAAATAGAATCCTATTGTTTTTTTTTGTGCTAAATCTAGCTTGTTTTATCAAAAAAAAAAAGAAAAATAAACGTGTGCGCGCGCTTGTTTCGTTTTTTCAATAAACACGACCAAATAATCGCTAAAACTTGGGGAAATTAAGCTTTCCTTATGAGTATAATAAGTGTATGGCTCTTGAATAGTTTTGTTGTTACAATCTTTTACAAGTACAAAACGTTTTTTTTTTGAAAAAGGAACAAAAAAATGCTTAGAGGCTGCTTCTGCTTAGTACCTGTGTTGAAAATGTTTAAAAGTTTTTTTTTTGCGGTGCGAATAGGCAACGTGAGCTACAGACAAGCAGACAAGACAATTCGACTTCTACTGGGGTTCGTTTGAAATTCTTTCCTCTTAAATTGAACTGCTTGCTTCTTGTTTTCTTTTCGAAACTTTTGAAATCTTTACTTTGAGAATTCCATCCGCCCTTGTGACTGCTGACACTAAGTTTTGAAGATCATCTACTATGGTAACTACTGACACCAAAAATACTCTCTCCTTCTATCTGGTGACTACTGAGACCGAAAAGAGGGGCAAAGGGACTTCTTTCGGCAACTTCTGAGACCGCGGACAAAAAAGGAAGAGACGTTTGAGTTATCCTCAAGGAAGTATTTGTGTGAGCAAATTTAAGTGGGGAAATTTTTCGAGCTTTTGATTTTCTTGCTTTTGATCCAATGAGAAAAATGTTCTTAATTTTTCCTCTTTTTTGTTTTTTTTTGAAGTTGTTTTCAGTGCATACTACCCCATTAACTAAGCGCGCGGCTAGTAGTATGCACAAATTGAAAGCAAAAATGTGATTGTCTGGTTTTCTTAAGAATAAAGTTTTGCAAAAGTGATAAAATTTATTTATCAGCTTGTTTTGAAATAAACTGAGGGGGTGCGATCAACAGGTTTTCTGGGACTAATAAACGTTTTAACCAATACTTTGGGAAAACGTTTTTAATTTTTTTTTTCGAGTGAAAGAAGCAATTTTGCCAATTTTATGTTGCCTCTTTTCTAAAATCAAAATCGAAATAATAATTTTGAAGCTTGTATTATAACAAACTGAGGGGGTTCAAGGAAAAGGTTTTCTTAGATCTACTAGTTGTATCTATCAAAACTTCAAGAAAATTTTTTTTTTTTAGTTTTTTTTTTGAGTCTAAGAAGCAAATTTGCAAATTTTATGTTGCCTCTTTATTGAAATGCAAAATGGATAAACTAACTTTGAAGCTTGTTTTGTAACAAATTGAGGGGGCTCAATGAATGTTTTTTTCATGGATTTAGTAATTGTATCTATCGAAATGTCAATAAAACTTTTTTGAATTTTTAAATTCAAAGATGGAGTTTTGCCAAATTCTAGTTGCCTCTTTGTTAAAGTGCAAAACCCATAAACTAACTTTAAAACTGGTATAATAACAAACTGAGGGGCCCAATCAATAGGTTTTCTTGAACCTACTAATTGTTTATATCATAACGTAAAGAAAACGTTTTTTGAATTTTTAAAGTCAAAGATGCAATTTTTGCCAAATTCTAGTTGCCTCTTTGTTAAAGTGCAAAACCCATAAACTAACTTTAAAACTGGTATAACAACAAACTGAGGGGGCCCAATCAATAGGTTTTCTTGAACCTACTAATTGTTTATATCATAACTTAAAGAAAACATTTTTTGAATTTTTAAAGTCGAAGATGCAATTTTTGCCAAATTCTAGTTGGCTCTTTGTTAAAGTGCAAAACCCATAAACTAACTTTAAAACTGGTATGATAACAAACTGAGGGGGCCCAATCAATAGGTTTTCTTGGATCTACTAATAGTTTATATCATAACGTCAAGAAAACGTTTTTTTGAATTTTTAAAGTCAAAAATGCAATTTTTGCCAAATTCTAGTTGGCTCTTTGTTAAAGTGCAAAACCCATAAACTAACTTTAAAACTGGTATAATAACAAACTGAGGGGGCTCAATCAATAGGTTTTTTTGAACCTACTAATTGTTTATATCATAACGTAAAGAAAACGTTTTTTTTTTGAATTTTTAAAGTCAAAGATGCAATTTTTGCCAAATTCTAGTTGCCTCTTTGTTAAAGTGTAAAACCCATAAACTAACTTTAAAACTGGTATAACAACAAACTGAGGGGGCCCAATCAATAGGTTTTCTTGAACCTACTAATTGTTTATATCATAACTTAAAGAAAACATTTTTTGAATTTTTAAAGTCGAAGATGCAATTTTTGCCAAATTCTAGTTGCCTCTTTGTTAAAGCGCAAAACCCATAAACTAACTTTAAAAACTGGTATAATAACAAACTGAGGGGGCCCAATCAATAGGTTTTTTGAACCTACTAATTGTTTATATCATAACGTAAAGAAAACGTTTTTTGAATTTTTAAAGTCAAAAATGCAATTTTTGCCAAATTCTAGTTGCCTCTTTGTTAAAGCGCAAAACCCATAAACTAACTTTAAAAACTGGTATAATAACAAACTGAGGGGGCCCAATCAATAGGTTTTTTGAACCTACTAATTGTTTATATCATAACGTAAAGAAAACGTTTTTTGAATTTTTAAAGTCAAAAATGCAATTTTTGCCAAATTCTAGTTGGCTCTTTGTTAAAGTGCAAAACCAATAAACTAACTTTAAAACTGGTATGATAACAAACTGAGGGGGCCCAATCAATAGGTTTTCTTGGATCTACTAATAGTTTATATCATAACGTCAAGAAAACGTTTTTTGAATTTTTAAAGTCAAAGATGCAATTTTTGCCAAATTCTCGTTGTCTCTTTGCTAAAAAGCAAAGTCCATAAACTAACTTTAAAACTTGTATTATAGCGAACTGAGGTGGCGCAATCAATAGGTTTCCTTGGATCTACTAATAGTTTATATCATAACGTCAAGAAAACGTTTTTTGAATTTTTAAAGTCAAAGAAGCAATTTTTGCCAAATTCTCGTTGTCTCTTTGCTAAAAAGCAAAGTCCATAAACTAACTTTAAAACTTGTATTATAGCAAACTGAGGGGGCCCAATCAATAGGTTTTCTTGGATTTATTAAAAATTTTCCATTAAAATGTTGGGATAACGTTTTTTGATTTTTGACCCTCAAAAAAGCACTTTAGCGACTTTTTCGTTTTTTGTGCAAAAATTTTACATACACAACTAGACTTTAAAAAAGTCAATTTAAGGCCCAACTGAGGTGTTCTATTCAACTACTAATTTTACTGTTATGTAGATTTTTTGCGACAAATTCAGAAAAATGTTTTTGAATTTTTCTGATCCAAAAAAGGCTATATCGTTTTTTTCGTACAATCTATGTGTTTTTTTTGCTGCTAAATGCTGACATGTGGTTTCTCATGGCTATTTTTTTCAAAAAGCATCGACAAAAAGCTCGCTGGGGGACAATTTTCATGTTTTTGAGATTTTTGTCGCAAAAAAATTCAAGTTTTTTTTTTGATACGTCTAACCGGGGAAGGGACTTCTGAGGTGACGTCTGGAACCTCGGGCGATCATCTCTTGGTGACGTCTGCAACCAAAAAAAGTCAGGCCTTCTTGGTAGGGTGACGTCTGGAACCCTTGAAGAAAATCTCCTCGTCTTTGGTGACGTCTGAGACCAAAAAAAAATCGTCTTGGGGGGCTTTTTTTGCTGCTGATTGTCTTCGTCGTGATCAGTATTGGTCTAAGAACCCATTGAATTCGGACACTTGGTACGGTTTCTTTGTCTCTTTGTCCTTGGGGGGGGGGGGGGTGATGTCACCCTCTTTGTTTTAAAAATATTCCGTTTCAGAAGGTAGACTATGTTTCTTAATCACGGAGGTAGGTCTCCAATTTATGTAGTGAAACATATATTCTAGACTTTTGGTTGCTCATATTTGGTTGCGACTTCTTGTCAGATGTTTTTGGGAAAGAGTAACTCTCAGGTTTTTGGCGGTAGTTTTAATCATCAGCAAATGTCATGCTTTTCTTGAGTTCCCAAGGTCATTGGGAACAGTTATGAACATCAGGAAACTTAATCAGGAAAGTTTTCTTTGTCAAAGTTTGATAAGGAAAAAGAAAGACTTACCTGACTAATTTGAATGGACACAAAATTAAAATTGATTTAACTTGGCACTAACTCGATTGCATGAAAAATAACGAATATCGAAATTCACCTCCGGAAACTGTAGCCAAAATCTATTTCACATGCCAATTAATTAAAATATTTTTTACTAATCTAATTTTTTGCATTGATAAGTAATATATATACAAACTAAATTCTGTATATTTTCAGGATCGATTTTAAACTAAATTTAAAATTCATGAAATTTTTTGACATGAGCTTGAGACAAAGGCGTCTAGATCACAGAACCAACCGAAAAAATGTTGGAACCGACGGAAAATTTTGGAACCGAGCAAAAAAATTGCTGAATCATTTACTGCGTGGTTGACTTCATCTATAGCGAAAGTCTGATGAAGTTTTCCAAATGCCCTCAGAGAACGCACAATACTGCCATTTGGACACGCTTAAAACTAACCAACCCAAAGGATGAGTTGCTAAATTAAATAACTCTGGCTTAAGAACTCTTGAGGCCAAATTAGGAATACTAGACGGTATTAAAGCAAAACCAACAATTTCTCCAACTGCAGAAGTTAGGCAATGGTTTTTGCAAGTTCTTCATCACGTAACAAGCCTTTTACAGTGAAAAAGGAGGATGATAGAGCTTCAAAAACGCCTTCAGAAAACCTAGTAAAAATGTCAGTTAAAAAGGCAATTGTAATTTGTGTAAAAGATGTAGAGGCATGCCACAGAGCAGCAAGCCGTGCACGGATTTGATTAAAAACTGTAACACCTGTGAAAAAGTGGGGCACTGTGCAAAAATGTACAGAAGTGAAGCACAGCCTAAGTTATTTAAGCTTGACCAACACAACAACAGTGACGAATAATATAAGTTGACAGGTGGCACATCTAGTGATACAGAGATGTGCAATAGTGCAGTCCGATGACAAACTTGGTCGACTTGGGAAAGATGAACGACAGCCTGCAGTCAAAGGACGCAAAGTGCATGTGAATGATTTCGTTCCAATACCCGGACATAATTTTCCATGTTCTATACTTCTCATGCAATCGAGTTCAATAGTTTGAGCGCAGTGTTTTTCAGAATCACGTTTCTCTGCCTGGGCAAAATTGGCTTGTGATTGATAGGTCAATAAGATATTGATAGCGCCAAGTTGAAATCAAGTTCAATATTGTTGCCATTAATCGATACAACACCAGAAATGGCACACAATCCTGATCATGTTGAGAGAATCAAAAATGAGAAACCACTGTCAGATATTAAAAACAACTGAGCCTTTGTTTTGGCTGGAAATATTTTAACGCAGGAATGGTAGCAGATTTTGTCGAAAAATAATACCCTCGTACGAAATCCAACATTACTATTGTAGATTGGAAAAAAGAGCCAACATTTTTTGAAAATGTCTATAAAGGAAGATTTTCTAACCCAGTTGCTCAACTGTATAGCTTTACAAAAGCGGTAACCTTGATAAAAGACGCCTCAACAGGCTAACTATAAACCTTTTGTATAAATCTGCGCACCAGACGAAGAAATGTCCAAGTTGGTATCACCAAGAGTCAAGAGATTTTCAGTAATAGTTATGGCATTTGGCTTTAAAATAACATACACACCTGGCGAGCGGTTTCTCCATGCTGATGCTTTGAGCGGTAATCTTTGAGGACAAAGATGGCAATGATTGTGTCTGCTTCGCTTTAAACACTTTTCTGTACAACCCGACCAGGTGATCCAGTCAGACATCTGAACTGAGCTGGAATCGAATCAATTAATCCAAGATGCCATGAAGAGAATAAAGAACGGCAGGTGGAAACAAAGCTCTGAATCAAAGAAAGGATTCGAGCAATAGAGAGGTGCCCTGACAATACGGTCTGGATTCTTGTTTCATGGTGTTGGGTTTTTCGATCAAGACTTGTTATCATGGCCAAACTTCATGAAAAACACCCTGGAAAATATGCAACAAAAAGCAGTGCCAATGGTAGCCGAGTGAACCCGCAGCAGTCAAGATGTTCTCCGAAATTCAAGTTATTGTCGACAATTACACGAAAGACTCCATCTAAACTGTGGCTTGGTTAAAGTTAAAAAAAGTGTTTGTAATTGTACTTCGGATTAAGTTGGGTTAAGCTTTTCCTGCGGAAATTAGAAATTTACAAACTGTACAGGTTTATTTAGCCATATTTTTGGTATGAATCACCAGGATGTGAATCACTGGGGATTAAAAATGGAATAAACAAGAATATACGACTAGTGAGCTAGCAGTTCAAACAGTGAAACGGGCCATTCAAGCTTGGAGTTTAAAAATGAGTGTCTCATTATGAGTTTTTCTAAAACGGTCACTGATGAAACATCGAAGCACCTTAAAGGCGCCGGGCAAAACTCCTGCGCAACTACTTTGCTTGTTAGTGACAACCAAATGCCTCGACTTGAATCCGAGTACAACGAGACAGAATCTGCTGATCAGCAATCTGCTGACCAACAGGCTGAGATCAGTAGGGACACAGACGATTGCTACTGAAGATTGCTCAATAAATGAGGTGGAGCAACCTTCTGGGACCACGGGTGAGAGCATCAAGCTTAAATAGAAAGCAACAGGTTAGATTTGAAGAAATTATCCCCACAAATAACTGAAAAAAAGGAAAAAGTTATGGTTTTGAACATCAAGAAGCCTTGAAGTTTCCCTCTGTTGAACATTCAAAAAGCAGAAGAGGAACTTTCGGACTGCTGTTTTGTCAATAAATAATGGCCACAGAGTTAAACTTGATTCAAATTCAAATTCAACCCCGAAGCTATCAATATCTGATCGATCCGTCAATCAGAAGCTAATTTCTCCCGCTCAGAGAAACTGATCTCAAAATGTTGAACTCGATTTCATGAAAAGTAATGAAAATGGAAAACCATGCCTAGGAATCGGAAAGAAATCTATTTCATATGCGCTTTGCGTACTTTGAATGCAGGAAATCGTTCATCTTTCCCAAGTAGCCCAATTTCGTCATTGGACTGCTCAATTGCCCATCTCCGATGCGGAAGATGTTTGACATGACAACTTACCTTCTTCGTCGCAGTTGTTGTTTTTCTCGAACTTAACTATATTAGGTTGGGTTTTAATTGATACCAAGTACACACAAGAACGCTTTTATTGGGCTTTAAATTAATAATTAAAATTTTTTATTTTATGTCTTTTGGATATTTTTTTCTTCCGTTAATTGTCTTCAGATTCTTTTTATCTTGTTTTTTCCTGTGATAATTGAGTTTTGCCATTGGCTGGCCTGAAGAAAGAGAGAGAGAGAGAGAGAGAGAGAGAGAGAGAGACAGAGAGAGAGAGAGAGAGAGACCAATCGAGTGGTTTCTGGAATCGTTCCTCTCTTAAACAATTTAAAAAATTTTGAGGTGTAATGGTCATCTGCCTTTTTTCAGAAAATATGTTCACACTTTTTTCGACTTAGAATGCTCCAATTAGATTTTGCCGGTTTTCGTGTAGTTTTTTGATACAAAGTCTTATCAATGAAATTAATTTAAATTGAAATGTAACACTTTTCAAGACTTTAATACTGTTTGCTTTTGAAGAGAAATCAACAATTTTTGGGTTTAACAATCCGTTTTTCACGTCACGGCTTCTTTTTAAAAAAAAATGTTTTTATTTGTTTTGCCCATTTCTGTAAATGTTTTTGATTGCCCTGTTGCTTTGTCTCATCGATAATGGGCATCATTTGTTCTGTACTGAGGTTGAGTCCTGTTTATAGTTTATTAGTCATTTTTTGTTGGCTTTGACAACTTTTAATTGATTGTTGCATGCATCTGTTGCTACTTTTGTTAACTGGTTCTCAACTGTTGTCATTTAAGTTAAAATGAGCTTTAGTTTGATGTTCACTTGCAAGAGATTTCAAACAAGTTGTTTACTACTTAACCACTTTTGACGATTAAAGATTTTGCGAATGAAGATTAAATTAGTCTTCTATTTGCGTTCCGTGATTCCAAGACATTTTAGCATTGTCGAAGAGATTAATATGATTAATATGCTGTTGAGATTAATAATCTGCTATCAGAATTGAGGATATTTTGGCTTCTTGTTTGTGTCTTTATAAATTTCTTGTACGTTATTCCGAGACAACAGATAAACTGAAGAGACATGTGGAAAACGGTTCTAATGTAAAAACTTTGCATCGGTATTTTATATGATCCACTGTAATTGGAATACTGTGTTGCTGAATGACAATGATATGCATAAGTAGTTATTAGGCTTAATCAGGGCTGCAAAAGTTTAATTTTTTTGAAGGTTGTCGGCAACGTAGACTCTTTCGATATGAGGGTTGTCAGTGAAATTATGCGGGTTGTTTTCCGAAGACTCTAGCTTTTGTCAAACTGGCGGATAGGAAAAAATAGCAAAGCTTGATGAGGACTGTTGACGCTGAAGGAAAAGAAGGACTCTAAGTTGGAATTGCATGTTTACTGCTTGTTCTCTGGAGATTTTTGGATTAAAAATAATTGGTAGGTTGCACAAGTTGATAAAACATGAAAGCCGCAAATTTTACAAGTCAAAATGTATCAGAAGCCATCAATCAATCAAAACAAAAAAAGGAAGTCAAGCTCAATCAAGCTTGTGCTTGAACACATGCCAAGTTTTAGTTGCTTGTTACACGGACTTTCATTACACTTATTTTGATTGATATCTATGTAAAAACCGTTTGTTGTCTCGTACTTTGTCTCTCACTGGCTTTTTTTAAATTTTGTTTGCTGTCAAAACTCCCACAGTGTTAAAGATCGTTTGAAGTTGATGTTGTTAGGCGTAGTAAATTAGGAGAAATCTGAGGGAGAATTTAAATCTATTTGTCTTTTTTACAGTCTTCTGTTTACTTCAGATTGCATTTGTTTGTTATCTGAGGACGCTAATTTGAAGAAACAAATTTTGTTGTGTTCTTTCTTTCCAATTCTCTGAGTTCTAATTCAGGACTGATTCTGCTATGTTTTTACTCTTTTTTCACTTTTTTCATTTTGAGTAAGTCACCATTTTCACGTTTGATGTCTAAGCTGCTCCATTCCAGGTTTGAACGCTACCAATTTCAGAGTTGCTTCAAAGTATTTACGCAATTGTGTTCACTGTCACAACGCCAAATGTGGAGGAACATGATAAAATGATAAAACAAGTGCCATATTTTTACATAATGATTTACTATATAATGGCACGTGCTCTAACTGATGGGTAAAACACTAGCCAACGATCGAGAAACTCTAGACGTGCAACTGAGCAACAGTTTCGGCATTTGATTGGCAGCTTTTTATGAATGAACGTGCGCTCCAGTTCTGCTTTAAATAATTACTTAAGAAACGTAATCACAACCAGATGAAAAGAGGAAAATGAACTCATTGCTTCCCCCGTCAAGAGCTTTTCGAGCCTAGTTTTTTTTAGTGCTCTGCTCAGTTCTCCTATAATTGTTTGTTTGTAACTCCCCCGTAGCCGGTCCCCAGCCCGGTTGAGAGAAGGAGGAGGGGAACACACCCAAAACATACTGGAAAATCTCAAAAAATGTTCGTTAGTTCAACTGTAGATTTTTTCCGACAAGTAAAACCGACGATCTCTTATATGTTTGATTCCGATAATTCGTTTCATAAATCTGGTACTTCGGGATGACTCGAATTATGTGGATATATGATTCGAAGTACGGGCCGCATGAATCGAATTACGGTGATTTATGATTCGAAACGGTAGGATTATGACTCGAAAGACCGGGTCATTGTTCCGAAATACCAGATTTATGATTCGAAATACGAGATGCATGACTCGAATTTTGTGGATTTATGATTCGAAGTACGGGCTGCATGAATCGAATTACGGTAATTTATGATTCGAAACGGTAGGATTATGACTCGACAGACCGGGTCATTGTTCCGAAATACCAGATTTATGATTCGAAATACGAGATGCATGACTCGAATTTTGTGGATTTATGATTCGAAGTACGGGCTGCATGAATCGAATTACGGTGATTTATGATTCGAAACGGTAGGATTATGACTCGACAGACCGGGTCATTGTTCCGAAATACCAGATTTATGATTCGAAATACGAGATGCATGACTCGAATTTTGTGGATTTATGATTCGAAGTACTGGCTGCATGAATCGAATTACGGTGATTTATGATTCGAAACGGTAGGATTATGACTCGACAGACCGGGTCATTGTTCCGAAATACCAGATTTATGAATAGAAAGACCGGCTCATTGTTCCGAAATACCAGATTTATGAATAGAAAGACCGGGTCATTGTTCCGAAATACCAGATTTATGATTCGACTTACCGGGTCGTTAACTTCTTCCGGGACCGTGTATTTAACGACCCGGAATGACCCCCCCCCCCCAGAAGACGTTTTGTCGAGTCATATTTCTACCACCTCGCCCCGGGAATGAATACGCTACTTTGCTTGAAGTCACTGAGAACTTCTGGCGTTTATCGAGAACCGCGAAGCAGTTCAAGATATTGAGTCAGAATTTCGAAGTAACTTCTGCAGTCACGCAACCACGTTTAACACACGAAACGCGCACGTTTTAAAAAGACGAAAGTCAACTTCTGGCTATGTAGGCACTTCCGTCATTTTAACCATTAGAAATGCAGACTTTCAGCATTTCAAAATGTGCACGTGCGCGTTTTAACGTTTTGTTGTTTCCATGTGTGAAACATTTAATTCGTGTTTTTGTTCCGACTTCTTTTAATGGGTGAGGAACTATATACTCAAATGGGATTTCGTTCAATCTATTTTCGCCGATCGATATATTCATCGTACAGGATTGTGAGTGGCATCAACACAAAACTCGTCAAGCGTAGATTTTCGAATTAAATTTTATATTTAATTTTGCTTGCTCCGAGGAGTTTCGGAGACTTGAAGAAATGTGAGAATTGATGAATAGTATATTCCAATTGCTTCGGCAAAACTTCC
The DNA here is from genome assembly GCF_964194025.1 of Convolutriloba macropyga. Lineage (NCBI taxonomy): Eukaryota > Metazoa > Xenacoelomorpha > Acoela > Convolutidae > Convolutriloba > Convolutriloba macropyga. Next base: position 15,241,644 of record NC_134469.1, on the reverse strand, counting down.
AGCTAAATTTTTAATAACTCCGCTTTTCTTTTTCTTTGCATAAAAAAGGCACCAAATATACCCATTTGTTCCGCTCCGTCCAGTTTAACCGGTAGTGCACACATAAAAGATGATCACCCAATTGGCTTTGATTCAGATTTAGGCTAATTGAACCTCAGATTCTTAAGAAAAACTTCTGGAAACCACATTTTTGCGGTCTTTCGCTAATTTAAACCAATATTTCTAAAATGTATAGTTTATTTGTGATATCTTAAGATTATTGCTTGCCAAAAAAGCATTAATAATTTTTTAAAGAACAATGAGTTTGTTAGCAGCCGCGCAATGATATCAAGGTTAGTTTTGATGTCATTTTGTTGATTTCTGCATTAAAATTTGCATGATTTTTTGCATATCCTAATTAAAACAAAGTCGTTTTTCATATAAGGGTTCAATTATTATGAGGTCACTTCAAGTTATAACTATGCCCAATGAAACAATTTTGTGATTTTTGAGTGAAGCTCATTGAAGCTCATGGTTTTTATGGCTCCGACAAATTGTTTTTGTGAAATTTTACATATTTCTTCAGTATAGTCAGCATTTTGTAGACTTATGGCTGAGTCCAATCAATCAAATGTCTAATTTGATTTGGAAGGAGCTGTTAAAAAACTTTTTTTTGATTTCAGTTGATTCATGATTGTTTTTGTTAATGTAAGTCAATTTGTATCCAAAACTCATCATTTTAATTTGACAGTGAAATTTTTAAGCAAATTGGCTGCATCGATATATTGGTAACATTTGGAATTTTTCTTGTTTTAACGGGGAAGCAGCAAAAACAGGAACAATTTTGGTTTAGTTAAAGAATTTGTACTTTATTGAAGTACTTTTGCCTTTTTTTATTTTCTTATGTTAGCTACAGACCAGACTGACTTTATATAAAAGCTGACTTATAGGTCTCAATTACGTACAAAGGGAGGTCAATGGACCTATATAAAAATTTCATTCCGAAGCCTATATTTTTGGCTTCATCACTATTTGCATAAACTTGTTCGCGAAATTTTCAGTTCTACCTGTATCCAAAACTCATCATTTTAATTTGACAGTGAAATTTTTAGACAAATTGGCTGCATCGATATATTGGTAACATTTGGAATTTTTCTTGTTTTAACGGGGAAGCAGCAAAAACAGGAACAATTTTGGTTTAGTTATAGAATTTGTACTTGAAAAATTATTCTGTTTGTAGTGGGTCGCCGCTTATATACTTTATTGAAGTACTTTTGCCTTTTTTTTATTTTTTTATGTTAGCTACAGACCAGACTGACTTTATATAAAAGCTGACTGATAGGTCTCAATTACGTACAAAGGGAGGTGAATGGACCTACATAAAAATTTCATCGCAAAGCCTATGTTTTTTTGGCTTCATCACTATTTGCATGAACTTGTTCGTGAAATTTTGAGTTCTACCTGTATTCAATGTCAATGTCTAGTCATACTAATGACATGCGCACTTGGCTTCTTAACCAGTAACCATTTAACATTTAAAGTTGAAAGCTTACGGTCGTTATGTTTTACGATTTTAAGGTATTTGTTTTCTAAAAGGGTATGGTAAGTTGAGATTTGCCAATTTCAATCTTATTTCTGCACATTTTCAAGAAGTCTCAGCAAAGATAGAGGTTGCAATTGATTCCAAATCTATTAAAAAATAGCTTTCTTTGCTGTTTTTTATTAACTGAATTTTGTGGCGTTGATACAGCGAAAATTCATAAATTTTGTTATTTGGCATTTTCCGATTTCTGACGTTCTCTTTTGCTGTCTTGATCAATCATCACATTAATGTCACATTAATGAAAAGTAGCATATAATTTAAATGTCGCTGAACTAAGGTGCAATTGACGATACTCAAAATTTTTATTGGAAAATTTTGATCTTATAAGCATCGACACAGTGTCCTCGCAAAATTGAAGTGACCTCTTGATTTTTGACAGCATTTTCTCCTTTTGATTTAGTATGACCTTCTGAGTAATGACAGGTCTCAACGGTATTCTATGAAGGTATAATTGAAGACTGTGAATCATTTCAGTTAGTTTCTATTTACTTTAACGACTTCGAATTTAATTGTTTTCAAAAAGTGTAAACAAATTTTGTAATTATGCCCTACTTGTTTTCTGTTTACTTGTTAATTATTCTCAAAATAGACAGATCCAATATCTATTCTGGTGACGTGCAAATAACTTGGCTCAGTATTTTTATTATCTGAGGCTATTTGGACCTTTTCATTAAGTTTTATTAAGAAAAAATAGGTAGACATTGATATTTTGTCGTAAAAAAACTTGTTGTTTTTATTTGATTTTATTGTTTGTATGGTCTTTTATGCTTCTTATAATGGCAGGTATCGTCGGCCTTGTAAGGAGTTGTTTTTTCATTTGTATAGTGGTTTAAAGTGGTTTTTTTTAATGGATACACCAGTTATTTTCGATCTTTTTCTATCTCTTCCTTGTTTGCGGGACAAATTATGTCGAAAAATTGCTTGAGCGGGGTCGGAATATTATTTTCAAAAGTGAGCCTCTTCACTAAATATTTTAAAAGAGATGCAAATAGAACATCGCAATTAATAAACAACATAAAAGAAACATCTTTTGAGGAGGGCCGGTCATAGTCTATGGTTGGGATTGCAAGTGAACGATGATTACATTTGACATATAAAAAAGCACCAGTATGTACTTTTGCCTCCAAATCATTGGTTACCGTTGTTTCTTTTTTTCATGCCCTTTTTAATTTATGCATACTTTTATTCTTTTAATTCTTATACTGATGGTTCTAATACTGATGTTTTTTAACTTATGAGATACTGCTTCTCGCTAATAATAAACAACCTAAATACATCTCCTAAGGAGGGCCGGTCATAATCAAGTGGGTTAAACACAAATCAACGATGAATATATTTTACATATGAGCATCAGTACTTTCTTTTGCCTGCAAACCATTGGTTACCGTTGTTTCTTTTCTTCAAACGCTTTTTAATTTATACAAAGTTTTATTCTTAGTTTCTAATTGCTTTGAAGTCTTCTCTCATGTCTAAATTTGGTGAAATGCTGTCTCTATTTGGCGACCAAATCCAAACCCAAGTGAACATTTCAAACAAACAATAATCAAAATTCAAGCATAAAACATTTAGAAATATGCATTTTGATTTGCCTTGCAATTTGGAGACAAAACTAATTTTGAGTTCTGCAATTAGTCCTTCTTTATTTTATTTCAGCTGCAAGCAACAAACCGCAAATTTTGCGGCCCCGCAACAAAACTGACGTGTTACTGTCTGAATTCGTCGCTTTTGAGAAGCACAAAACCTTTAATACCCCTAAAATTATTTTCAGAACAATTGTTTTTATTGAACTGTTTCTACTCAAGGCAATAATCGCAATAGTTTGTTAAATTTTTTATTGCTGCAAAAATGGAGATCAGAAATGACATTGTAATTAAGAGCAGTCTTGATGTCTTCAACAGTATTCCAGCGGAGCTTGAGAATTGAGTTTTGATGAGCATAGAACATTGAAGACATTTCGAGTGTTGATGAGCTTCGGTACAGTGTTAATTTCAGGTGACACAGCTAGCAAACTTTATAAACCGCAGGTGCTTGGAAAAGTGGAGCAGAAGACCAGAATTCGATGCATTGGCTGGGGCTCAGAACATAACTCTTGCATGATTTGAAGGCAACTTCGGAATATTTCAAGCTCATCAACCTCTGAGCGCTCAGAATCATCCACCAAATTTCGGCTAAATCTGACTTGCCTTTAGTTAATTCATTGCAGAATTTTTTCAAGGATCAATTTTGGAAAACCTATTAATAATAATGGGGATGGGAGTGTTTTCCTTAACTCCTGACATTCAGCAAAACTGTGCCGCGTTTTTGCTTGGTCCCCGTGAAATTTGAATACAGAAAATCCCTATGGATCACCCAAGCAGTCATTTTTCTTTTATCTGGCCAAATTTGTCTTTAGTATCAAAATGCAATCTTATATCGAATAACCATTGGATCAAAAGTATAAGCAGGATCAAACCTAATCGCAACGCGTCGAGCGCTGGAGTTTCGAATTTAGTAGCCTTCGAAGGGAAGCAACTGCCATGAAGCAGTCAAAAAAACAAAAAGTTAGCTAAATAGAAAAACAGAAGGCCGGAGAGTGCTCCCATCGCAATAATTTAATCTAATATCTTTTCTGGTGACGTGCAAGTAATTTGGCTCTGTATTTTTATTATCTGAGGCTATTTTGACCTTTTCATTAAGTTTATAAAGAAAAAATAGTTAGACATTGATATTTTGTCGTAAAAAAACTTGTTGTTTTTATTTGATTTTATTGTTTGTATGGTCTCTTACTTTCTTTAATGACAGGTATTATCGAGCTTGTAACGAGTTGTTTTTTCATTTGTATAGTGGTTTAAAATGGTTTTTTAATTGAAAACACCAATTATTTTCGGTCTTTTTCTATCTCTTCTCGTTTGCGGGACAATTAAGACAAAAACTTGCTTTAGCGGGGTCGGAATATTATGTGCAAAAGTGGGCCTCTTCACTAAATATTTTAAAAGAGATGCAAATAGAACATCGCAATTAAAAAACAACATAAAAGATACGTCTTTTGAGGAGGGACGGTCATAGTCTTTGGTTGAGATTGGAAGTGAACGATGATTAAATTTGACATATAAAAAAGCACCAGTATGTAATTTTGCCTCCAAATCATTGGTTACCGTTGTTTCTATACTTCATGCCCTATTTAATTTAAGCATACTTCTATTCGTTAATTCTAATTGTTTTGAAGTCTTCTCTCATGTCTAAATTTTGTGAAACGCTGTCTCTATTAAGTGACCAAACCCCAAACCAAGTGAACAATTCAAACCTTAAAAAAATTGAAAGTTCAACCACAAAAACCTATAGAAATGTTTTTTTCTTATTTGAGTTGCAAATTTGAGGCGAAACTAAATTTGACGCAATTGGTCCTTTTAAATTTTATTTCAGCTTCATGCTCATAAGTGTACCAACGCGCAACAAATTTTATGAGCAATTGTCTGAACTCATCGTTTTTGAGAAGCACAAAAGCTTTATTACTCCTGACTTTATTCTCAAAATTCTTCCTTTTATTGAACTCTCATTACTGAATGTATTATTTGCATGAGCTTGTTAGAATTTTGATTGCTGCAAAAAATTGGAATCAGAATTGATTTTGTAATTTAAAGCAAAACTTGCGGCTGACCACGTGTTCAACAGCTTTTCAGCGGAGCTTGAGAACTAATTTTTAATGAGCATTGAGCATTAAAAAGAGTTTGAGTGTTGATGAGCATTGGTACAGTACTACTAACAAATTTTTGAACTAACCGCAGCTGCTTAAAAAATGAGTTGAAGACCAGAAGTTGATACTTAGGCTGGAGCTCAGAAAAAATTGTCGGATAAATTAGAAAACAATTAAATTCGAAATTCTTTCCTAACAAAGTTTCAGCTAAAATTGACTAGACTGTAGTTAATTCTGTGCAGAATTTTTTGACTGATCAAATTGGGGAAAGAAGACTAATTTCAATCGGGATGGGAGTGTCTTGCCTGACCTCCTGGCCTTGAGTAAATTGTGCCCCTTATGCCGATTTGGTTGCTGGAAAATTTGCGTACAGAAGATCCCAATGGACCACGTAGGAAGTCAGTGACTGCTCTGAGAGCCCCGATTTTTATTTTAACTGAACAATTTTATCTTCAGTTTGAAAATGCATTCTTAGATCATGGTACCTTTGGATAAAAAAATATAATCATGATCTAAGTTTTTTGCAACTCGTCGAACACTGGAATTTTGAGTTTTGTAGCATTTTGGAAGCATGCAATTTCCATGAAGCAATCGAGAAAATAACAGTGTATTAAAAAAGAGAAATTGAGAAAAAGGCCGGAGAGTGCCCCCATCGCAATAAATGAAGTACTAAAAAGACACAAACGAAATTTTTGGCAAAGCAAGCCAAATCTGAAGCAACTGAAATGATTTGTTTCCGAGTTGGGCGTGTGGAGGAGCAGATTCAACAAATCGTTTTGCTAAGATAATTTACAAAAAGATGCTAGTCTTTGAATCCGCCCTTGTGGTGATGTACAGATTAGATTTATGTACAAATTAGATTGATGTACAGAATGCAATCAATTCAGTCAGTCTTTACCCTTTTTTGTCGGCAATCAGCAATTTTAATCAATTGATTGCAGATTTGACCAGTTTTTGTTACTGCCAGCACTGACCCCTATTCTGCAACAATACTACAGTGCAGAAAAAAAATCTTGTGCTCAACATAGCGATCCAATGCGTCCCTTGCTGTTGCCCTTGTCTATATGGCCAGAGATTGTACAAGAAAAAACAGCTAAATCCACAACTCACATGACAAGCCTAATAATTAAATGACGGCGCTGTCGAAGGATTCAACAACAGCAGAACAAGTTTTACAAATCGTGTTAACTGGCTGTTTTATATGTAAAATTTATTCATCGTTCATTTGCGTTCAACCTATTAGGTTATGACCAATCCTCCTTAAAAGATGTTTCCTTAATGTTGTTTATTAATAGCGACTAGCAGTCTCTCACTAGTTAAAACATATTAGTATTAGAACCTAAAAGTTCCGTTGTTCAGGAGGAACAGATTCAGTCAACATTGAGTCGAAAAACAATTGCGGCTTAATTGTTGGCTGAAACTCTTCTGCTTCATTATGGATTAAATACAATCAGCTAGAATGAAAACCCTATGTCCCCTTCGACTAGTTTATCACGTCAAAGATGGAAAAACCTAGTAACCAAATTTGCAAACAAATGAGTAAACAAATGAGAGCTGTGATTTTTGTTACCAAATTACCTAGCCTCAAACGGGGTCCCACGTAAGCCGTCTGATACTGATCGTGAAATTGTCTGAACCCTAACCGTGAGAGACGAATTGTGAGAAATGTTTGCCCCCACACGTTGCTGAAACTAATGTTTCCAGAAATTATATCCAAACTCCTTCTTCGGGATTTTTTCAAAAGAATTATGACTTCAATGAAATCAATCATCGTTGTATTGTTCCGGAGATAATAGACATGTTTTGCTGGTCTCAAGCAATATTGAAAAAATATCCAAGAACCATTGTGGACAGCTTCGGAAGATCAGTTTTTCTAAAATTTCAGAATTCTTCCTCTCAAACACAAGTCAAGAGGCCTCTTGCCTTGTGTTTGAGAGGAAGAATTCTGAAATTTTAGAAAAACTGATCTTCCGAAGCTGTCCACAATGGTTCTTGGATATTCTTCGATATTGCTTGAGAGCAGCAAAACATGTCTGATCTCTCCGTACCAATACGATAACAATTTAACTAATTTATGTCATAATTTTTCTTTAAAGAAATCCAGAAGAAAGAGTCTGAATCTAATTCGAGAGATATTATTTCCGACAATGCGTGGCAGCAAGCTTTTCTCCCAATTCAACCCTCAAGGTTAGGGTTCAGACAAATTTATGATTGTTTTTAATCCATAATAAAGCAGAAGAGTTTCAGCCAACAATTAAGCCGCAATTGTTTTTCGATTCAATTTTGACTTAATCTGTTTCTCCTGAATAACGGAAGTTTTAGGTTCTAATACTGATATTTTTTAACTAGCGAGAGACTGCTAGTCGCTCTTAATAAACAACATTAAGGAAACATCTTTTAAGGAGGAACGGTCATAACCTAATAGTTTTAACGCAAATGAACGATGAATAAATTTTACATATAAAAGAGCAGCAGTAACTTTTTGCGTGCAAATCGTTGGTTACTATCGCTTCTTTTCTTCAAACGCTTTTTAATTTGAGCAGTTTTTTGTTAATTTCTAATTGTTTTGAAGTCTTTTCTCATTTCTTAATTTTGTGACATGCTGTTTCTATTAGGTGACCAATTCCCAGCCCAATCGAACATTTCAAACGAAAAAATGAAAGTTCAAGCATAAAACGTACAGACGTGTGCATTTGATTTGCCTTGGAACAATTTTGAACTAAGCAATTAGTCCTTTTTTATATTATTTCCGCTTCATGCTACACGGCACTGTACCGCACCGCAACAAAACTGATGTGTAATTGTCTGAAATTACTGTCTTTGAGAAGCACAACACCTTTATTACCACTCACGTTACTTTAAAATTAAAGAATTTTACTGAACTCTTATTCTTGAATGTAATCATCGCAAGAGTTTGTCAATTTTTTGATTGCTGCAAAAATGGGAATAAGAAAAAACATTGTATTTCAAAGCAATATTTACGGCTTACGTCGTCGTCAATAGCATTCCAGCGGATCTTGAAAATTGAGTTTTGTTGAGCACTGAGCTTTAAAAACATTTTCAGCGTTCGTGAGCATTGGTACAGAACTGTTTCCCCGTGACACAGCCAGCTAAGACACTTTATGAACCGCAGGTGCTTAAAAAACACTGAGCAGGAGACCAAAACTTGATTTATTAGCTGATCAGAGTGAGAGTTTTTTTACTGATCAGTTTGAGGAAAGCAGACTAATTTTACTGGATGAGAGTAGTGGCTTACCTGACCTCCTGACATTGAGCAAAATTTTGCCCACTTGTGCCAACTTGGTCCCTGTTAAAATTGCATACAGATCCCAATGACTCACCCAAGCAGTCAGTGACTGCTTTGAGAGCCCAGGTTTTTCATTTAGTTTACCAAATTTATCATCAGTATGCAATTGCATTCTTAGGTCGAGCTGCCATTGGGGCAATAAAATAATCTAGATCAAACCTCGTCGCATTTCGTCGAGCGCTGCAGCTTTTAATTTCGTAGCCCTAAGAAGTATGCAACTAACATGAAGAAATCCAGATTCAACAGGGGAGCAAAATAGAAAAAAAAAGCCTGAGACTGCGCCCATTGCAACTAATGAAGTACTGAAGTGACTCAACAGAAAACGTTTGGCAAGCCAAATCTGAAGCATTTGAAATGATTCATTTTGAAGTTGGGTGTGTGGAAAGGCAGATCAAAAAATCGTTCTGCTAAGATTATCTACAAAAAGATGATATGTTTTGTGTCCGCCCTAATGTTATGTATATCGGCGTTCAGAATGCAATCAATTCAGTCAAGTTTTCACTCCTGTTGTTGGCTGTCAGCAATTTTATTTGATTCATAGCAGATTGCACTACTTTTTGTTACTGGCAGCACATATCCCATTCTGCAAAAACACAGCAGTGCAGAGAGAGTCTTGTGTTCAACATGGCAACCCAATGTGTCCTTTGGTGTTGCCTTTGTCTATGTGGCCAGAGATTTTACAAAAAGAGCTAAACCTGGACCTCACATGACACGCCTAAAACTTAGTAGACAGCATTTTTGACGGGTGCAACAACAACTCAACGAAACTTTACGAATCCTGCTAAGTGGATGACCGCGGGAGATCTCTTGCCTCGTGAATGAGAAGAACAATTTCAGAAAAACTGATCTTCCGAGATGGTCCACAATGGCTCTTGATTTTTCTTCGACATTGTTTGAGGGCACCCAAACTTGTCTATTCCTTACCAATGCAACAATAGAACTTTTTGATGTCATATTATTTTTGAAAATTCCGGAATGAGTTTGGATCTAGTTGCCAGAAACATTAGTGCCGACAATGTGTGGCAGAAAGCACTTCTACCAATTCGTCTCTCAGCATTAGGGTTCAGACAATTTCAAGACCAGTATCACACGGATAACTTGGGACCCCGCTTAGAGTCAGGTGATTCGGTTACAAAGTTCACAGGTCGTTTTGTGAGAATTGAAAGGAGAACAGATATCAGTGAATAGGAGCGCTACATTGCATTGCGTTCTCTTCCACAATCAAGCCCATGGTTAGCTTTAGCTTCCATACCTAACACAGTCCTGCACGTGTCTCAAAAAACAAATTGGTTGAGACGGACTTGGATTTAAGTTTACAATTTTGAGAGAAAAGGATCAAAAACTTTTACTTTTCACTTGCGGAAAAAAGGGAAGTAGACTGACAAAAATTGATTCTTTAAACGTTTGATCTCTTGTATTGATAACCAAAATTATGTTAACAAATTAATTGTCAACTAAAAACTGATGTTTGCCTAATTTTAAGTGGCTCTGCCTTGACTCATTATCTTTGCAAATTTGGTTACTAGGTTTTCCCATCTTTGACTTGATAAACTAGTCCAAGGGGAATTGAGGTTTTTAATCTTGCTGATTGTTTCCAATGCACAATGAAGCAGAAAAGTTCTAGCTAAAACTTATACCACGATTGTTATTGGATTCTATTGTGACTAAATTTGATGCTCCGGAATGACGGAAATTTTAGGTTCTAATATTGATGTTTTTTAAATTGCGAGAGACTGCTTGTCGCTATTATAAAACCTAAAGGAAACACCTTTTAAGGAGGACCGGTCATAATCTAATGGATTGACCGCAAATGAACGATGAATAATTTTTACATATAAAAGAGCATCAGTATTAATTTGCCTGCTTGGTTACCGTTGCTTTTTTTCTTCAAACAATTTTTAATTTAGGCACAGTTTAATTCCCAAATTCTAATTGTTTTTGATTCTTTTTTCATGCCTAAATTTTGTGGCATGCTGTCTCTATAACGTGATCAAATGCGAACCCAAGTTAACATTTCAAACCAAAAAAATTCGAAGTTCAAGCATAAAACGTAATGAAAAGTGCATTTTTAATTGCATAGCAACATTGAGGCAAAATTAATTTTGAACCTGCAGTTGGTCCTTTTATATTTTATTTCAGCTTCATGCTACACGTTGTACAACCCCGCAACAAAATTGATGAGTAATTGTCTGAATTCATCGTTTTTGAGAAGCACAATACTTTTGTTACCCCTAATGTTATTCTCAAAATAATGACTTTTACTGAACTCTTATTACTGAATGTAATAATCGCAAGAGTTTGTTAGAATTGTGATTGCTGCAAAAATTGGAAATGGAATTGATATTGTAATTCTAAGCAATATTTGCGGCTTACCACGTGCTCAAAAGCATTCCAGCAGAGCTTGAGATTTGAGATTTAATGAGCATTAAGCATTAAAAACAGATTGCGTGTTGATGCGCATTGGTACAGTACTGTTTTTTGCCGCGACACAGCTAAAACTCTTTACAAACCGCAGGTGCTTGAAAAAATGAGCAAAAGACCAGAACTTGATAAATTAGCTAACGCTCAGAACTCAACTTTCAGGTAAATTTGAAATCAATTACGGTATATTGCAAGTTCATCAAACTCTGAACGCTCAAAATTATCTTTAAATTTTTAGCTGAAATTGACTAGCATTTAGTTAGTTCTGTGCAGAATTTTTTCACTGATCAATTTGAGGAAAGCAGACTAATTTTACAGAGGATGGGAGTTTCTTATCTGACCTCATGACATTGAGCAGAATTCTACCCACTTCTGCCCCTTGTAAAATTTTCAAGCCGAATGGCTTACCCATGCAGTCAGTGACTGCTCAGAGAGCCCAGGTTTTTCTTTTAACTCACCAAATTTATCTCCAGTATCAAATTGCATTCTTAGATCGAGCTACAAATTGGGGCAAAAAATAATCTAGATCAAATCTCTTCAAAGCTATTCGCAGCGCGTTGAGCTTTAAATATGGTAGCCTATGGGAGGATTCAACAAGCAGGAAGCAATCGAGAGAATAACAAGGTAGCAGATTTAAAAATTAGAGAAAAATACCCCGTCGGAAAAATTTAGGTACTAAAGTGACTCAATAGAAAATGTTTGGCGATGAGAGCCAAATTTGCAGCAACTAAAATGCAAAGTTCGGTGTGTGGCAAGGCAGATAAAATGAACCATTCCGCTAAGATTTTTTACAAAAAGATGCTATTCTTTGGGTCCGGCCTGGCGTTGTGTAGATTGGCGTTAAGAATGCAATCAATTCACCACATTTTTTGTTGGCTGTCGGCAATTTTTTCGGGTCGTAGCAGATTTCACTCCTTTTTGTTACTGCCAGCACATATCCTCATTCTGTAAAAAAAACTACAGTTCAGAGCGAATCTCGTGTTCAACATGCAACCCAATGGGTCCGTTGGCCTTTGTCTATGTGGCCAGATATTTTACGAAAAAGAGCTAATTCCGGACATTACACGACACAGTGACAGCTTTGAGAGCCCAAGTTTTTCTTTTAATTCACCAAATATATCTTCATTTTCAAATTGCATTCTTAAATCGAGCTACAATTGGGGAAAAATATAGAACAAAGCTCTTCGCAACGCCTCGGGCGCTGAAGCTTTAAATTTGGTAGCCTTTGGAGGATGAAAACAACTACCATGAAAACAACAGGGTAGCAAAATTGAAAATTACAGAAGAAGGCCCCATCGCAATAATTTAAGTACTAAAGTGACTCAATAGAAAATTTTTGGCGATGCAAGCCAAATCTGAAGTAACTAAAATGCAAAGTTGGGTGTGAGGCAAGGCAGATAAAATAAACCATTCTGCTAAGATTATCTACAAAAAGGGTATATGATTTGTGTCCGCCCTGGTGTTATGTAGTTTGGCGTTCAGAATGCAATCAATTCAGTCAAGTTTTCACTGCTTTTGTCGGCTGTCAGCTTTTTGATTTGGGTTATAGCAGATATCACTACTTTTTGTTACTGGGAGCATATATGCCCTTTCTACAAAATTACTTCAGTGCAGAGGGAGTCTTGCGTTCAATATGGCAACCCAATGTGTCCGTTGGTGTTGCTTTCGTCTATGTGGCCAGATATCTTACAAAAAAGGTCTAATTCGGGACCTCACACCACACACTTATTACTTTTTAGATGACTGCCTTGTTGACGGGTTCAACAACAGCTGAACAAAATTTTACAGATCCTCTTAAATGACTGCCTGCGAGAAACCTCTTGCCTCGTGTTTGAAAAAAGTTCTAAAATCCAGTTAAACTGATCTTCCAAGACGGTCCGCAATAGGTTTTGGGTATTGTTCGACAATTTTTCAGGGCACCAAATTTTGTCTATTCTCTCCGTACCAATACAACAATTGAACTAATTGAGGTCATAAAAATTTTGGAGACTCTAGAAGAGAATGAATCAAAGAGCTTGAATCAAAATAATTTATCTCCGACAATACGTGGAAGCAGGCATGCCTCCCAATGCGTCTCTCAAGGTTAGGATTCAGACGTTTTCAAGATCAGTATCAGATGGCTTACGTGGGATCCCTCTTAGCGTCAGGTGATTTGGTTACAAAATTCACAGTTCTCTTAGTGAGAAACTTGCTTTTCTAGCTCTTTACGAGAGCTTTGATTCTTTTGGGTTACGATTGTTCTTCCAAAAAATCCAAGGGGCTTTATATCTCTAAAAATTGTGGGGTTTGAACGAAGACCAGGCATTGGTGAGAGGGAGCGCTAGATTGCATTGCGTTCTCTTCCACAATAAGGTCCATGGCCAGCTTCAGCTCCCAAACATACTATAGGCCTGCAGGTTTCTCAAAAAAAAGTTTTAGACTAACTTAGAATTTAGGTTTACGACTTTGAGACAAAATGACCAAAAACTTTTCCCCTATAGAGGGAAGGAAATGAAATGGACTGATAAAAATTGTTTCGTGAAACATTTGATCTGTTTTATTGATAACCATGCTATGTTAAGCAAGTTAGTTGTCCTTTATAACTTTTGTTTGCCTAATTTTTTCGCGTTTCATCAAATAAAGTGCCTCTGCTTTCACTATTACGGAAATGATAACGAAAATTTTTGGTTCTAAAACTGATAATTTTGTCTAACTTATGAGAAACTGCTTGAAGTTTTACCAATTAAAAAGGATATTTAATATAAAAGACCAGTATACATTAGAATTACAGTGTTTTTTGCATCGACGCTTCTTATACTGAGCCCGAGGACCACGTAGCGTGGTATAAGAATTTCTCAGATACTGTTTTAGAACTTGACGTATCTTTACTTTTTGGATCTCTAAATTGCTTGGAACGTAAGACCTACGCCCTACTGAAGGTGCACCCACTATTTGGGCCCAAGCATTCGAGTGACAGCGTACTTAGTTCATCGAATTCTAAAATGTAATCTAACAAACGCAATCCCACAAAATTTTTTATTACAAAATAGCTCGCCCAAACAAAACAAAAAATTGGGTAACTTTGTGCCAAGTGGTATTTATTTATTAATTTAACTTAGCTAAAGTTAAACAAGTCACAATAAATTCTTCAACAAACGTAGATAAAAATGTGTAGATCAAATTGAGCGGAGTTATTTTTGGACGCGCGCAAAAACCAAATTCCCACTAGATAAAGTTTGGTAAGTTTGCTTTAACGAATTTACGTTTAGCTTAACTTCACGTTAACTTTAGTTAGGGTAATATATTACCTTAACGTTGTTAAGATAAATTTATTTTAAACTAGATTAACTTTTTTTGTTCGATGTTTGGGTTTTTGAATCCAATTTTCTCGTTCATGCATCGACAAAATTATCAAACCCGTAGAAAACCGTTTTTGTATCACTCCAATTTATTTTTAATCAATCAGTGAACGAATACTGAGAAAATTATTGGAAATTTACCTTAAAGCACCTCAACGGACGCTAAATTTAGTTAAATTCTTTAGTTTTCGCCTGAAATTTGAGGGGGGGGGGGCACCTCATCTTTTAAATTTAATTTCCTTTAAAACCACTTTAAGTTTTTACCTAAACTTTTCCTTTAGGTGATTTTACCCTAACTGTTCAATGTTTCGGGTAAATTTAATTTATTTCCAGGTAAAATTTAGGTGAAGCACCCCTAAATTTTTGGGTACGTCTCAGGTGAAGTTGAAGCAAGTTAAGGCAAGTTCAAGTAATGCAAAATTGCTTGCACATTTAAGGTAAGTTAAGGTGTTTTGTCAGGTAAAATTACCTGAATTTTATTTAGTGTATTCGAAATCAACCAGCGCCCAGGTTTAGACATCGACTTATAATAAAATCAACGTTCTATAGTAGGAGATCAGAATTGACTATGAACACACGGTCTATCATTCTGTTTAAAACTGAGCGAGTCAAGGAAATTTTCCTACAATTTCAAGAAAAAAGTGAGAATCAGCTTTTCGCCAGCGCAATGGAACTTAACAGACCATGGGTTTGCTAACGAACGCCTTCATAAATTTTAAATACTTGAGATTCCGCAAGTACTCTATAAAGCAATTTTGGTTGGATTAATGAAACTAGGTACCATAGAACTTACATCATTAACTCTATAGCCATGAGTTCATTACACTGAGGAAAAATGGCGTAAATTTTTCAGTTACGCATTGAGGCTTGTGTGGACAACGCAGTGACACGCATCAATTAACCACAACTTCAATTCTCAAATTTATATTTATCAAGTATGAGAAACGGTTCAAAAATTCAGTTTTCTTAAGAGCCATTTTATCTACAAAAGCTAGTTTGCATTTTGCCTTCTTTATATTCAATGGGTAATATGCGGGCCTTTCATCTATTGTTTACAACCACCTTTATTTAGGTGCAATTGAAACCCTATAAAAAGCGATCGTGGTTAACAGTGACAAATTCGAGTAAATTTACTAGGACAGACGTACATGCAGCTTATTGTTTAGTGTATTATTTATTAGCAACTGCAATTACAAATAATGGAATTTATGAAGTTAAAAAGCAGAGTTGTTTTAGTTCCCACGCCTTCAGAGTAGAAATTCTGGAAAAAAAACACTATCCATCGACAATAAGGATTCATCCATCACTTATATGGGTCGCGCTAAAGACGAGCATCAAATTTGAGCCGAGCTAAAGTCGAGCAGCAAAAATGTGGGTTGAGCTAAAGTTGAGATGTCCACTAACGTCGAGCTAAAATCTTTTCACTAATTGCGACGATGGTCGTTTTTTTTATACCTTCTTTTTGGTTCAGCATGGTCTTTTCATAAGCCGAGGCCTAATCCTTGGCGAGGTTAATGTTGAACGAAAAACTTCATCATGCAGCTGGCTGCCTATAGTGTGATATAACAGGCAGAAAAACCCGTTTATACATTTAAAAATTTCATAAGTACTCTGTATCTACAATCAAAATATAATACAAATAATCAATTACAATCCCATTAAAGACTTTAGTAAGTTGAGTTTGCGTGACCTTGGCTGCGGGATCTGATCCGGACCTCTAGCTGGACATGCTTTTTGGTTTACGTCATCAAATTTCAAGTTCACGCCCTGTTTGTGTAGTTCCTTCTCTAATCGGTGCATGTGATAATCCCTGTCATCTGGGAATCGTTGTCGAGAACTAATCCAGGCCAGCTCTGTCTTGATCACGCCTACTTGTTGGCAGCTATAGCAAATGGAGAAGTTATCGTCTAGGTAGAGGACAAAGTTGTTGGGGGAGGAGTTATCAGATACTGGTGCCCATTTGGGTACTTCGAAGCGGAAAGATCCGGTTGATTCGTCCGTTTGTGTTGCTGTCAGGATCGTGCTTCTATATTTCTGGCCATTGTACGCAGTATTGTTCACGTGCAACAAATAACCTAAACATAACTCACTTCAAGTTTTTGTTAAAAATGCTTTTTGAGAACCGGTTGAGAATTAGTATTACAGAATAATTTGAGATAAAGTAATATACGACTACTCTATCCCATGGAAATAATAATTGGGGGGATTTTCAAAAATGATGGATAGATTGCATTTTGCGATGATAAGTGACGACACCCCTCAAAGGCTTATTTGCCTTTTAGAATGCTGTGGATGTTCAACAACACGTTGTATTTTCTTCACAACGGCTGCTTTTACGTTCAATCACTCATTTCAAGTTCTAGGAGAATTTTAGGATGCCAAAAATTCAAAATGCGCATTTGTTTAGAGATTTAGATATCCACGATAGTGAGAAAAAACGCCGCCCCCACTCGTATATAAGGTTATCTACACACTGTGACATCTAGTCCAAACTCTTGTTGATATATAGACCAGAATCATTATAAAAAAAGCGCATACAGTATTATGTCAACATTTTTTTTCGCAGGTTGAAGTAAACAGTTCATAATTCTTCAATTGAAGGCAACAAAACTTACCCAATTGGGTACAGAAATAAATCTAAACCAACCTGCCGAATCGTACTCCAGAGAC
Source organism: Convolutriloba macropyga (assembly GCF_964194025.1). Lineage (NCBI taxonomy): Eukaryota > Metazoa > Xenacoelomorpha > Acoela > Convolutidae > Convolutriloba > Convolutriloba macropyga. Next base: position 15,224,653 of record NC_134469.1, on the reverse strand, counting down.
ATAGTGACAAAATTGCAAAACTTTCCGGGCTCCCCCAGGGTATCGGCCCGCTTCTGTTCATACCAGATGCCCCCCAGGGTTGACTGTTCTACAAATATGGGGTGGACCTTGGCACATTTCCCGAATCTAAGGTCACATCTGAACTGGGAAAGGAATAGGATCGGGATAATTATCAGAATTATCAACAGATGCATACTTATAAACACTACTCTATTAACAAGATCCACGTGGTTGATATTTATAACTTTATTAATTACAAACAAACCAACTATCTATTTCCTGAGTTTCTTGGGTCTCTGATGTTGTCATTTATGATTGACAAACAATTCAAGTGCTAGTATTATTGAACAATCGTGAACAGAGTGGTTTAACATGGTGCCATATATAATTAAAGCAAAGTTACGGGTGTTTGAAAGTCGACTGTTCATGATAATAAAACTTGCATAACTTCACAGCCTTGTTATGAAAGCTCACATCATTTAATTATTTTACTGGCTAGCAATCCTCTGTCAAAATTATGGTAGCTAGGAATTAGAATTAAGTTCTGCTCTTTTTGACTAATGTGAATTCTCCATATGTTTTGTACTTAATTAATAAATATGATTAGAGATTACTTTAGCTCTCTTTGTCACTATTGTCCTCAAGTTCGGCGAACCCATGCATGTTAACTAAGTGTGATCTTTTCCAGAACTTACATTTTTGTGTAATAGTTTCAGCCAAATAAAACTTACTTGAACGCTTTTCAAATTATTTGTACTTCGAAAAATTCTGGCATTATTCAGACACTTAGTTTCTTCGTAGGTAAAATTTATGTCAGAATAATTCGGATTTGAGATCCAACTACAAAAGCGCAACTCTTTTCTGTTATTGAAAGGTGGATAACCCTTAATTTTTTCAAGATTTTTGATCGACCAAATAACACTCGATCAATGGCATTGAAGAGTAATTTTGAGAGGTGAAACAATAGCAGCGTTTTTGCTCATGATTTCGACCTCATGCAATGAGTGACGAAGGAACTGACAACTAGGCATTTTTGACTGAAAGAATAAACTCACAGCAAGCAACTTAATTTTTTTCAATGTCATATTTTTCATTAAAATGAATGATAGCCACTTGAACAAAACGATCATGCATTTTTAAGTATTTTTCAGAATACTTCCCTCTCAAGTTCAAATACAAAATAAAGTCAAATTAAAAAAAACCTTGAATTCAATTCTTCCAGAGTGGACATGCCACGCTGCGTGACGGTAGCAACACAACTTTCTGCATATGAAAAGCTTTTTCTCTACAGTAACAGGTTGACTCCTAAACACCTGAAATTGATTTTTCGAACAAACTAAATTTAGACTTTTTTTCTTGAATCGGCGCTCAAATGACGTTAAACAGGGTTCTTTTCAGAAATCTCGCTTAAGAAAACCTCAGAGCAATTATTTCCATTAAGCTGATTAGTGGATTGAAATATTTGAAGACATATTAGAGTCTAGACCTATTTTGACACTAAATGTCGTGACAACACTTCAAAAATAGCAGCGAGCTAAATTTTCCGCTATAAAGTCAACAAAGGTTCTCTAATGTTAAAAACAACCTTTCAACAGCATTCTAATTAATCTGTTTAAACTGTTTACTATACTTCCGATAAACAATTCAATAGAAACATTGGCTGAAATATAGCATACAGATTGCCAAAACAGCCGCGAAATAGAGTGCTTAGACTTCTTGTAGAATGTAAAACTAAAACTGTAGCGTGAAAACTGATAGTATATCAAACAAGGAGGCTCGTTAATATGCGTTTGCACATGATGTTCCGACCCGAGCTCATCTACATTTTTGACTTAATTGACAACCAGATGAAGAGATAATCAAAAATAGATGTTTGAATTGAAAAAAATCGTTACATGCCAAAAATACTAATTCAATTACCTAATGCCATGCTTCATTACAGCACTCACGAGATCTGCCATCAAAAAGACTCCGAGAAAAATCAAAAAATGAAAAATGTAAAAAAAAATCAATGCAAAAATTCAATATCTAAAATTAAAAGCACCTAGTAACAACGCCAAAATGCAATCAGGTAAAATCTTAACTACAAAAATTTGCGTTTTCTTAACTATACAGCAGCTGGGAGCGTTCCTTATTAAGACTAGGTAACAAGTCGATAAAAAGGTAACAAGTCGATAGTTCTTGATAAATTTATAAAATTACAAACAATTTGCGAAAAGACAAATTCTTGAAGCCATAAAACCATTAGATATTATTTTGAATATTGTTTTTTATTTCAAGTGTTAATCAACCTAATTCAGCTACAATTATACTTTAGCGATTAAATAAACTCTCTTGGGCCTCATTTGAAATTCATTGGGATCTGTTATTGAGCGAATGTGCCACAAGAAGACAAAAGAAACACAAATATCGACCGCTCACCAAACTTCCGTGAAAACGCATACTGTCCAATAAAGACAACATCATAATATCAGGAGACATAGTAATTTTTGGATTACAAGGAATTGCATGCGACCTCACAATGGTAAGAGTAAGTTACAAGTTGACGAAAACAACAAAAAATTGAAAACGTTAAAAAATTTAAAACGAATAATATCATAAACTTCGCTATATACTGACTTCAATGAGTACACTCATTCATTCAAACCTCAATTAGATACCTATGGACCTCTCAGCATTTTACGACTACACAAAAATAAAAACAGGCAAAAAATATCAAAATCAAAAATACTGAAAAAGAAAGTGTCGAAGCCATTAAAAAAACTTTTCAAGCAGAACTTTTTTGTTTTCAGATAACTTTATAACAGCGATGTGATTCTCTTCGATTAAAACAATATGAATTCAAAAAATCAGCAAATATGAACAAATATATTAAAACCACGAATTTTTTGAGAAAACCCGTAGTTTCAACACCATTAACTTCCATAGCTTTCAACGGCAGGCAAGAACTACGCTAAGTTAAGCCTCGGTGGGAGGACAATGATAAGTGTCGTTCATCAATAAGAAATCACAATAGAATAAGTCCTATGGCTATGAAAATAACAAATACATGCAAAAACACAAAACTCAGTACAAAAGTGCGAGAAGAATGTAACGAAGCTATTTAAAACAAAAATATTTCTCTAGAAAAATTATGTATAACCAGTTGACTTCTCTAAGCCAATGGGAACTATAAAAATTGCAATAATGTGAAAATATTTCAAAAGGAACCAAAATTATGAAGAAATATCAATAATTAAAAATTATGAAAACTATGTGTCATCAAAGTCATAACACCAATAGTTCAAAAATAAAACCAATAACCAGTTTAATATTGGTTGCAGTAGAGGAGAAGGGGTCCTGTCATTACTGAAGCTGTCTTGCAGTTCAAAAAATTGAGTTTAGGATCAGTTAACTTTTAAAAAAATTTCGAAAGACTCTTTTTAGTCTTAGGAACTATTAGCTGTCCACTGAAAGCACTAGATAGGTTAACTCAAAGCTCATTAGCAAACCTATTGCACTTTTTGTCAACGGCTCTATGCCATAGGACTACAAAAGTCAGTAAAATTTCAAAAAATCAAAATTACGAAAACTCAAGAGTCGAAGCCAAAAACATGGGCGATTTCTTAAAATTTTTTTTGTTCTTTGTGCATCATTTGACTGTAAATGGGGTTTGTCATTAACGGAACCTCGATATGGAAAGTGACTAGTCTCTAAGTGACTAGAAACAATAAACATGAAAAGTCGTCTAACAAAAACAGCTCTCTATGAGAATTCAAATTTTTTTGATAGTGAACTTCACTAAGAGAACAGAACTAGCTTTTTTCGCCTTTCGTCTATTAGGAACAAAAATTCAATTTATTTTGTAGCGCGAAATTTAGTTTTGAAATAAAATATTTAAAGAAAAAACCATAAATTGAACAAAAATTAGGCTCAATAAGAAGAAAATAATGCCGTGTTCAAACAAAACTTTCAACCTTGACAAGTCCTCGAAAAAAAAAATTATTCAAATTTTTTTTTAAATTTCAAATTCTACGCTGGACGAGCTTTTCAATGATACCATTCACATTTATCTACGATGAATAATATCGAACGGTCAAAGTTGACTGAACAAAATAACATTTGAGCATAGAGTCCCCCCCCCCCCCCCCCCACGTGGGGTCGGAACAAAAATTTATATAATTTTAAGACCGAGCACAACAAAAATTTTGTGCTGAGTTAAGTTTTTCGCAATTGATTTTCGCAATTGATTTTCGCAATTGATTTTCGCAAAATTTGATTGACAAGTTTAGGTTAATAAGGCGAATGGTGTCAGATAAAAATTTGGATCTATTCTGTTTTGCCCCTCCCTCAGCTTGATGGGTTTATATCTTTTACGCCCCTCAGGCGCACGTGCTATTTTTTACATAGTATTGTGCTATATAACATATATTTTGTAACTGGGGGCGTAAAAAACACTGGGGGGCAAAACAGAGTAGACCTCAAAATTGTTCCATGTGACTTTGAACTGACAATTAATGTCAAGAACTGTGAGATAATGACGTAACCTACAATGTCGATAAGCGGCGGAACAGATAAGTAGCTGAACAAACTGTCGCTTATAGATTTTAAACCTTGATCAAAAGGTCGGCAAAATTTGATTCATACAATGCACTATTTGCACTCCTCGGCTATTTAAAACTTCAATAAATTTTTTAGCAGATCAAAACATCCACTGAAAAGTTTTGCCTTTAATTTTTAATTGTTCCGACCCCACTTGTGGGAAGAGGAACTATATACTCAAATCGGTTTTTGGCCGATTGATATATTCATCAAAGAGAAATGTGAGTGGTATAATTAAAAAGCTCATCCAGCGTAAATTTGAAATTAAAAAGATTTTTTTGAATTTCGCTTTTTTTTCGAGGAGTTATCGAGGTTTAAAGTTTCATGTGAACAAGGGATATGTGCCTCACTTTAACGGTAATTTTTGTTCAAATTAACACGTTTTCTATGAAATTTCTACTTAAAAATTACATTTTATGCCACAAAGCAAAATCAATTTTCGTGTTCCTAATAGACAAAAGGTCATAAAAAGACTAGTTCTGGTCTCATAGGGAAGTTAACTGTAAAAAAAATCGAATTCTATATAAGAGCTATTTTTAAGAAAATTTTGCATATATTTTTTTGTTTTTTCAAGCTATCAAGAGACTAGTCGCCCTTCATATCAAGGTTCCGTTAATGACAAACGTCATTTACAATCAAATGAAGACAAATGAAAAAAAAATCGTTTTCAAGGAATCGCTCATGTTTTCTTTGGATTCGACTCTCAGTTTTCGTAATTTTAAGTGAAATTTTGATTAATAGCCGCCCTCATCTTCTCAGCCGGCTATTATAGCGCTTCTATGTTTTTTTACTTCGTCTAACTTTTTTTCGATTTACCCATTTTGCCGCTTTTTCGATATTTTTGCGTGAAAACTTTATGACTTCTCTAGGATAGTTTCACTCTTCTGTCATTCTGCTCAAAGTCCTTTTAAACAACAGCTGCTCAGCAAAGCAATTCAAAATGAAGAGAGTCAGTACAAAAATAATCAAAGTCAGAAATAGAACCGGATAAACCCATAAAGCCCATTTTTAGATGCCCGGTACTTGTACTTTGTTCTCATAAGTTTTAATTACTATCTATAATGCTTATTAGTATTGATACTAGACCCTGTAGCCTCTCACTGAGAGACAAGAGTATGTTCAATTACGAAATGACATCAAATTAAATAGCACTTGAAAATGTTTTTAAATAAAAATCAACGGCGGCTATTTTCCGGCAATCTGTCTGGTATGTTTTTCTTTTTGAGGTTTTACTAAATTTTTGGACTGCTATGGCATAAAATCGTTGACTAAAAGTGCAACAGGTTTCATAATGAGCATTAAGTGAACCTATCTAGGGCTTTGATTGGACAGCTAATGGCTGTTAAGACTTTGAAAACAAATATTCGAATTTTTTTAATATTAACTAATCATAAACTTAATTTTGGTGAACTGCTTTAACTCAGTCTCAGCAATGCCAGGACCATCTTCTTTCCTACTGCAACCAAAATAATTCCCGTTAGGGGTTTTATCTTCTAACTGTTGTTTATATGACTTCAATGGTACAAGATTTCAAATTTTTTTTTGCACATATTGTTATATTGATTCCTCTTGAAATATTTTCACGTTATCTTAATATTGATGGCTCCCATTAGCTTAGAGAAGACGTTCAATGGATCATAAAGATAGTTTTCAGAGAAAAACTTATGGTTTAAATGGCTTCAACACTTTCTTCTCGCGATTTTCTATTGAATTTTTGGTTTTTGCCTGTATTTGTTGTTGTTTTCATAGTAATAAGACTTATTGTTATGTCTTATTGATTATCTATGCATGACAAACATGCTTTTGATTGCATCGAGGTACAACTAAGCGTATTTTTTGACTTGCGTTGAAAACCATTGAAGTTAATGGCTGTTAAAACTTTTAAAAAAATTAAAAAATTTTCTTTTGAACATTAATCAATCTTGAACTTATTTTCGTGAATTATAGGTCGGTCTCAATAAGGAAAGAATCTTTTTCCTTTCTACTTCAACGAAAAATTTTTACATGTGACTTGGAACTGACAACTAATGTCAAGAACTGTGAGATAATGACGTAACATACGATGTCGATAAGCGGCGGAACAGATAAGTAGCTGAACAAAAGGTTTCTTATAGATTTTAAACCTTGATCAAAAGGTCGGCAAAATTTGATTCATACAATGCAATATTTGCACTCCTCGGCTATTTAAAATTTCAATAAATTTTTTAGCAGATCAAAACATCCACTGAAAAGTTTTGCCTTTAATTTTTAATTGTTCCGACCCCACTTGTGCGAAGAGGAACTATAAACTCAAATGGGTTTTTGGCCGATTGATATATTCATCAAAGAGAAATGTGACTGGTATCATTAAAAAGCTCATCCAGCGTAAATTTGAAATTGAAAAGATTTTTTTGAATTTCGCTTTTTTTTTCGAGGAGTTATCGAGGTTTAATGTTTCATGTGATCAAGGGATATTTGCTTCACTTTAATTTTTGTTCAATTTAACAAGTTTTCTATGAAATTTTTACGTCAAAATTAAACTTTACGCCACAAAATAAATCAATTTTGTGTTCCTAATAGACAAAAGGCCATAAAAAAAAATAGTTCTGGTCTCATAGGGAAGTTAACTGTAAAAAAAATCGAATTCTATTTAAGAGCTTTTTTAAGAAAATTTTTGCATATTTTTTTGTTTTTTCAAGCTACCTAGAGACTAGTCGCCTTTCATATCAAGGTTCCGTTAATGACAAACCTCATTTACAATCAAATGAAGACCAATGAAAAAAATCGTTTTCAAGGAATCGCTCATGTTTTTTTTTTGGATTCGACTCTCAGTTTTCGTAATTTTAAGTGAAATTTTGATTCATAGCCACCCTCATCTTCTCAGCCGGCTATTATAGCGCTTCTATTTTTTTAACTTTGTCTAACTCTTTTTCGCTTGACCCATTTTGCCGCTTTTTCGACATTTTTGCGTGAAATCTTTTTGACTTCTCAAGGATAGTTTCACTCTTCTGTCATTCTGCTCAAAGTCCTTTTAAACAACAGCTGCTCAGCAAAGCAATTCAAATTGAAGCGAGTCAGTACAAAAAAATCAAAGTCAGAAACAGAAACTGGATAAACCCATAAAGCCCATTTTTAGATGCCCGGTACGTGAACTTTGTTTTCATAAGTTTTAGTTACTATTTATAATGCTTATTGGTATTGATACTAGACCCTGAGAGACAGGAGTATGTTCAATTACAAAATGACATCAAATTAAATCGCGCTTGAAAATGTTTTTAAATAAAAATCAATTTCTGTTGATATTTTCTTTTTTTTAGAATCCCAAAAGAGTTATGCGAATCAACGGCGGCTATTTTCCGGCAATCTGTCTGGTATGTTTTTCTTTTTGAGGTTTTACTAAATTTTTGGACTGCTATGGCATAAAATCGTTGACTAAAAGTGCAACAGGTTTCATAATGAGCATTAAGTGAACCTATCTAGGGCTTTGATTGGACAGCTAATGGCTGTTAAGACTTTGAAAACAAATATTCGAATTTTTTTTTAATATTAACCAATCATAAACTTATTTTTGGTGAACTGCTTTAACTCAGTCTCAGTAATGACAGGACCATCTTCTTTCCTACTGCAACCAAAATTATTCCCGTTAGGGGTTTTATCTTCTAACTGTTGTTTATATGACTTCAGTGCTACAAGATTTCAAAATTTTTTTTTGCACATATTGTTATATTGATTCCTCTTGAAATATTTTCACGTTATCTTAATATTGATGGCTCCCATTGGCTTAGAGAAGACGTTCAAGGGATCATAAAGATAGTTTTCAGAGAAAAACTTATGGTTTAAATGGCTTCAACACTTTCTTCTCGCGATTTTCAATTGAATTTTTGGTTTTTGCCTGTATTTGTTGTTGTTTTCATAGTCATAAGACTTATTGTTATGTCTTATTGATTATCTATGCATGACAAACATGCTTTTGATTGCATCGAGGTACAACTAAGCGTATTTTTTGACTTGCGTTGAAAACCATTGAAGTTAATGGCTGTTAAATCTTTTAAAAAAATTAAAAAATTTTCTTTTGAACATTAATCAATCTTGAACTTATTTTCGTGAACTATAGGTCGGTCTCAATAGGGAAAGAATCTTTTTCTTTTCTACTTCAACGAAAAATTTTTACATGTGACTTGGAACTGACAACTAATGTCAAGAACTGTGAGATAATGACGTAACATACGATGTCGATAAGCGGCGGAACAGATAAGTAGCTGAACAAACTGTTTCTTATAGATTTTGAATCTTGATCAAAAGGTCGGCAAAATTTGATTCATACAATGCAATATTTGCACTCCTCGGCTATTTAAAATTTCAATAAATTTTTTAGCAGATCAAAACATCCACTGAAAAGTTTTGCCTTTAATTTTTAATTGTTCCGACCCCACTTGTGCGAAGAGGAACTATATACTCAAATGGGTTTTTGGCCGATTGATATATTCATCAAAGAGAAATGTGAGTGGTATCATTAAAAAGCTCATCCAGCGTAAATTTGAAATTAAAAAGATTTTTTTGAATTTCGCTTTTTTTTCGAGGAGTTAATGTTTCATGTGAACAAGGGATATTTGCTTCACTTTAATTTTTGTTCAATTTAACAAGTTTTCTATGAAATTTTTACTTCAAAATTAAACTTTACGCCACAAAATAAATCAATTTTGTGTTCCTAATAGACAAAAGGCCATAAAAAGACTAGTTCTGGTCTCATAGGGAAGTTAACTGTAAAAAAAATCGAATTCTATTTAAGAGCTTTTTAAAGAAAATTTTTGCATATTTTTTTGTTTTTTCAAGCTACCTAGAGACTAGTCGCCTTTCATACCAAGGTTCCGTTAATGACAAACCTCATTTACAATCAAATGAAGACCAATGAAAAAAAAATCGTTTTCAAGGAATCGCTCATGTTTTTTTTTGGATTCGACTCTGTTTTCGTAATTTTTAGAAGAAATTTTGATTCATAGCCACCCTCATCTTCTCAGCCGGCTATTATAGCGCTTCTATTTTTTTAAACTTTGTCTAACTTTTTTTCGCTTTACCCATTTTGCCGCTTTTTCGACATTTTTGCGTGAAATCTTTTTGACTTCTCAAGGATAGTTTCACTCTTCTGTCATTCTGCTCAAAGTCCTTTTAAACAACAGCTGCTCAGCAAAGCAATTCAAACTGAAGCGAGTCAGTACAAAAAAATCAAAGTCAGAAACAGAAACTGGATAAACCATAAAGCCCATTTTTAGATGCCCGGTACGTGAACTTTGTTCTCATAAGTTTTAGTTACTATTTATAATGCTTATTGGTATTGATACTAGACCCTGAGAGACAGGAGTATGTTCAATTACAAAATGACATCAAATTAAATCGCGCTTGAAAATGTTTTTAAATAAAAATCAATTTCTGTTGATATTTTCTTTTTTTTTAGAATCCCAAAAGATGTATGCGAATCAACGGCGGCTATTTTCCGGCAATCTGTCTGGTATGTTTTTCTTTTTGAGGTTTTACTAAATTTTTGGACTGCTATGGCATAAAATCGTTGACTAAAAGTGCAACAGGTTTCATAATGAGCATTAAGTGAACCTATCTAGGGCTTTGATTGGACAGCTAATGGCTGTTAAGACTTTGAAAACAAATATTCGAATTTTTTTTTAATATTAACCAATCATAAACTTATTTTTGGTGAACTGCTTTAACTCAGTCTCAGTAATGACAGGACCATCTTCTTTCCTACTGCAACCAAAATTATTCCCGTTTGGGGTTTTATCTTCTAACTGTTGTTTATATGACTTCAATGCTACAAGATTTCAAAATTTTTTTTTGCACATATTGTTATATTGATTCCTCTTGAAATATTTTCACGTTATCTTAATATTGATGGCTCCCATTGGCTTAGAGAAGACGTTCAATGGATGATAAAGATAGTTTTCAGAGAAAAACTTACGGTTTAAATGGCTTCAACACTTTCTTCTCGCGACTTTCTATTGAATTTTTGGTTTTTGCCTGTATTTGTTGTTGTTTTCATAGTCATAAGACTTATTGCTATGTCTTATTGATTATCTATGCATGACAAGCATGCTTTTGATTGCATCGAGGTACAACTAAGCGTATTTTTTGACTTGCGTTGAAAACCATTGAAGTTAATGGCTGTTAAAACTTTTAAAAAAATTAAAAAATTTTCTTTTGAACATTAATCAATCTTGAACTTATTTTCGTGAACTATAGGTCGGTCTCAATAGGGAAAGAATCTTTTTCCTTTCTACTTCAACGAAAAATTTTTACATGTGACTTGGAACTGACAACTAATGTCAAGAACTGTGAGATAATGACGTAACATACGATGTCGATAAGCGGCGGAACAGATAAGTAGCTGAACAAACTGTTTCTTATAGATTTTGAACCTTGATCAAAAGGTCGGCAAAATTTGATTCATACAATGCAATATTTGCACTCCTCGGCTATTTAAAATTTCAATAAATTTTTTAGCAGATCAAAACATCCACTGAAAAGTTTTGCCTTTAATTTTTAATTGTTCCGACCCCACTTGTGCGAAGAGGAACTATATACTCAAATGGGTTTTTGGCCGATTGATATATTCATCAAAGAGAAATGTGAGTGGTATCATTAAAAAGCTCATCCAGCGTAAATTTGAAATTAAAAAGAGTTTTTTGAATTTCGCTTTTTTTTTCGAGGAGTTATCGAGGTTTAATGTTTCATGTGAACAAGGGATATTTGCTTCACTTTAATTTTTGTTCAATTTAACAAGTTTTCTATGAAATTTTTACTTCAAAATTAAACTTTACGCCACAAAATAAATCAATTTTGTGTTCCTAATAGACAAAAGGCCATAAAAAGACTAGTTCTGGTCTCATAGGGAAGTTAACTGTAAAAAAAATCGAATTCTATTTAAGAGCTTTTTTAAGAAAATTTTTGCATATTTTTTTGTTTTTTCAAGCTACCTAGAGACTAGTCGCCTTTCATACCAAGGTTCCGTTAATGACAAACCTCATTTACAATCAAATGAAGACCAATGAAAAAAAATCGTTTTCAAGGAATCGCTCATGTTTTTTTTTTGGATTCGACTCTGTTTTCGTAATTTTTAGGTGAAATTTTGATTCATAGCCACCCTCATCTTCTCAGCCGGCTATTATAGCGCTTCTATTTTTTTAAACTTTGTCTAACTTTTTTTCGCTTTACCCATTTTGCCGCTTTTTCGACATTTTTGCGTGAAATCTTTTTGACTTCTCAAGGATAGTTTCACTCTTCTGTCATTCTGCTCAAAGTCCTTTTAAACAACAGCTGCTCAGCAAAGCAATTCAAACTGAAACGAGTCAGTACAAAAAAATCAAAGTCAGAAACAGAAACTGGATAAACCATAAAGCCCATTTTTAGATGCCCGGTACGTGAACTTTGTTCTCATAAGTTTTAGTTACTATTTATAATGCTTATTGGTATTGATACTAGACCCTGAGAGACAGGAGTATGTTCAATTACAAAATGACATCAAATTAAATCGCGCTTGAAAATGTTTTTAAATAAAAATCAATTTCTGTTGATATTTTCTTTTTTTTTAGAATCCCAAAAGAGTTATGCGAATCAACGGCGGCTATTTTCCGGCAATCTGTCTGGTATGTTTTTCGTTTTGAGGTTTTACTAAATTTTTGGACTGCTATGGCATAAAATCGTTGACTAAAAGTGCAACAGGTTTCATAATGAGCATTAAGTGAACCTATCTAGGGCTTTGATTGGACAGCTAATGGCTGTTAAGACTTTGAAAACAAATATTCGAATTTTTTTTTAATATTAACCAATCATAAACTTATTTTTGGTGAACTGCTTTAACTCAGTCTCAGTAATGACAGGACCATCTTCTTTCCTACTGCAACCAAAATTATTCCCGTTAGGGGTTTTATCTTCTAACTGTTGTTTATATGACTTCAAGGCTACAAGATTTCTAAATTTTTTTTTGCACATATTGTTATATTGATTCCTCTTGAAATATTTTCACGTTATCTTAATATTGATGGCTCCCATTGGCTTAGAGAAGACGTTCAATGGATCATAAAGATAGTTTTCAGAGAAAAACTTACGGTTTAAATGGCTTCAACACTTTCTTCTCGCGACTTTCTATTGAATTTTTGGTTTTTGCCTGTATTTGTTGTTGTTTTCATAGTCATAAGACTTATTGCTATGTCTTATTGATTATCTATGCATGACAAGCATGCTTTTGATTGCATCGAGGTACAACTAAGCGTAGTTTTTGACTTGCGTTGAAAACCATTGAAGTTAATGGCTGTTAAAACTTTAAAAAAAATTAAAAAATTTTCTTTTGAACATTAATCAATCTTGAACTCATTTTCGTGAACTGTAAGTCGGTCTCAATACGGACAGAATCTCTTTCCTTTCTACTTCAACAAAAATTTATCTGGTTAGTGGTTATATCTTCTAAGTATTGGTTTTTTCACTTCGATGCACGAGTTCTCAAACTTTTTTTAAAAAAATTTTGGATATTTTTTCGTAATTTTTGTTCCGTTTGACATCATATCATATTATCCCAATACTGATAGTTCCCATTTGCTTAGAGAAGACGTTCGATGGATCGTAGAAAAAGTTTTCAGAGAAAAGCTCATGTTTTAGATGGCTTCGACACTTTCTTCTCGCACTTTTCTACCGTTCTTTTTTTGGATTTCGCCTGTATTCGTTGTTGTTTTCATAGTCAATGAAATGTTGTAATGTCTGACTGACAACTTCTGAATGACGAACATCCATGTCGTCCCATCGAGGCATAATTTAGCGACTTTAATGGCTTCCGTTGCAAGCTATTAATCTTTATGGCGTTGATACAAAATTCGTGGTATGTATTTCTCATTGTCATACGACTTTTTCTGATGAGTTTTTAATGACCTATGAATGAAAGATATCACTGCTTTCCCATCGAGGCAGAATTTAGAGTATTTTTTAATTCCGCTGAAAGCCGTTGAAAGCTTTTCAATTTAATGGCTTTGATCTAGGGGTTTTCTCAAAAATTTCGTGGTTTTAACATATTTGTTCATATCTGTTGTTTTTCAAGTCATTTTGTAACAATATAAATTCTTCCATTGCAGTTAAAATTAGATAAAGTAGAAAAGTTTTTACTGAAAAGTTCATTCTCAAATGCCTCTAAAATTTTCTCGCATAATTTTTTTTGAATTTGCTGTTTTTGCATTATTCTTCTTTAGGTAGCCGTAAAATGCTAACCGGTCTCATAAGCTTGCAATTGAAGACTAAAGGATTGATTATACCCGAGGCAGTCAGTGTATAAATTAATTGTCTTAAATTGTCTTAGTTAATGGTCTTAGTTAAAGTTTATGATATTTTACATTTTCAAAGATTTTTCAAACTTTTCAGTGTTTGTTGTTCTTTTCGTCAACTTTTTTCATATTCTCATCATTGAGAGGTTCTATCCAATTTTTTGGATTTCAAAATTTAACTTGTCTACTGATATTATGTCGCAACTGATGTTTTGTTTGTTGGACAATATGCTTTTTCATAAAGTTTTTGCGTGGTTCATTTGTGTTCCTTTTTCTCCACCTCTAGCACAATCGCGTATAAAGAGATCCCAGTGATTTTCAATTGTGGCTCAATTGACACTATTTATTCTTCCAGTATAATTTTAGCTGAAGTAGTATAAATAGAAATTGAAATAAAAATACATAATATTCAGTTTATAGCTAATGAATTTAATGGCTTCACTAATTCGTGTTTTCGCAAATTGTTTGTAATTTTTTGAGTTTTCTGCATCTTTAGTCCGTTCCTATGGCTTAGTCTAACCAGATACAGGTCCTATTGGTTTTATTATGACTTTTTACTAATTTTATCGAGAATTATTTCCTTAGAAGCTAATGATTTTTAAGACTTGAAATCATTTGTTTTAAAAAATACTGATTGATTTTTGAATTTCAACTCATTATTTCTTCTTTCAGTCGACTGGTTACCTAGTCTCCTTAAGGAACAATCCCATCTGCTGTGTACTTAGGAAAAATTAAATTTGTGAGGGTTTTGTCTGATTGTAATTTGACGTTGTTACTAGTTGCATTTAAATTTAGATATTAAGTTTCGCGGATCTTTTCCGTTTGTGCCCCCCAGTACGTTATGCTCCCCCCAGTGACAGAGCACGTGTCATTACATAGTAAATCCATATGTAAAAATATTGCACGTGCGTCTGGGGGTTGCAAATAATATGACCCACTAAGCTGGGGGGGGGCACAAACGGAAAAGATCTAGTTTCGCCGTAAAATTTTTATTTTTGCTTTTTTGTTGTTTTTTTCTCGTAGTCTTTCCACTGCAGATTTCGTTGTAATGAGGCATGGCATTATGTAATTCAATTATTAGTTTGGTTGGGTAACAAATTCTTTAAACTCCAACATCTATTTTTGATAATCTCTTTGTCAAAAATGTAAGTCAAGAATGTATATGAGCGCGGGTCGGAACATCATGTGCAAACGCAAGTTAACGAGACTCCTTGTTGTTAAAAGAGTCAAAGATGAGGTCCCATTCTTCGTCAATTTTTACTGTTTAGTTCATATTTTGCTCTCTTTAGAACAGTATTTAGGAGAGGGATACAAATTTCATCTTAGTTATTTTGGGACTCGAATTACAACTGTGCCAGGGGGCACGTGCAATATGATATACTGTACTTTTGAAACACCTGGCCATACTGTTGATGTAAAAGATGTAATTAAATGAGTAGGAAATGATGTCTTTTTCTCGGGAGCAAAAGAAGATTTGTTACGCAAATCTCACGAAACATCTGAACTGTTGCCAAAAAACGGGGTAAAGGGTACCCAGGTATAATGTGCCAAAAGGAACTTGATTGCTAGTGTATTTTTGAAACACCGCCAATACTGGTGTCATTGAAGCACGCGGGACTGTTTCTCTAATGTTGTCTGATCACAGCAGAAGTTCTAAAAAGTTGCTCGAAATTGAGCAATAAAAATTTGAACATTCCAATGAATAAAAGTTTTGATGACTTGCATCTTTTCCTGCACATCGTGGATCTTTCCGTACCTTTTGTTTTGGTAAGGTGAGGTTAGGGTGCGTGATTCACACGCCAATTATTGCTAGTTCATTACCCTGCCTCCAGGGTGTCACACCATAGTCACCAATAAGATCAACGCTGCTCATAAAAAGCATGCAGTGAGTATTAAGAAATAGGCAGCTGAGAACACATCACTGTGGCCTCATGCTGTTCACCGCGAATACTCAGAAACTATCATTTTTATTATTATTTTGTTCGCCCAATACAACTGACAGTCAGGTCACCAAAGAAAGTTGACTATTTTCCTGTCACTAAGTGTTTCACACAAAACAAACCATTACAATCGCTCCCTAGCACGATTCTACAATTCATTGCACAACATATCAACATTTAATTTTTTGCTGACCAAATTCAGGACCCGATTGAAATTTGATCAAAAAGGCAGCAAAATCTTGCCTATTGAATTCTTTTCATTAAATTCAGGAAAGGTCTAAAAGCCATCGAAGGACGTTTAAACCAACGCATCCAATTCAAATGGCCTGCTTACGTATTATTGAATCCTGTGTAGCCACAGCAGGTGATAAATAGAAATGCACTCCGTGCAACAGTGTAATCACTTCATCTTTCTACATCACACATACAGTGACGCAATTTAATCACAAGCTAATCCGGCAGACACGTTCATGCTTACAAATAATTTTTAGCAGTTTAGCTTCTTGAAGTGAAATTATCCAAATTTGAACCTTTTTTCTTAAATTAAACGTCCAAATGCTTTTCAAAAAAATTGTTTGTTTTGAAAAATATCGCATATATTACATCGACATTCTAAGTTCAAACTTGGCATTATGCCTTTTTATTCGCACAATATTTAAAACTACATAAAACGCATTTGAGGTCCTCGCAACAGCTACCTTTAACGTAATCGATAATACTTCACTTTTGCTAACCGTCACTCCAAATAGATATCCCTTGAAAAACATTTAATTCGTTCATCATTTGTTAACCATTCTTTTTCCAACATAAGAATTCCAACTGTTCATGTCTCACTCTCCCCTTAAGACAAACAACAAAATTCTCCTACCTTGCCAAAGATGCGGCATCAAGCTGAACCAGAGAGTGTTCCAGTTCCACCAGAAGCAGTGCAACGGACCCGGACTGGAACCACTTGACGCAAACTTCGAAAGGGAGAAGACCAAAATTATCGCAGAGCGAAGTCCACTTAACCATTTGGCAATGGGCGGCACCCATATTAGCCTTAAAGAGAAGTCCCCGGGAGCCAAAAATCAGTCTACGATCACAACTCACAGAACTATCCCAAGTAAAAAGACTTCAGGTTCCACTGAAAAATGACTACGTATATACATTTTACTCTGTATTTTATTTTTTCAATTCTGTTTTATTTTCTCTCTCATGTCAGATCAATGATAACTTCCTAACCAAGTGAACCACCAGCAGTCGCATTTAGATAATATATTGGTATGGGGAGACATCTTGGTGCTAGAGTTCTTTGTTTTTAACCAGTTTCTGGGTTTATTTCTGTTTGAAATGTTTTATCTCACTACTACAATGCTGAAATGTTAAATTATGATTATGCTGAATACTATTTAAAACTGGGCAACTAAGAAGAGCGTCTGGGCGCTTGTACGTTTTCCTCTTCGATGCCTTTCTGTTGGAGGAATATCAATTTTATTTTATTTTTTATCAGCTTGTAGAAGACAAGAATACCCAATATACTTAATATATCATTGATATCCATTCTCAACTAAAAATATTTACTGACAAAAACCAGCATTTAAACCTACAATATTTAAAACTACATAAAACGCATTTGAGGTCCTCGCAACAGCTACCTTTAACGTAATCGATAATACTTCACTTTTGCTAACCGTCACTCCAAATAGATATCCCTTGAAAAACATTTAATTCGTTCATCATTTGTTAACCATTCTTTTTCCAACATAAGAATTCCAACTGTTCATGTCTCACTCTCCCCTTAAGACAAACAACAAAATTCTCCTACCTTGCCAAAGATGCGGCATCAAGCTGAACCAGAGAGTGTTCCAGTTCCACCAGAAGCAGTGCAACGGACCCGGACTGGAACCACTTGACGCAAACTTCGAAAGGGAGAAGACCAAAATTATCGCAGAGCGAAGTCCACTTAACCATTTGGCAATGGGCGGCACCCATATTAGCCTTAAAGAGAAGTCCCCGGGAGCCAAAAATCAGTCTACGATCACAACTCACAGAACTATCCCAAGTAAAAAGACTTCAGGTTCCACTGAAAAATGACTACGTATATACATTTTACTCTGTATTTTATTTTTTCAATTCTGTTTTATTTTCTCTCTCATGTCAGATCAATGATAACTTCCTAACCAAGTGAACCACCAGCAGTCGCATTTAGATAATATATTGGTATGGGGAGACATCTTGGTGCTAGAGTTCTTTGTTTTTAACCAGTTTCTGGGTTTATTTCTGTTTGAAATGTTTTATCTCACTACTACAATGCTGAAATGTTAAATTATGATTATGCTGAATACTATTTAAAACTGGGCAACTAAGAAGAGCGTCTGGGCGCTTGTACGTTTTCCTCTTCGATGCCTTTCTGTTGGAGGAATATCAATTTTATTTTATTTTTTATCAGCTTGTAGAAGACAAGAATACCCAATATACTTAATATATCATTGATATCCATTCTCAACTAAAAATATTTACTGACAAAAACCAGCATATTGGATGAACTCAATCGTGTCGTTCCATCAGAAAATCTGCCTTGAGCTTTTTTGTCTTTTCGAGAGCAATTAACCTTATGGATCCGGGGGAATAGATAGCCACGCAACAAAACTAATTATATTCGCTAGTACAACACTGCTAGCTTACCGGATAAAAACAAGGCAAAGGTCAGGCATTGACCCTAAGCGTCGACCAGTCGGAAATTTTCTAAAGCAGTGTTTTTCTAACGATTCAGCATTAGAAGTTGCGTCTTCACAAAAGTTCATATCATAGAAAACTGCCACATACTGGGTTACATAAAACTACTCCTCATTATTGAAGTACCACGTCCTAGGTAAGCTTATTTGCCGTTGACGGTGGAAACTAAAAGCAAATTTAATTAAAATATTTTGATAACCGGACAAGAATACCTGATATACTTAAATTATCATGGATATCCATTTTCAACTAACAATATTCACTGACAAAAACCAGCATATTGGATTGACTCCATCGTGTCGTTCCAGAAAATCTGCCTTGAGCTTTTTTGTCTTTTCAAGAGGAACTAACCTTCGAGGCGAAAACAATCGCCAGTTACAGCTGATAAAAAAATCCCTTCAAACTTGCAACCCACCGAACCACAAGACGATCAGACACAAATTTTTTCCATTCTTAAAATGATTAATTCCTGATTTGTTAGCGCTAAAAGAAAATTTGCCAAAATAATTCCATTCTTATGGATCCGAAGGAATAGATAGCCACGCAACAAAACGAAATATATTCGCTAGTACAACACTGCTAGCTTTCCGGATAAAAACGCGTTACAGGTCATGCATTGACCCTAAGCGTCGACCAGTCGGAAATTTTCTAAAGCAGTGTTTTTATAACGATTCACCGTTGAAAGTTTCGTCTTCACAAACGTTCATATCATAGAAAACTGCCACATACTGGGTTATATAAAACTACTCCTCATTATTGAACTACCACGTCCCGGGTAAGCTTATTTGCCGTTTACGGTGAAAACTTAAAGCAAATAAAATAAAAAATATTTTGATAACCGGAGTTTGCACTACTTCTGCAAGACATCCTCAGATTTCATAAAATCCATTAAAAGTATTTGAATAAACAACACACGTGCTTTCAAGATTCTCAAACTTGCAAAAAAGGTTTGCATTGGTTTCAAACCCAATTAAATTTTCCGTCTCTCTGAAAAAATTTTTGATGTCTCCAATTTTTCTTAGCAATAGAGTGCCTTAACTTTTCTTCATTACTTCAACAAGCTGCATTATTAATGCTGACGTACGAATCAGAAAAAAGTATTGGTTAAAGTAAACATTTACGAACATAACCGGCTAACGTTGGACAAATTGCTCTCGAATGAAAGGCGGTGATTTGATTCTGTTGTAGCCAGCTCGGGACCTGGAGTGTTAGCGTGGAGGCTTATTATTAATACTATACTAAATAGAGGCTAGGGCTTGTGGTCAGGGATTTCAAAATATAGTACCTTAAAATAATCAGCCTTCCAGGCAATATTGGTTATACATTTATTCCGTTTCTATTCACGAAGTGAAAGTGCTCAAACAAGCAAAATAACATTGAAACCGCCACGCAAAAACTTTGCATAAAAAGACACACGACTAAACAATTTGACACAAAACACGCTATTATGAAAGCCTTTTATCCAAAGCCTTCAACTCTGATTACAGCAGCTTCAATTTTTTAAACAGAACTTTGTGCTCTTCTTAGCGACTTAAAAGACGACTAAAACATAAACCGACTAATGTCGGAAAAATTGCTCTCGAATGACAAGCGTGGCAATTTAATTCAGGGACTGTAAGCCAGGATAAATTTTTCTTTATGGGTGCAAAATCAGACTTAGGTCGGGTTCTAACCCCGACCTCCTGAGTTCACTTCTGCCACCTCGACACAGACATTGACCACTTGGCTATCAGGGCTTAGCCATCGTCTCTCTAACAATTGGTTTTGTTTGAACAACAAAATTTTTTTTCGGAGTGAGAGCAATTGAAATCACTCGAAAACCAAGAAGTACGAGAAAGTCATTTGAGAATACAAAGATTATTCTAGAAGAAAAGCGCAAAAACAGTCAAGCAAAAAAATCTGCATAAAAAAGACACATACGTTTACAATAATTGCTTCTTATTCGAGAGCAATTAGACATTGGAGTACAATTACAACTGCATGATTCAGAAAAAAGTTACGATTTGGATGCTAGTAATAGTCTAGCTGCAATTGACAATTTAAGGGTTAGAAATTTTAATCCAATGAAATCATGTTTTTCAGCAACGTCCTCCGTGTAACTTCAGACGAATTGCTCTCAACGGTTTAGGGATTGGCTTTATTATTTTCTGCTGAAGCTCAGGGAGACTACTACAACTGCGTGAGGCAGAGGAAACTTATGCAAGGGGGCAAACAAAGGATCGGGAAGAAGCGGGGGACAAAACTCCTGGAATTGCCCTCAATAACCATGACTTATTGTTTCCTCAGCAGCTTCGTTGAAATGCTACATAACAACAAGTAAAGATCTTAAAGACTATTTATTGCTACTGCTTAAAACTGAATGACAGAACATTTTATATCACGCAAAAATTCAAGACGAAAAACTCAATCGAGAAGTCAAACAAAAACGGTCGAGCAATAACTTTGCATAAAAACAACCAGCAGAGAAACAAAAGCAACTCGACGACTCCCGCAAGAGCTCCAGAAAATTAAATCAAATTAAAAATAGAAAACACAAAAATATCTTGTCTAATATTACATTTAGGAAAAGGGGGTTATGGGCTGGCGTGAAGTGGTAAGTGGTGCAGTGGATAAGCGGTGGTAGACGCAGATGAAGGCAGCGGTGCGAGGGTTAAGGTTCAAAAATGCACAATTGCTTTTCCGCCTTGTTTTTTCCCATATAACTTAAGCTTACTGACTACTGTACTTTGGAGGTAAAAAAATTTGCCTTGCGTGGCAAACCCTGTAAAACGTGTCCCAAGAACAGTAATTTGATATTTTAATAGCTACTCGTTTAATTTAAGGCATCTTCATGATAGCATTGTAAACCCTGCCTGCGCCACAGCGATTACAAGGTAACCGTATAATACAATTGACCGCCTACAAAACTTTCAGCAGTTTCAAGTTCAACTTCTGCTCTTAGCCAATGACAGCGGCAAGATACTTACTTATCACACTATAATTAAATAGTCAACAGAGCAAGAGTGGAAAAATGATCATTTCAATTCAAATCTGTGAAAATTGACAATATCAATATCATAATCATCGCATAGTTCTCCGACAGTTTGTTCAGGTTGGAAAAGAAAGTTTTGACTAATTAAGGCTTCAGACACATTACTGAAGGGAGTCTGCTCATCTGAGATGTTTTGCTCCTCCATAAACACATCTTCATCTTTATCTTCTTCGACCTCGGAACTTCCCTCGCCCTCATTTGTATTTTTTTCCGTCGATTCATCAACCTTAGAAATAGAATTCGATTCCTCATTTTCAACCGGGTGTAAAGTTTCCGGACTCATGCCAATAACATGATAGGCCAACTGTTTCCCAAATGAATCCATAATTTTAGACGGAACTTCAGATGACCTAGGCTTAAGAGCGACTAGTGATACAAACTTTCCATACATGGCTTTCGAATCAATGCTCGGTGTCAAAACTGGATGGACTGACGAAAATAACGATACTTCAGGCTCGTATTGAATTTTACTACATTTGCCGAAAACTATATTCTCCTTAAGTAACGGTAAAACCTGGCTTTTCAGGTCAGCTAATTTTGTGGTATCGCTATACTCAAAATCGGAAATATCTTCAGACGATTTTAAGTTTATGAAATCTGGTGAAGCAAAAATTGCCTGCACTGAATCTAAAGCTAGTTTTTGAAACTTTTCGTTGCGCGAGACAAAATCGGTTTCACAATTGACCTCCAAAACCGCAGCTTGCGACCCTTCAGCAATGACTGAAAGCAGACCCTCTTTTGCTGACCTTGAAGCTAACTTATTTGCGAGCATGTTCGAGTCTTCCTTCGCCCATTTTAGCAACAGTTTATGGGCTTCATCAATTTCATAATGACAATTTTCAAGTGCTGATTTGCATTTCGCAAATGGGAACCCAGATTCTTTCCGCAGACGCATCAACAGCACTTTGTTGTTGGATTGGGAGTTTTCTTGACTTTTTGATGCCAACGACATGCATCGCACATTTCCACTATACCGATATAAGGTTGAGCATGTTTGCCGTGATAGCCACGATGACTCGCTGCTTAGAGTAAAAAACATTTCTATCTGAAATCAAAACTAAAGCTGGTCTACTCAAATTCAGGCACGGACTTGTAAGAGCATCATACCAGCACTTAGGTTGGTAAAATTAGTGAATTTTACACTTATTTGTTCTCAATTATGATACTATTAAAATAACCACAACAGAGGTAAAAATGGCAGTCGATCAACAGCATGTTAATGACTATCCAGACTCTAACTCAGACATTATCGTGAGTCACAGAATCTTTTTCGTGCCTAGGAAGAGACAAATTTTCCGTTACTATTCATCACCATCTCACCAACAACCACCTCGCCAGCAAAAACAGATCTAACCAGTTTTCCGTAATTACAGACCACACATCTCCCTAGTTTTTCACTGTAAAAGGGTCTTTCAGGTTTGCTTGAGTGTAGCAGCGAATAAATTTTTACTCAAAATAATTTGAAGAAACAGAGATGAAAGCTAGAGCAATTGAAAACAATACTCGATTGTGATTGGAGTTGATAAAAGAGCATTATCTTGATTCTTAATTGGAGGGTAAAGGGAAAAGTCTTAGAACCAATTTGCTTATCTCGTTGCTGCGAGTTATCATTTCCATTTGTGCCCCCCCCCCACCCCCAAGTATGCTATGCACCCCAGATACAGAGCAAGTGTCATTACATAGTAGATTAATGTGTGAGTATGACAGGTGCATTTTGGGGGTGCAAAAAATAAGGACGCTTTAAGCTGCTGGGGGGGGGGGGGGGGGCACAAACGTGAGCAAAGTTTGCGTGCGTTTAACTTAGTATTAACTGATAAGCTTAAATGAAGCGTTTTGGATCACAAACTTCTGTCACATTTTTAATTAATATTTTATCCAACATAGAACGTTTGCTATAATCAACATCCGTTTCGTATCCGGAGCTCTCTGATAGATTTTCTGTATTTTTCCGGAGGTACTCGATTGCAAACAATTGATCATACTTCAAAAACTGAAAGCACATTCTGTGGAGTGAATTTAGTTGCTTATCATTTCGTCACATGTGTGGCCTCAACTCAACTCATATGCTATTGATATCAGACTTGAATATAACCGGGACACAGCTCAGTGATCATAAATTTATTACCCTCAACATTCCATCAGAGAAGTTGAGGAACACAAAGCGTATTCCCAATAGAAATCGGAAATCACTCAACTGGAAGGATCTTTGTAGTGATATACACTGTTCACTAATGATCACAGTTCAATAATATTCTAGCAGACCCCAAAAAGACTCCACGAGAATAGTTCAGCGAAGTTCATCGAAGTTAAAAAAGTAGATCAAATAAAATCCTTTGAGACTAGAAGAATTTACGAAGATTACGGAAATAACAAACATACAGAGTTGGATCGACAAGTGTTACCGCTCAGTGTGGAGCAACAACAAGGCACCACCGCTCATACAAATGGAAGCAGAAGGAAAGAACATGCAAGACGTGAGGAATATTCTCGGGGTCAAGAGTTTAAGATGGAAGATCGAGAAAAGGACTCTTGAGAGAATTGGTCATATCCTCCGAATGTCAGACGAACGTCCTGTGAAAATTGCTGTCATGGGATGGCTGGGAAGCCTCGAAGGACTTCCTAAAACCCCAGGAAAGAAAAGGAAGACGCTTTTTTACTGGAGGAAACTGTTGACAGAAGCTGGCATTGACTGGAGACAAGCACACAAGTGGGCACAGGACAGGAAACAATGGAAAGCTATGGTCAGGAAACGAATGCAGCACTTGGAGGACTGGGAACGCAAAACAGCAAACAAGTTCAGATTCGCGGACAAGAGGGAAAGGAATGAAAAACAACCAACCCCAAGCCTAGAATGCGACGAATGTGGACTAGTATGCAAGACTGCAGCAGGGCTAAAATGCCAAGTAAAGAGGATCCACGAGCAGACGAAGACGGTGTTCTCTTGCGAAAAATGTGACTCAACTTTCAAGATGCTCAGCAACTACCAGAATCACATTAAAAAATGCAACCCAAGGATTCCCAGAACAACCAAAACAGTTATCGAGCCACCGAAATGGTGCGAATACTGTAACGAGTACAAGTCAGCATCAAACTTTGCCCGTCATGTGAGGAAATGATCGAGCGCGACTGGAGGGCATGCCGCATGAACGGCGAACGCCTAGAAGAAGAAAGAAGAACCGACTAACGTGGGGCCAATTGCTCTCAAACGACCGGCGAGCGGTTGGTTTCGTCAGTAGCTAGCCACGGTTTAGTGAGGATAGCTTTAGCTTGATTCGACTGCAACTTTTAGTTTTCCTTCCTTGTTAGTAAACAAATCAACTAAAAACTGATAAATTAAAAATTTGCAAAATATTGCAAAATTTGAAAGAAAAGCTTCCAGATTTCACAGTGAAAATGTTCAAAATTAATTTTTGTCTCTGGAGTTATGTCAAGTAACCCACCTCCAAGACTTGAAAAGCTTCGTTTTGAAAACAATAGCAAATTTTAACAAAATCTTGCTAAAATTCAAGATATTAAAATCTTCAAAACCATTTCATTGTCTCAAGAGACTATCCAGGATTCCTATTTCAATATTTTTTAATAGTTTCACTGGCTCATAAAGATCCGTAACTTGGAACATGATAATAATTTTCCAAAAATTTTTCTCATAATAACTAAATTTTATCAAAAAAATGCTAAAGCTGGAGTCATTAAATATTGATAACCAGGACTAAATAACCCATCTAATAACTCAAGAAACTATGTGACAGCTTATCATCAAACTTTGGAGGAGGTCCCTAGAACCCTGGTGCCGGAAAAATATATAAAAAATTCAAAAAGACTCAAAAAACTTAAAAAATTGCAAAGTTTTAAACATTGCTGATATTAAAATCTTGAAAAACATTCCATTAAATAACTAGAAGCTATGCAGTAACCCATAATCAAAACACAAGAGGCGGTTATGTGGCTCTTAAGGCTGGAGAAACCTAAAAAATGACACAAAATTTAAAAACTTAAAATTGCAGGTTGCATAAAAAAACTGCTTAAATTTGTGATAATAAAATTTATCATAATAAACTAATCCATGGCCAAGAAAAATTTTCCAGTAACTTATTATCAAACCCTAACGGAGATTTCCTGTTAGGCTGAAAAACCTGAATGATGACAATAAATGTCAAAATTTTTAAAAAATTGCAAGTTTTGTAAAAAAAAATTTGTGGTGTTGAAATCTTGAACAGCATTCTATTATATATATATATATATATATATATATATATATATATAAATTGTGTAAATTAGTATAAAAGTTTGTGTTTTTAGCGATCGGTTGTTCGTCAGTAGCCACGGGGAGGGGGTTGGGCTGCACCGGGGGTTGATGAGGGGGGGGGGGGGGGTGGGCAACAGCGCGGTGGGGGCAATAGCTGGGGGGTCAACAATGGGGTGTCTTCGACCTCTAGAACCACCTTTCACACCACAAGTAAAAGTCTTCAAAACAGTTTGAGCTGAAAGGCTCTAAGAGCACTTAATGCCCGCTGGGCGCTACCTCTTTTTCCCGTTTTTGAGGACGAAAAGTAAAAAGCGTCAGACGAAAAATCGCTCAAGCGAAAAATCGCATAAAAAAGACCGACAGGACTAATATAATTGCTACAAACTTCGTTTGAGAGCAATTAATAAGATGCATTTGATACAGAAGCATCAACAAACTGTGAAACAGGCGCATTTTCATCATCACGTAGCAAAAAGCAAATCCAATGTTTACTTCCAGCAAAGACAAATTATAAAATCCCTGAGACGGTGTTTTTCCTGAAGCCTTCGAAGATCATAATTCTCAAGCTTAAAAATGATGTTCTTGACACCGAAGCCTTTTGAATTATCGACCATTGAGCTATTTGATGTTCCTATCAAAAGTTTTAGAACACATTGTACAATCAGTAATGAGCGTACTTTAACAAATTTTGAACTTCTCGATGAATAACGATAAACATATCGAAGCTACCATTATACTGAAACTGGTCTGCTGTGAAATACATTAGAAATGAGAAAAGCACTGGCAAATAGACAGCAACAGCGGCGCTGGACCTACAAGCAGCTGTTGATACTCTTAATCATTGAGCTGTAAACTATATGACATCAGATTCTGGCAGTTGGACTTGTACACCATTGACTCGGTTCATATCTCTCAGGTAGAAACCAATGTGTCGCTTTCGAACAGTCAATCTCAACACCTGTGTTTGAATACGCAAGTGTCCCAAGGTTCCATCCTATAACCACATTTTAACAGTTTCTCGAACCTGAGCGAGACTGCTGAAAAAAATGCATAGACAAGTCTATGCGAATGACTCGTTTACTAAGAATGCGCGTTGTTTGAAGATAATAACTCGGAAACAGTCGAACACCTCCTGGAGGATATTTCGAATTAGTTCACGGCTGCGGGTGAAAGTTAATGAAATCAAAACAGAAGTCATTATTAATTATAATAAATCCTCACACTAATGTGTGTGTATTAATTATAATAAATCCTCACACTACTGGAGTGAAAAGCTGATCACCAAAACGCAATATGGATTTAGAAAAAGATTTTCAACCACAGATGCAATCACGTACTGTACTGAGTTTATACGATCAGAAACTGATAACAGTAAATATGTATCTGCTGCCCTACTGGATTTATCCAAGGCTTTTGATTCTATAAACCACAAAATTCTTGAATAAAAATTAGATATGTTAGGTTTTAATACATCGTCTAGGCTATTAATCAAAAATTTTCCGTCTCATCGCGAGCAGCAAGTAAAAATACAAAACATTCTATCGGATCCAGTTGAACTCACAAGAGGAGTTCCTCAAGGAACGGTCCTTGGTCCACTGCTGTTCAATTTTTACATAAATGAAATGCATAAATACCTTGACAACGAAACAGATCTTATTCAATATGCAGATGACACAATCGTTCTCACATCCAATACCTCAATCGAAGATGGCAAAAAAAATTAGAAATGGAAACACAAAAGTTAATTACCTTTTTCCAATCAAATGAGTTAAGTCTCGATGCCTCTAAAACAGAGTTCATAGTCTTTAGCAAAACAAAACGAACTGCCAATACACAAATGGTTGTTGACAATGTAGTCAATGATGAAAAAGAGGCGATCAAATACTTAGGCGTCTACATTGATATATTATTAACTTTCCAAGAAGAAACAAAACACATACTAAAAAAATGGCTGCCGGTATTAAGACTATTTATACAATAAAAAGAACAATTCCAGATAATATGAAAAAACTCATTCTCAACGCATTAGTGTTGAGTCACATACATTATTCAGCAACTATCATTCGGTCTATCAACCAAAATCTTGTTCTAACACTGGACAGACAACTTAATTGGGCAGTTAAAGCTAGCTTCTTTAGAAAAAAGTTTGATTCATCTAGAGATCTGAAACTAAAGCATAAAATTCTACCTATGCATTAATTTTTGAAATTAAAGCGAATTAATTACATCTGGAAGATTAAAACCAACCAACTACCAGCATTGGATAAAAGCAGGGGCCGTGAACTTAAAACCTGGAAATATAACAAAAATGAAAGAGCTGGACTCGAGTACTGGGGCTATAAATTCAAGAGCTCAAAACTAGAAAATTCTTTACCTTGTCTCTTAAGAAAAAAACGAAGATAAAAAAATTTCAAAAAACAAATCTTTAATCATATTTTTGAGGAATTTAAAGGAGACCCTTGCATGCAGTTATCGGATTGTTTTTCTTGGAAACATGTAAGGTTTAAAAACTAACTTTTCTTGGGTTCCAATTCGAATAAATAAATTTTTTTTCAGTAATGACATTGCTATTATTATTGATACTTTGCACTGCCATTTTGTTTTGCGCAATCTACTTATTTGTTTTTGCACAGCAATAATGGATTGAATTCAGTGTTCTTTTTCTAATGTTGCAGAAAAAAGTCTGCTAGTTGGTTCGACTGAAATCAAAATGAGTGGTAATTTAAAATGCCTTGGAGTTGTCACAGATGATAAAATTATGTTTGATAAACATGCTTCTAATGTTGCAAATGACTGTTTCTTCTTTATGGGGAAGCTTAAATCTATCAGGAGATTCATTGACTACACGAGCAGAAGTGACCTGGTGGCTGCTTCATTAGTAATAAATTGGGAGTTTCGTAATGACTTGCCTTGTGGAGTAATGAATATTACCACACGGTTGTTATCGCCACCGAGAAGTTATCAAACTTTGAGGCGAACCCGAGGTGTTTTGATAACTTCGAGGGCGATAACAACCGTTTGGTAATTTTTTTAATCAACACCTGTTGCGATCATGTTTGTTTTTTAGACTACAAGTTTAACAAACTGTTTCCATCATTAGACTACGAGTTTATCACCACTCTTTTATCACCGCTGTCTACTTAGTAACAGTGGCGATAAAAGAGTGTGATAAACTTGTAGTCTAATGCTGAAGTGTTTTTCCAATGTCGATCGGGCATTAAAATTTATTACACTGGCAGTATATTTAACTGCTACTATCGCAACAGGTGTTGATTAAATAAAAGGAACTTGTCACTACTTCAAAAAAAAGCAAAATCAATCACGCCGTTTCATTTATAAGCTTGCCCCATGTAGCTGTATGGATTCAACTCCACGAATTGCACTGACTGCCAATGTACTACAGAATTAATGTATTAATGGTTGTGATACAGTGCCAAATTATCTCCAATACCTCAGAATTAATGATAGATTATCACTAGATGGCTCAACACTGGTTCCCCCTGAGAAGTTCCGCGGCAAATGGACAAAACTCCCGTGGTCACCAAGGTGGAAAACTGTGGAATTGATTGTCCATCGATATCAGAAATGCAGCTGGTATCGAAAAGTTCAAAATTGCGTTTAAAACTCGTCTTTCAAAAAAACAATATCATTAATTGAGCAGCGTACTTCTGAGTTTATGGAAGAAGTGCTAAATCTACGAACATTCTTCTAGCTTCTTAGAACCGCAAAACTTTCCGGCTCTGACGCCTACACTGAATTTCAATGAATGCTCAACGCTGTGAAGCTTGTGTTGCTCTCAAGTTGAGGGGGGGGGGGGGGGTGGCATAGAATATTAGGCGAAAACTCGATCAGGCGAATACTTTTTTGTTGACATTAAGCGGACACCAATTAAAATACTTAATTCTCTAGTTCAAAATCCACTTTACGTTATAAAGTACACGAAAGTCCTTAAAAAAAGTCTCAATGGTATTTGGCAAAAATTAAGAGCGCAAAAGTTGATAACATGATTACGAAATTCATTGCTTTATCTTAATCTTTTAGAGTTATGCGGTGTAGCGAAATTCGAGACAAATTTTGCCATAAATCTTGGATGAACTACAATGAAATACTGCAAATGCTAAATATTAAAATGCCCAGTTTTTGTTTTTCGTAAGCTGTCATCGTATCGTGTAAAGACATTTGTCAGCTATTTTTGAGTACTTTATAGTGTAAAGTGTATTTCGAAGAACTCCCTTTGAGTGTTCTAATTGGTATTCAAACTATACCGTGATTTCTTTCATTACCACGTGTTGCGCCTATATTGATACCAGCTTTTCTTAAAGATACAAGATTATACATTAATCTAGTTTTAGTTATAGCGAGCTTGAGATGCGTTCAATTTAACCGACTATAACCGCATGCATGAGCTCACTTATAACTCGAAAGGCTCAACCCATTCCATAAATTGCCAATTAACTTTTTATTCGCTAAATGCAATAATTTACAGATGCATGTGATATACAGTTGTTTATGTACAATTTACATTCTATACATGTATGAAAGGGTAAATTCTTACACTATGATCAAAATAAGCAGGTTTAAGCTCTGAAGTTGTTTCTAGCTTTATCCAGAATCTCTTTTCTGATCTTGGGGTAGTTCGGATTCTTCTCTAATACTGCATGGCTCACATCTATTGCCTCAATGTACCTCTTCATCTTGAGGTAGTTGTATGCCAGTTTGAATCCAATCTGTGGATCGTTCCGGTAACAATATTTCCACGCCATTTCATACCGTTCTGCGGCTTCCGAATACCTGAATATTGTACAAAATAAGCAGCAGTTCAGAATTAAGACCAAATTTATCACAAAACTATCAAATCTTTTGTACAGAGTACACAACACAATCTTCAACACGCAACGTGAAAAATGTGTCGAAAAGATTTCTGATCTGAATATTCTTAATGTAAATAAAACAGCAAAAAACATCTGTATAAAAGACAAAAACAAATAACATTTAAACTTTTTGCGTGAGAGCTAAAGCAAGGTCAGTGCGCATAGGTCTATAACCTCCCAATAACGTAAAAACCAAAAAATTCTTTTTAAAAAAAATCAATGGTTTTTAAGGTAGCCGAAATGAAGCGGAGCGAAGCCCTTAATGGCGTCATGAAAGTGTTTTCTTTTTGCCATCAGACTTTTTCCAAATGGGCTCATTTTTTAAAGCTAGGGGATCAAAAGGCATGTCATAGGGCAGTGGACATAAAATGTATTCATTTTTACCAAAATATTCAGGTTTCCGGTTGTGTCTTTGTAAATATAACATCTGATGTTCTCATTGTCAAACCTAACCAACTACCGTCGGAAGAATTGGTCTCGAACGACTACTGGGCGGTCAAATCTATTGCAGCCTGCTTCAGTCGGGTGGGGATTGGAGTAATTACATTTAACTACGTGGGGCTTAAAATGACGTCATTGGAGGTTACTATATACCACTTATAAAATTTAAGTGAAAAAAACACCAATTTTTGAGCGCTTTTCATTTGAGCTTAGTGGTGAACTGCCGCCACTTGAGTTCAGCTGGTCACTCCTGAGAATGAGAGAAATTTAGATCGAACAAAACGAAAAAGTCAGGGGGTTCAAGTCGCTCGAAAAGTGAAATTTATCAAGCGAAAAGTATCAAGCAAAAATTTTGCATAAAAACCAACACGTTTAAAATAATTGCTTCAAACTTCGTTCGAGAGCAATTAAATAAATTATTTTTAGTTTCCTATGAAAAATTTTAAAACTAAAATTATAATTTGCTAAACCAATTTTTCTGTCGTGTTTTCTCTAGCGCTTGACTTATCCATTTTGTCTTACTGTTGATTTCGCTAAGCTAGCTGTTTACGGGGGTAAAAAGCAAATCTTGATCTTCTAGATTAAAAGCATCAATTTTTAAGGAGTGATGCTCTGAACTGAGCAAATATTTAAATATCTAAAAACTAGTACAAAGCCTGTGAGTACGGCTTCAGGTAGTTTACTATTTAAACTTGCAGTTTGAGCATTTACTGTTGCGACTGAGTCTACAATGAAACATTACCAACAAGATTGACATGAATGCTCTCAAACAACAGGCAGTGGGCTATAAAATAACAGCGTACTAAAATTAATGTATTAAAAGTCCGATATACAATTATCAAAGCCCGATAAAGTCAATTACTCAAATTGAAAAAAATTAAACCAATTCAATGAACTTGACTTTGAAGTAAATTTCCGCCACCTGGTCATGAGGGCGATAGCCGAAAAACTGCCGTCCAAAAAATACCAAGATTCTACCTAGTGTTGAAAACACGAACGATGCAACAGAGAGAAGTCCAAAAATGGGACCAAAATTAAGCACTAAAATTGTTTTTACCATTAATTTAGCCTCATCAGCAATGAACCATATACTTAATGACTTGTGAAACCAAAGAGAACTGAACAGCGACTTGATGCCTTCAGGCCTTTTTGTTTGTTCCGTTTCATCAGACGGTTAGACGAAAAAAAAACAAATCCGTTAGACAAAAAAGTCTACCGAAAAATTGCACAAGACCAGCATGAATTTTACAAAATTAGTTTGAGAGCAAATAAAGCTTACCTAGATTCCTTCTCGAACATGAGACCTTGGTACTCATAGGCACGAAAGCATGACTTGTTGTACTTCAAACACATTGCAAGAGTCTCGTTAGCTATGTCATATTTGCTCGCGCTAAGAGCCCTGTCTGTGTACAAGAGGTAGGCCTTTTCAAACTCCTCAGCCTCTTCGATGTTCCAGGTAGAATCACGCACTATCTTTTTCAGCACGTTTCTAGCGGCTTCTTTATCCTTTTTCAGAAGATAGCCAGTTGCAATTCCAAGGTATGCAGGTACTGGTTTCACAGACACGAGATTGTTAAATTTGGACATTGCTTCATTTATATTACTCGTATGCTTTGTAGCCAATGAAAGATACGCATCCAAAATTGCATAATCGGATGAAGTATCTTTCGTGGCTTTCAACTCCGCAAGCAGTTTCGCCGCTGTTCTCAAGGCATTTGAATCTGTCTCATCGAGTGAAGCAATCTCTTCGTCGGATTCCTCCGAGAGGTCGTCAATTGTCCCCATGACAGAGTTGTGAGGATTGAGGCAAATCTCGATCATAGACTTCAACGCTCGCGTTCCCCAATATTTGTCTTTCCTACATTTATTGAACTCTTTCAAGGCTACATTGACGTTGCCTAGAAAGAGTTCATAATAACCAGTGCAATAAATATAACCCGGTTCTAATTCAGAATTACTGGCAAATTTTGTTGCGCTTTCGAATAGCTTCGGAACCGAGTCCAGATCACCCATGAATCTGTAGCATCTTATGGCTTGCAACATTGACTGGAAGTCGTTGGGAACCTGCTGCAGTAGTTTCGTGTAGTATTTGTAAGCCTCTTCCAAGTTGTTTTTAGTCAACATCAGTTCTGCCATAATTTTCATTGCTTCCCTGTTATCTAGATCCTGCTTAATTACATTTACACACTGTGTCTCACATTCGTCCAGGTTACCTGCCTGCAAATAGAGCTTGATTATTTTCATCCTTAAATTGACGTCACCAGTTTTCTCCTTAAATTTGGCAGCACGTTCATACAATTCAATAGCTTCGTCCAGGTTCCCCTTATCAATCGCAAGTTCTGCTAGTTTGTTCACAATTTCTATAGCCAGCTCAATTTGTTCGGCGTTCAATTCAGGCTGTTCTGTTTTGACACGCCTCAAAACTTCTCGTTGCTGTACCTGTGCTTTTTTCAAGTTCACTTCATACTGCTCAAGTTGTTTCTTCCTGTTGCAAATTTCTGCACGCGCCATCAAACATCTCGTGTTGTCAATCAGCCTGGTTAAATCGTACGTTTGCTCTTGGGGTTCTGAGCTGTCCAGAATCTTCTGTGCTTCGTCATAGTAACGCAGTCTAATAAGAAGTCTCACTAAGTCATGCTTCATTGACGAATCTTTTTTGTACGCGCTTTTGTAGTAATCAATAGCTTCACCGTAAAAATGCATCTTGACAAACGCATCGGCAACCTTCTTCGTCATTTGCGCATCACTTCTGTTTTCTTCATACGCACTTTTGTATACCGGGACAGCTTTTTCAAATTCCAAAATTTTCCTGTATGCATCAGCTAGCAGCATTTTAGTCCTCCAATTTGGTTGTTTGTCAACGAGATCTTTGTAGCATCTAGCATACAACCGTTTGTCTTTGCGATGTTCCAAATATATTTCAGCCATCTTCTCTCTGGCTTTAATGTAGTACGGCTTATCAGACTCAATTTTGGTCAGATTAGCAAGAGCAGATTCAATGTCACCACGAGAAAGATCCAAATTTGCATTAGCAATCATAACTCTGGACTCTTCACTGGTTCCACGGAACTCATTGATCGCATCTTGCATAATTTTAGTGGCCTCGTGGATATTATTCTCAGCTCGAAGAGCTTCACTTAGCTCCAAAAATATTGACAAGCGATCCGAGTCAGCAACCAAGTTTGTTGACTCTTTCAGCCCAACAGCATTTCCTCCCGCTGAGCCCTGTCTGGATGTTGTCTTGCGCACTCCAGGTAAATTAATTGCTGCTTCAAGTGTTTTCCTGCATTCTGTCATCTGGTTCGACTTCGCTTGGATCTTGGCTTTGACCAAATGGTAAGCTGGGGTAGATCTGATTGAGAAATTCAGTGACAGTGCTGTTGATAAGCACTGTTCGGCTCGAGAGACTTGGCTCATTTCAACCAAGATACTGGCCAGCAACATGTCAGCTTCAGACATATCAGCTTCTTTGGTTCTATCAATGCAGTCCTGCAAGATATTACATGCCGTATCAGAATCACCCATCAAGTATTTGATCTTTGCTTGGTAAAACTTGGCTTCAGTCAGCCCAGGAACCACCGATGAGATAGTATCCAAAACATTCTTGGCAAACGTCATCGCCATTGGAGGCTGTCGACCAGGCATTACTGGTTCCGGCGGGAAATTTTTGGTCAAGCATTTAACAATTTGCATTCTAAGATCGATATTCAAAGCACATAGGTATTCACAGCTGACGGAAACTTTAGCAAAAGATTGCTGGTGGGATTCGAACGCTTTCCTCAATAACATTGCAACGTCGTCAAATTTGTTTTTATGCTGAAGAATCAGAGCTTGTATGAACATGGTCTCAGCTACTAGACCTTGATCATCACTCGTGGTAGCGGTCGCAATCATAGTTTCCTTCAGTAGCTCTAGATCTCTGTAAATTTTATCGAACTCTCGGGTTTTACCCAGCAAAACTTTGCAGTGATTGAAGCCCAGCATGGCTCGACTGTTATCCGGATCTAATTCCAACGCCTTCACAAACACTTTTGAAGCCGCATCAACGTCCTCTGAAGTCTGGGCCGCCATCAACATCTGATTACCGTACTCCAAAAGGTTACTTGAATTCTTCTCGAAGGAAGTGACAATTGAGTGCATGGTAGCATTTGTTTGCCTCAAGATCAGCATGTTACGACCACAGAGTGTGCTAAAAAGTCGACAGTAAAATTTGTACAGATTCACGTTTTGAGCCTCTTTCTGTTGCAACGTATCAAAGAACTGACGCAACTCATTGCTAGCTTCAGTATAGCTGCCCTCATACACAATCTTGTAGAGAATCGAGTAGTTTAATGCAAACAATTCGGCATCACGTGCTTCGCTCATCATTTCAGTCGCTGATTGGTACACGGATTCCCACTTTCCCATTGCAAGCTCAAGTCTCATCAATTCGTTCAGCTTGGGCACAAAATTTGGCTGCCTAAGGGTTAGTAGCACTTGAGTTGCTTTCTGGTAATCGCCGGAAAGCTCCAAGTATTTACTTCGAGCAAGTACCAACTCCAGCTCATTGGAGCTTTCATGTGGCAGTTCCTGTGCAGTTTCGAGATCCCTTTGTGCACGCTTTCTTAACTCCTCTGCTTTATCTACTCGCAGCTGACTTTCTAATAAATAGAGCCAAGCTCTTAAAACGTAACCGTCATAAGATTGCGAATCTAACTTAATAATTCTGTCAGCATATTGCAACGCTTTATCTGGTCGACTAGATATAGCCAAGAACCATGCAGCATATTTCAACGCTTCATTTCCTGCAGTTTTCCGACGCTCCTTCAATTTCTCGTCTAGCGCTGCCACCGCCTCCCGATCCACGTGAGCCTGTTCCTTATAGGCGACAATCAAAGCCATAAGACTGCACAATTCCACTGCTTCATCGCTCTTTACTGATTCCAAATCTCTTATTGCTTCTTGTAAGTTGATCTCAAGAAGATTTGCAAATGCCCGGAAGAACACCAGTATTGGGTCACGTCCATACTTTTCAATTGCATGATCTGCTACGTGCTTCATGTGACCATAATGCTCAATTCGACCGAAATAAATCAGCTCTGATATAGTTTTGTAGTCCGTAGCCGCCATTGCACCCTAAAAAGTACAACGTTCTGATGTTCAAGTAATTAAAAACTGAATACTTTAAAACTTTGTCAATTTTTTTATTCAATGTTTTCAATTTTCAGATCAAGGACATTTTTGCCCGATGAAAGCATTAATAATGCATTGTTAAGAATAGAAAGCCAGTTAGCAAAAAACTTCATAACCAAAACAACAAAAGATGACTCGTCACTCATTTTAGCATCACGGCAACGTTTTTGAAATTGACTGCGGTCATTTTCAACGAAGTCTTTTACAAATTTAAGTCCTATTTGAAACAATCCCGAAGCAGCAAAGTGGTAGTCTCCTGAGAGTTGAATAATTTCGGATTCAATATTCTCCAAAAGTTTGTCCCAAATTTCTTCCTCGGCTATCACAATATAGATCAAATTTATCAGCTTTGTCGAAACACCATCAGCGTACAAGTAAGCATCACTAAACAACTCTGGTTTTCTTTGTAAGCATTTTTTTAACTCTAACTTATCTTTGTCAGAGTACTGAGACAAATACAAAAACTGATCTAATGTAAACTCGATAAAATCATGCTTGTTATTATCCGGAACAAAACCATACTGTAATAGAAAGTAAGCATTGGGATGTTTTCCATAATTAATGAAAGCTTGACTGCCTTTGATCTGTTTTTTCATCGACTTGATAGTAAACACACCATTACTAACATCGGCAACTACTTCATTAAACGAATCATGATTAAACAAGTCAGCGAATGGTACCAAAGCGTAATCAATATCATCATCATTGCTCAAATTTCTATTATCAATTGGGCATGGCCATTTGATACATCTCGTGTGGGCGACTTGAAAAGCCCACTTGAATTCTTCAAAGTCAAACTTCATAGAGCAGCAGTTTCGTGCATCAACGAAATCTTCATTCAAGCGATTGACCATAGTCATACATTCACTTTTCAAGCACTCGGGTAACAAAGATATGACATTTTCTGTCATCGTGAAAAACATATTATCAAATGAGGTAGGAAGAGTCATCAACCAGTCTGACCAACTGGTATTTCCCTCCTTCTTCAAGAATAACACGTAGAGGGCCAAACACGTAATAAATCGAGGCTTGCCTGACAGCAGTTTATTGAAACTATTGTCGCCAAAAACATTAATGTAATTGAAACAGTCGCTCACAGGGCATTTGAAAAGAACAGATTGTTCCTCCACGTCCGTGAGTAGCTTTAGTCCACTTCCCATGTGCTCAAAAGAAGCAATCTCTATAACTCCTCGATTTAATTGCATTTTTACAAAATATCCTGAAAATAAAGCCTCCTAACACTTTCGGGAGCCTGTTACTTAAACTTGTTTATGAACCAAATTTTGGATATCTTTGTCCCTCCTCCCACTTTGGTCACAAAACATTAACGCCCTATAGGCGCACATAGTAACGAGCTATACAACAACCCATAAATTATAAGTAGGGGCTGCAACACTGAGGAGGCCGAAACAAAATAGGGCTTTGTTGTTGTTGTTGAAACGTCTTTACAGCAAAGCTGAAGGGCATTTATCCCATACATTCAAATTAGAAAATTATCCATTTTCTCTGCAGTTTTGGCAGTCGCATGCGAGCTGCCAAGTGCAGATGTTGTGCCCCTCCCCAGTACGTTATGCAACCCCCAGTTACAGAGCACGTGTCATAACATAGCAAATTATCATGTAAAATTATGGCACGTGCGTTTGGGGGGTGCAAATAATATACACCCACTAAGCTGGGGGGGGGGGGGGGGCAACTATCTCAAAATAGATCCCAAATTTTCTCCAAATCGATGATCAAAATAGCGCCAATTTATCACACAGCTAA
Organism: Convolutriloba macropyga; assembly: GCF_964194025.1. NCBI lineage: Eukaryota > Metazoa > Xenacoelomorpha > Acoela > Convolutidae > Convolutriloba > Convolutriloba macropyga. Next base: position 15,186,596 of record NC_134469.1, on the reverse strand, counting down.
GTGTTATAACAATAATAATATTAAAAACTTTAGGACTAGTTAAACAGCCTACTGCCTTGTTAAACAACAAACTAATTTTCAGCTTTGTCTGTTGATGACAATAATGAAGATTGAGTAATGTATTGCGTAATGTTGATCTTCCCTTGTTCCTTGATTCGATATGGCACTGTTCGATATTCGCTGATTTCCCTTGTCAAATTTACCAACAGCCGTGAGTTTTAATATATAATTGCTAATTAAAGGAACCAAAAGAGGGCAAACCGATGGGCAAACCGATGACTATCGCCATGCAATCACGCAAATGGACCATACAGTTTAAAAAATAATCAAAATTTCAAACACAAAATGGGACCTGGTCCACTCCATGTTCAGAACAACAAGCCCACACTACGAAACATCACAGCGGCATTTATAAATTTACATGTGCATTTTTTTTTTAAAAAAAACTACAACAGTAAGCAACTTAAAACTCAAATGGCCAATTCTCGACCACAGAGGGTGCAAGTGTATTGGAATCAGTTCTTGGCTCAGCCTCAGCATGTACATATAACAAGATAGTAGTATTAAAATGGGATTTGGGAGCTGTGTGCTCTTGTTGTTAGTCCCATCGGTTTTCAAGGTAGATCATGAGTATTGTCTTAGAGGGTTCCTAGTGAATTCATAGTTTGTCTCATACGCTCTTACGCTCTCTGGAACAAGCTGAACTAGCCCTTTTACTTGGTCTATTCGCATTTGCTTTCTATGGGCGAAAAGCAGATACAATTAATACAATTCTATTGATTCTGCATTATTAAATCTGATACAGCGTTGCCTTTTAGAATCATTACACATTTGTTGACGCTTAAAGGCATCTCAATTACCTGACACGTTTTCGGTAGTAGATACAGCATCGGATTTATCTCTGACAAATACTGAATCGACAGCCATTGTCAACAGATCCGAATTATTTATCAAGAGAATATTTCTCAGGCAGATCGTTGAAAAAAAAGAATAAAAGAGTTAGAGAATAAAGAGGTAGAGAATAAAGAGGTAGAGAATAAAGAGGTAGAGAATAAAGAGGTAGAGCCCTGTAGTAGAAAATTGCGGAAATCAGCTCTTCACTAGACCTCAGGCATCGCTGATTTTAATTTTAACGAACAAATAAATTTCTTAAGAAATTGGTTGCTCAGGTACATTCGCTGGAGTTGCACAGTGTGCCTATCGGTCATTAACAACTGATGTTTGATCATTATTCATCCTTAAAGATTGGTTCGACCACGAACAGCTTCCATCCAGTTGGGAAATAACCCTTATTTCTGATTAAATCTGCTGTGAGGCTGCAATGTAATGTAAATGTGTTCAATTAGCAGTGAACTGCTAATTGCGATTTCTCAGGTGGTAGTTTACACCACCTTTTAAACCGCGCTTTCACTTTGGTTTGCATTCGGTTTTGGTGTTTTCGTTGGTTTCTTGTGGTTTATATTGGGTGCTTGTTTGGAGGAGGGAGGCAGGGAGGTTGGTTGGGATGGAATACTTGGTTGTGGAGTTTCTTGGGTCTTTGTTATGCTTTGTGGAAGAGCGGAGGGGGCGTGGGTGACAGGAAGGGTGTTTTAGAGGGAGTTTGGGTGAGAGGGAGAGAGTGAAGGAGTAGGGTCTTTAGAGAAGAGGACCGAAGGAAAAGACAAACAGAAAAGAAAAGGGATAAGGAAAGGAAGAAGAGAAGAGAGTCACCCCCAGCACACCTCCGTCAGCTAGTCAGGACGAGCAGCCGGCTTCTGCACTGAGAGTACAAAGGCTTGTAGTTTTTCCTCATATTGAGGCGGTTGTTTTCGCCCTTGCGGGGGTGAGTGGTTGTTCCCAAGCGGGAACAGAGTGTGGGACCAGTATCAAGGCCTCAGCATGTTTCCCGCGATCATGCTGCCCTCCCTTACTGGTGCCCTGGAGTTAGAGTAAGGGGCCAGCATCAAGGCCTCAGCATGATTCTCACGATCATGCTGCCCTCCCTTACTGGTACCCTGGAGTAAGAGTTAGATCAGCTTCAAGACCTAGACTGATTCCCGTGATCAGTCTAGTCTCCCACACTGATCAGTCATCAGCAGTTTCGGTCCCTTCTTTCTGCTGTCTGTGGGGGCGTGCTGGAGAGAAAAAAAAAGAAAAAAAAACAAAATTCAAAAAAAACCAAGTTGGATTTCAGTTTTTGATGTAGCATCGTTTATTCTATATTTATTAAAAAAAGAGAAAATCATGTTGTTAGAGTGTGCGTCAATATCGGGGCCACAGCATAATATCCGTGATCATGCTGCCCTCCCTTTCTGGTACCCAGGGGTTAGATCAGCTTCAAGACCTAGACTGATTCCCATGATCAGTCTAGTCTCCCACACTGATCTTTCTTGATGCGAGGTCCATCAGTTCTTTACACATTAGGCATCCAGACACACATAAATATATGTAAGCAAAAAAAGGAAACATAGCCAGAGTTTAGTCCGGGCAGTGTGTTTTTTTGAATTGTGCCCTGGGTTTGTTTTTATTCTTTTTCATTTTGAATGGCTTCAGCTAACGCCTCGAGTCATACCCCAAGACATCCGCATTCGTCTTTGTTTTGGATTTTACCCTAATTTTGATTGTTTTAATCCTTTTTCACTTTTAGTGGTTTCAGCTCACGCCTCGAGTCATACCGCAAGACATCCGCATTCGTCTTTGTTTTGGATTTTACCCTAATTTTGATTGTTTTAATCCTTTTTCACTTTTAGTGGTTTCAGCTCACGCCTCGAGTCATACCCCAAGACATCCGCATCCACCTTTGTTTTGAATTTTGTCTTAATTTTGTATGTTTTTATTCTTTTTCACATTGAATGGCTTCAGCTAACGCCTCGAGTCATACCCCAAGACATCCGCATCCACCTTTGTTTAGAATGTTGTTCAAAATTTGTTTGTTTTCATTCTTTTTCATTTTGGTTGGCTTCAGCTAACGCCTCGAGTCATACCCCAAGACATCCGCATTCGTCTTTGTTTTGGATTTTACCCTAATTTTGATTGTTTTAATCCTTTTTCACTTTTAGTGGTTTCAGCTCACGCCTCGAGTCATACCCCAAGACATCCGCATCCACCTTTGTTTTGAATTTTGTTCAAAGTTTGTTTGTTTTCATTCTTTTTCTTTTTGGTTGGCTTCAGCTAACGCCTCGAGTCATACCCCAAGACATCCGCATCCGTCTTTGTTTTGGCTTTTACCCTAATTTTGATTGTTTTAATTCTTTTTCACTTTTAGTGATTTCAGCTCACGCCTCGAGTCATACCCAAAGACATCCGCATCCACCTTTGTTTTGAATTTTGTTCGAATTTTGTTTGTTTTTATTCTTTTTCCTTTTTAGTGGCTTCAGCTAACGCCTCGAGTTTTACCCCAAGACATCCGCATACACCTTTGTTTTGGATTTTGCCCTAATTTTGTTTTTATCCTTTGTTTTACAGTTTTGCGTTAGTTTTTGGTTTTCCCTATCTGCCCTCTACTTTTTATTCTTTTCTTTTTTTCCTTTATAGAATATTTTGCAAAGGAGTCTGATACATTTTGATCTGGCTCCAAGTTATCAAATTTTTTTCTGTTATGTTTTTAAATTCTATATTTCGTTTCATAGCCCTTGCAAGGTATTCCGAGTTTAATTTTTGGATTGTTTTGCTTACTATTAATAAATTTCCTATATGATGTAGTTCAGCTACACTTGTCCACATTGGTTGGTTATATGCAAGTCTTATGGCTTTATTTTGTTCTTTTTGTATCCTGTTGAAATCACTTTTCGTTACATTTGCCCAGGCTGCATTTGCATACATGTATAGTGGTCTTACCATTGTTTTATAAAGGTACATGATAATAATAGATTTTATGTTTTTTGATTTTAGGTGTCTTAGCATGTTGATTCTTCGTTGCATTTTTGCGACTATTTTGTTTACATGTTTTGTCCACGTCATTTTATAATTGAGATCGAAGCCCAAGGAATTTTACTTCTTTGCTGACGTTGATGTCTTCTGACCCTAAACTTAGTCTTAGATTTGTGTTCAGTATTTGTCTAGTGAAGATGGTGTATATGGTTTTTCATTACTCCTAGATCTTATATGCAATAATATACAAACCTAGTTTTTTGAATGGATTTCTGATTAAGTCTGCTGTGAGGCTGCTTGCAATCTTGGGGGCTGCTACTTCATTCTGACACTATTCTCAACTATTTTTTTATCAATGGTTGTGTTCTATTAACGCTTGTCTATATGTTCTAAGCGGACGCTTGCTCCAGCAGATCCCGAGACACTTAATTGGTCACGTAACTTGGCTAAATTATCTTTTAAAAGGGTTTGCTGTTACAGTTAGAGAGATTTTTGAACACTTTTCGAAACTCATTTTCAGACGGATTTTCCCCTTAACTTCTATCACAGCGGCATTTATAAATATACAACATGTGCAATTTTTTGAAAAAAACTACAACAGTAAGCAACTTAAATCTCAAATGGCCAATTCTAGACCACAGAGTGTGCAAGTGTATTGGAATCAGTTCTTGGCTCAGCCTCAGCATGTACATATTAACAAGATAGTAGTATTAAAATGGGATTTAGGAGCTGTGTGCTCTTGTTGTTAGTCCCATTGGTTTTCAAGGTAGATCATGAGTATTGTCTTAGAGGGTTCCTAGTGAATTCATAGTTTGTCTCATAGAGAACTTCCATCCAATTTTTCGTGTTGTAAATGTTAGTATTCTAAGTTCTTTTCTGCTATATTGTCTGTTATCTAAAGGCTTTATCATTGCTGATTATTGCTTCGAGAGGAGTAATTCTGTGCAAAGAGAAGAATGCAATAATTCGTTTTTTTAATATCTTTCAATTGAGAGGCGCCCAAAGAAAACATTTTGAAGCAAATGGTTGTGTTTTTACTAAAGATCTTAGATTACTGATTGACAGGCTATGTAACTGATTGGCTTGCGTGATGAGCTCAACCTACCCTCGATATGCGCTGAGAATGTTCTGCAAGTTGTGATTGCTTGAGAGTTTAAGCTCTCTGGAACGAGTTGAATAGCCCTTTTACTTGGTCTGTTCGCATTTGCTTCAAATGGGGGAAAAGCAGATACAATTAATACTATTTTATTGATTCTGCAATATTATATCTAATACAGCGTTGCCTTTTAGAATCATTACCGAATTGTTGACGCTTAAAGGCATCCCAATTACCTGACACGTTTTCGATAGTAGATACAGCATCTTCAGCATCGGATTTATCTCTGACAAATACTTTGAATCGACAGCCATTGTCACCAGATCCGAATTATTTACCAAGCGAATATTTCTCAGGCAGATCGTTGAAAAAAAAGAATAAAAGAGGTAGAGAATAAAGAGGTAAAGAATAAGGAGGTAGAGAATAAAGTGGTAGAGAATAAAGAGATAGAGCCCTGTAGTAGAAAATTGCGGAACTCAGCTCTTCACTAGACCTCAGGCATCGCTGATTTTAGTTTCAACGAACAAATAAATTTCTTAAGAAATTGGTTGCTCTGGTACATTCGCTGGAGTTGCACAGTGTGCCTATTGGTCATTAACAACTGATGTTTGATCTTTATTCATCTTTAAAGATTGGTTCGACCACGAACAGCATCCATCCAGTTGGGAAATAACCCTTATTTGTATTTTTGGAAATTCAAAGCAAAAAAATCAGGCGACATCTTCCACAGATTCTTCAAAGAGATGTCTCCCATATCGAAGTCATTTTTGCACCGATAATTTTCAGTGAGCTCAGAGATTTTTACACATTTGTTTCAGAAACAATAGATGAGTCTTTTTAGCGTTGAGAAACGGATAAACGCAAGGCATTGTTTTGGGCTCATTACTCCTCGATCTTATATACAATAATATACAACCTAGTTTTTTGAATGGATTTCTGATTAAATCTGCTGTGAGGCTGCTTACAATCTTGGGGGCTGCTTCTTCATTCTGACAATATTCTCAACTATTTCTTTATCAAAGGTCGTGTTATATTAACGCTTGTCTATATGTTCTAAGTTATATTAACGCTTGTCTGTATGTTCTAAGCGGACGCTTGCTCCAGCAAATCCCGAGACACTTAATTGGTCACGTAATTTGGCTAATTTATCATTAAAAAAGGTTTGCTGTAACACTTAGGGAGCTTTTTGAACTCTTTTCGAAATTCAATTTCAGCCGTTGACAGGGCAAACCATTGCTCCTAAATCAGCAGCAACTGATGATGGTGCAAACTAATCATCATGTCTGATGGATTTTGAAATCCAGGTTCAGAAAAGACTAACGTGAAGCAAAAAGTATAAAATTGCTTGCAACAAAAATGTTTCGCGAAATCATTGGCAAAGCCTATAAATAAGACGAATGTATAAAGAAGGTCAAATATTAATTAAAAATCATTATCTGCAGGAGGCGTTTTGCGTGTTTGCATTGCGTGCCCGTGAGCTCTCAAAAACGCTAAAACAACTAACGTCGATAACACAACAGCTACGCTGACATAATTGCAGTGCGTCAACTAATTTTGAGCCGAATAATTGCAAGGTTCAAAAGCACAAACACTGTTTGGACGATTCTTCATAAAAACTAACTTGCAAAAATTTGTTGATGATATTCGTCGCGCGCAAATTGTTTCCCGCTGAGAGAGTTTAAAAAAATTTGAAAGTCCGCATTGAGTTTTTATATCGTCTGGTGTTGATCGCAAGTTAGGTCAAATTCAAAACTTGCAATTTGTCCAAAATTATTCTAAGGTAGAGCTGGACTGACTATGCCAAGTAATCCGCATACTAAGTGTTGTTGTTTTGGCTTCCTGGGGTTTGACACCAGAGGGATTTCTCCCATAACTTCTGATTAGATCGATGTCCAAATGTGACTTTCCATTTTTCTGTGCCTTTCGTATTTTTCTTTAATCTTTCAAACGTCAAAGACTTTCAAAGTTTGGCGATTTCTATTTGAAAATTTTCGACAATTCTGCGTCTGGATCCGGACTTAAACTGAAATTGACTTGATCAGAAAAGCGAATTGAATATATATTGAGGTAGATGCCTATAACGAATCTTAAGCCTGAAAGATCAATTTTGTTGCAGCACAACGGAAGAGTTTTGCGAAAATCAAATTATTAAGTATTGGATTTCGTTGACCCAAAAAACCAGCGGTAGCATTTAATTTGAAGATTTTCGAGTTTGAACATAACTGTTGTGTCGGCAAAAGTTGATGATAAACCTGAGGAAAAAACTGATAAAGCCAAACTCTCAAACAGGTTAAATTTTTATAAGGAAGCTGTATTGAATTTGAGGTTTGAGGTGATAGAATGCTCCAATAAATGACGTTAATCTATCTTGCGAGAGCACACTCCGTTTGTGTTTGAGGTAACAAAACCTCCAAGAGCTCTGTATTTTTTTGACAATTTGGGTTCTTTTCTGCCATTTAAAGCATAAACTTTGGTTGAACAAGACATTTTGTTTTTACTTCGTTTGATATATTGCCATTATGCAAACTCTACATACTTATTTGTCTCAAATCAATTTCAAAGTTTAAATTTATTAATTCTATGCTTACAATTTTTTCTGTTTTCTGTTATACAATTTTCTCAACTGATAATTTTTTGTCTAATTTTTTTGACAGAGTTGAAAAAGACGCAATGCTTTATGAAGACGTTTTGTCAGGAGGTTCACGGACTAGCCAATATTTGTGGTTTTTTGTTGTAGGGATCTTAAAGCCAAAACAATATCAAGTTATCTCTGCAGCTGTTTCAATCACAAAAGAATTGTAATCTGAGAACCTTTCATTGAAAAATTTCTACATTAAGTGCAAAATCCGATTCTTCCAACAATTTTTTCTCTTGTGTCCGTGTAATTGCCCAGCCGATTGAGAAAAGTTGGTTCCTTATCATTGGAGGCCCCATGAAGTTTTAGCCGCCCTTTATGGTATAACTACCATAATTAGGGTGGGAGATATAGGCTATCTCATCACTGAACGATGGGCCAATAATGAGAGAACACCATTTCTATTTTAATTGTACGGTGTACAAAATCGTTTCTTACTTTCTTTGGTCGCCTATTGGCATCTTGAAGGTCTCTGGTAGTCTTCCTTGAGCTTAACGGACATCAGGCAGTACCATCTTGCACTGAACGTGAAAGCCCAAAGCCGACCATCGCCATGTTTGTCAAACGTGATACCTAAAAGCGGTTGATGAAGAGAAAGAGGAAAGTAAAACACACTAACATATTTGCTAATGATGACACGACCCCAAATCTTGCCAAGATATCATGTAAATTGAGTAAGAGGGAAAAATTGGTAATGTCCTTAGTGTTAAAGAGATTTTTATCAGTATGCAGGACAATGAAAAGATTGTGTTCTAAAATTTGTACAGGTTCCAAAAGCAGGATCATGATTTTTTCTCCAGTGTATGTAGGAATATAAAGAATTTTGGTTTTTGAAGCATTGGGATATCCGATGCATCAGTTTGCTCATTGAAGTTTCTCTTGTATGCTGAGTTATTTTTGTTCCATTGTGGTGACATCCAGACAACTCCGGGCCCTGAAAATCAAAAGAAAAGTTTTTCAAACTGTCGGAGAAATTTTAACAAAATTTACGCGTTGCTCATTTTAATTTTCAAAACGTTTTTGAAGTCTTCTGCAATTGAAGTCTTCTGCAATTGAAGTCTTATGCAATTGAAGTCTTCTGTTAATCACATAAAATGCTATACGGGAAATAACTGAAAATTTTTTAACAGATGAGAAAACGTCCTTATAGATTGTAGCTCCCAATACTCCGTCCGTTTATTAATAAAAAGCTGCTGTTATTCAATTTTTTTCAAAAAATGTAAAAAACTCAAACTATCTCTTTGAAACTCTAACACAGCAGCTCCTAAATCTTGATGACACTGTATTTTTCTCGAAAAATTCGATAAGAGCTCAAATTCAATATTTAATTTAAAAACAAATTATGTTGAATTCAAATACGCTTAATTTGAAATACGCTCGAATAGTGTAAATAGGGTTGTATATGTTTTTTTCGATAATATAATAACGTTCAATAATATACTATAAAAAAACAAATACGATTCTATTTAAACTATTCGAAACTTTAGAGAGTACTGACTTGAAACTTAGAAGACGTTGATTTTTCTTGTCGAAGCCCGACACCAATTCACATTTCCTCTCTCGGGATGTTAAGACGTCAGACTTGCGCTAAAAGCCATGTTTTAAACAAAAATCAGATTTCTCCTAGAAAACAGTACAACCCTCCTTATTTTTGGGTTGTGGATTTCTATTTTTTAAAAATCTCTGTCGCCTCTATAGTAGCAGCCCGTACGCAATAGTTTATGTCTTTAGCTAATTATGCGTGGTAGTTGTTGAAAAATCAAAGTTAGTTTTTAAAAAAAATAGGTAAGTTAATGCAGAAGGAATGTTTGTTTCAATAAATTAAGGTTCAGTTGTGTGGTTAGCTCTGATGGTAGATTTGTTCAACTATTGAACTCAATCATCACTTTGGTCGGTACCAAATATAGGTACCGTATCAACTGTTTGTCAGCCATAAATCAGGCAATAAGGTAAGTTTTCTACTGAAACTTTAACCTTCAAACCTAAGGCTTTCAGTACATCTTTTCCATATATACCTGTGCCACTCATATATATGTTTTTAACCTTTCAAACGACAAGACATTTAAAAGCAAATCGTCTGTAAAGAAACTGTCGTTTAACGATTTGCATTTGAAAGATTTTTCACAATTCTGCGTCTGGATTCAGATTTAAACTGAAAGTAATTTGATCAGAAAAGCTAATTGAATAAATTTCGAGATATATGCTAATAAATAAGCTGAAGTCTGAAAGTTCAATTTTGTGGCACCACGAAAGAGTTTTGCGAAGATCAAGTTATTAAAATATGGATTTCCTTGACCAACAATCCAGCAGGGACTTTCAATTTGAAGCTTTGCGAGTTTGAATTTAACTGTTGTGTCGGTAAAATTAGCTGATTAACCGGAGGAAAAACTGATAAATTCAAACTCTTAAACAGATTAATTTTGATAAGGAAGCTGTATTGAATGTGATGTTTCAGGTGATGGGATGCTCCACTAAGTGTTGTCAATCTATCTTGATAGTGCACGCTCTAATTTTTGACATTTTGTGTTTTTTTCTGCAAATATATGCATAAACCTCGTTTAAACAAGAGACATTTTGTTTTGACTTCGTTTGATAGGATGCCATTTTTCAAGTCCTACATACTTAGTTGTCTCAAATCTTTTTTAAATTTCATTTCATTTAGTTCTTTGCTTTTATTTGTTTTGTATCTTCTGTTATTCAATATTTTCAACTGATATATTTTGTGTAATTTTTATGACAGATTTGAAAGAGACGCAATGCTTTATGAAAGCGTTGTGTCAGGAGGATCCCGGACTAGCCAATTTTTGGTGTTTTATGTTGTAGGTTTTTTACAGCCAAAACATTGTCAAGTTGTTTCTGCTGCTGTTTGAATATCAAAGGAATTGTAATCAGAAAACTTTTTTTACTGAAAAATTTCTCCATTAAATGCAAAATGCGATTTTTTTAACTACTTTTTTTTTGCTTGTATTCAAAGAATTGTAATCTGAGAACCTTTCATTGAAAAATTTCTACATTAAGTGCAAAATCCGATTCTTCCAACAATTTTTTCTCTTGTGTCCGTGTAATTGCTCAGCCGATTGATAAAAGTCGTTTCTTTACAATTGGAGGGCCCATGATGTTTTAGCCCACTTTTAAGGTATAACTATCACGATTGGGGTGGGAGATATAAGCTATTTCGTCACTGAACGATTGGCCTATAATGAGAAAAATTCGTTTTCAGTTTGACTGTGTAGTGTACAAAATCATTTCTCATTCTCTTTGTTCGTTTTTTTTGCATCTTTATGGTCGCTAGTAGTCCTCCTTGATCTTCAGGGAAATCAAATTATACTAATTTCCACTTAAGGTGAAAGCCTAAAACCGACCATTGCCATATTTGTCAAACGTGGTACTAAAAATCACGTGGTGACGAGAAAGAGGAATTTAAAAAACACTAACATAGTTTTTAATGACCACCTGATTCCAATTTGTATCAAGACAACTTGTAAATTGAGGAAGAAGGCAATGTTGGTAATGTTCTTAGTGTTAAAGAGATTTTTTTCTTTATGCGGTACAATGAAAAAATTTTCAAAAATGTCGGAGAATTATAAACAAAATTTAAGCGTTGCTCATTTATTTTTCAAAACGTACGTAGAAGTCGTATGCAATTGAAGCTTTCTCTTAATGACATGGGATAAAATGCTATTCGGGAATTATCTGAAAGGTGGCTGACAGCAGATGAGAAAACGTCTTTATAGATTGGAGCTCCCAATACTTGTAAACATTATAGATATGTTAGATGTCTAATGAATTCCAAACAAAAAGAGGTGCTATAATGCATTTTGTGCCCTCGAAAAAAGCTCCCAAAAAACGCATTGTTTGATCAATCAATCTGTGTTGAAAATTGGTTCAATGTGTCAATCAACTGCAGGAAAAACTTTTTTTTCACGATAACTTTAACTTCCCCCAAATTATACCAGAACGAGTTCTGTGAGCCATTATTGACTTATTATGACATTTCAATTTGTGAATCTATTACCATCACTCTATTATTTGATTATAATTTAGATTGTCTGAAACTTCGAAAAAAACCAGAGTTCATGTGATCTAACTTCGGGTTTTAAAATAAATTGTCTAAATTCACATGCGCGTGAATGTAAGACAAGGAAACCTCTCATTGAGTCCATTTTATCTTGAAATTTTGCTAAAATTGCGGTATCTTTGTATTTGACAGTTTTTTGAAACTCAAACACTTTGGTTTTGCACTGTTTACCGGAGTAAGCGATGGAAAACAAACGAACAAGACTCGACAGAAAAAAATAGGATACAATTATTTTCTGCAAACATTGTCAATTATTGTCAATATTGTCAATTATGCCACATTTCAAAGTATATGAGTGTTCAAATACCAATTATATATATAATATTTTTGCTCACCTTCTGTCAAGTTTAAGAGAACAGCTTGCACCCCATAAGGAGCGACTTTCAAAAAAAAGATTTCCAAAATTGTTAAAGGAAACGTGGTTTGATCAGGAACACAAAAGTTTACTGTGTGAACGTTAAAAGGCGTATTAGGTTTTTTGTTTGATTTCATCGCAAGAAACAGATCACTACCCAGTAAGCTTCAAAACGAACTGCCAAATATACAGCAAAAAAACAGGACTGGTTTTCCTGGAACTATTTCCTCTTCCTTGATACTGCTAAATGCTACCAATTTTTTTAGGCAGCTAGCAATTTTAAAAAGCAAACTGGAAAAATTACTGCAGTAAAAAATTCCTTCAGTGATATTAATTTTAACGACAAAAAAATAGCAAAATATTTTTATTTTGTGATCTCAATCCTATGGCGGTAATTTGGTAAGTAAAATAAAGAAACAGCTTGATAGCTATGAAAAAATTGGCCGTTGGTATCAAAACTATTGAAACTGTACAACAAAGATTTCCAACCACTGTATTGCTCATGTTTTTGTACTCACTTGTCATCAGTCATTCAGAGTATTCTGCTTTATACATTAGGAAAATGAAAAGATCGTTTCCTTAAGAGCCTTAATTACCTGCGGCCGGCTAAAAGTATAGCAAGCGTGCTTACCAAATAATTTTTCTAAATAATATTTCATCTGTTTCATAATCTTCTAAATCATTATTCAATTATGTATCGTCGAAGTTGAACTCACTACAATTGTATCTGCGAGACACAAGTGTAAGCTTACAGGTATTCAAATATCGATTGAAAAATTTTCGGATAGCCAAGTCAGCAGCATTTCCCATCAAAGAAGCTAGCAATTGGCATTACTTCTCATTTAAATTACTTGCGCGCAGTTACACAAGTTATTTTTTATGAACATGTTTCAATCACAAAAAAATTATATTCAAAAAAAACTTTCATTGACAAATTTCCACATTAAATGCAAAATGCGATTCTTATAACAATTTTTTTGATTGTGTCTGAGTATTCGCAAAGCTGATTGATAAATGTCAGTTCTTTCCCATTGGATGCCCTATTATATTTCAACCCCTATCCTCTTTTATGGCATAATGGCTATAATTTCCTAGGAGGATATATGTTATCTGATCTCTAAAAGGGGACTATAATGAGAAAAAAACATTTATTGTTCAAATCTATGGTGTACAAAATCGTTTATTGTTTTTTTCTTCTTCTTTTTGGCATCTTGATGGTTACTGGTAGTCCGCTTTGAGCTTCATCAATATCAAGCAGTACTACTTTGCACTGAAGATGAAAGCCCAAAGCCGACAATTACCAGATTCGTCAAACGTGATACTAGAAATAAGTTAATTAAGAGCAAGAGGAATTAGAAAAGCCCTTGCGTATTTTTTCAGTGTCAACTGGACACCAATTTCTGCCAAGAAAACTTGTAATTTGAGTAACAGAAAAAAATTTGGTAACGTTTTTAGAGTTAATGAGGGAGCTATAATTTTTTTCTTTGTGTGGGTTTATAAACAATTGTATTCAAAGATCTTTGCCAGTTGCAGAAGTCAGATAATGAGTTCTTCTCTGATGTATAGAAAGAGGAAAAAATTTGATTTTTTCATATTGAAAAAAATGATTTTTAAAGCAATGAGATATCTGATGCGTCAGTTTGCGTATTGATTTTTATCTTGTATGCTGAACTACTTTTTTTCTGCTGTGGTGACATGGAGCAAACTCTGGGCCCTAGAAATGAATACAAAAACTTTCCAAATTTTCGGAGAATTCGAAAAAAATTACGCGTTGATCTTTATAATTTTCAAAACGAATTTTAAAATTGTATGCAACTGAAGTTTTGTTAACGAAATAAGAAGAAAATGCAATAATGGGTATATGAGAAATATGGATGGCAGCAGAAGATAATTCGTCCCTATTTAATGTAGCTCCCAACAATAAAGAACCATATAGAGGGAATAGAAGTCCAATAAACTCCAAAATGGATGTGGTTCAAGGCTTTTTGTGCCCATAAAACAATCTTCCGCGCTTCAAAAGAACCTAAAGATTTAAACCTGTATAGTTTGTCAAAATATGACTCGTTATGAGATGAATTTCGGCGCTTTTTTCAAACAACTGCAAATAAAAAGTGCTTTAAAAAATGAAATACAATCTCTTCAGGTAAAATCAGAATAAGTTTTTGGTGCAATTATTCACTTATATAGACAATTCATTAGTCAGATCCATTCCTATCATCCTACTGTGTGACTATAACATAGATTACATTAATTTTCCTTTAAAAAATCTGGTCGCAGTAGATCTACCAACGGTTTCACAATAATTTCTAATTATTTAATTTTGTGTGTATGAAAGACAACGAGAAAAAAACACTGAGTACATTTTAACGAAAAACGTTGCCGAAGATTAAAGTTTTTTATTTGAAAGTGCTTTGAAATCCGACCGCTTTGGTTTCGTATTGGTTATCGGAATGGTCGCATAATTATAATGATTGGGATGGGGGATATAAACTTTCTCATCACTGAACGATTGGCCTATAATGAGAAAAAACCATTTTCAATTTGACTGTACAGTGTACAAAATCGTTTCTCATTTTCTTTGTTTCCTTTTTGCATCTTTAAGGTCGCTAGTAGTCCTCCTTGATCTTCAAGAACATCAAGTTAACCTAATTTTTCACTTAAGATGAAAACGTAAAACCAACCATTGCCATATTTGTCTAACGTGGTACTAAAAATCAGGCGGTGAAGAGAAAGAGGAATTTAAAAAACACTAACATAGTCTTTAATGAATACCTGACTCCAATTTGTGCGCAGGTAATTTGTAAATTGAGGAACAGGGAAAATGTTGGAAATGTTCTCAGTGTTAAAAAGATTTTTTTCTTTATGCGGTTAAATGAAAAAATTGTGTTCAAAAATATTTGCAGTTCCAAAAGTAGGACAAAGAGTTTTTCTAGTGTATGTAGGAATGTACAAAAGTTTGGTTTTTGAAGCATTGGGATATCTGATGCATCATATTGCGCGCTGACGTTTTTCTTGTATGCTGAGCCAATTTTGTTCCGCTGTGGTGACGTCGAACAATATCTGCGCTCCAAAATTTAACACAAAATTTTCAAAAATGTCGGAGAATTATAAACAAAATTTAAGCGTTGCTCATTTATTTTTCAAAACGTACGTAGAAGTCGTATGCAATTGAAGCTTTCTCTTAATGACATGGGATAAAATGCTATTCGGGAATTATCTGAAAGGTGGCTGACAGCAGATGAGAAAACGTCTTTATAGATTGGAGCTCCCAATACTTGTAAACATTATAGATATGTTAGATGTCTAATGAATTCCAAACAAAAAGAGGTACTATAATGCATTTTGTGCCCTCGAAAAAAACTCCAAAAAAACGCATGGAGTTAAACTTGTTTGATCAATCAATCTGGGTTGAAATTCGTTTCAATATGTCAATCAACTGCAGGAAAAACTTTTTTTTTCAATATAACTTTAACTTCCCTCAAATTATACCAGAGCGAGTTCTGTGAGCAATTATTGACTTAATATGACATTTCAATTTGTGAATCTATTACTATCACTCTATTATTTGATTATAATTTAGATTGTCTGAAACTTCGAAAAAAAACCAGAGTTCATGTGATCTAACTTCGGGTTTCAAAACAAATTGTCTAAATTCACATGCGCGTGAATGTAAGACAAGGAAACCTCTCATTGAGTCCATTTTATCTGGAAACTTTGCTAAAATTGCGTTATCTTTGTATTTGACAGTTTTTTGAAACTCAAACATTTTGGTTTTGCACTGTTTACCGGAGTAAGCGATGGAAAACAAAAGAACAAGACTCGACAGAAAAAAAAGGATAAAATTATTTTCTGCAAACCATTGTCAATTATGCCACATCTCAAAGTTTATGAGTGTTCAAATACCAATTATATATATAATATTTTTGCTCGCCTTCTGTCAAGTTTAAGAGAACAGCATGCACCCCATAAGGAGTTTCTTTCAAAGAAAAGAACTCCAAAATTGTTAAAGAAAACGTGGTTTGACCAGGAACACAAAAATTTACTGTGTGAACGTTAAACGACGTATGAGGTTTTTGGTTTGATTTCATCGCCAGAAACGGGTCACTACCCAAAAATCGCTGGTTCGAGTTCTATCAATTTTCTTAGGCAGCTAGCAATTTTAAAAAGCAAAAAGGAAAAATGACTGCAGTAAAAATTATTTTGGTGTTGACGACAAAAAAAACAGCAGAATTTTTTAATTTTGTGATCTCAATCCTAGGGCGGTAATTTGGTAAGTAAAAAAAGAAACAACTTGTTTCGATGTTAGAAACTCGTCAATTAATTTTTGGCCAACATCAGGAAAAGATTGTTCTGATTGTTTTTAGAGCCATATCTCAACAAGCCCAAAAGCCTTTGTTAAATACCTGCCACTTTAGTGAAGCAAATTTTAGCCCCAACATGACGTTCATAATAAGCCAACGCCTGAGAGACTGTTCTTTTCTTTACATGCTCAAAAAGTTGTCCTAACACCAATCTAGAAAAAGGATGACATTATGGACCCTGTCAATGACCGTCCTATCTTGTTAACTACTCCGTTTTCTTAATTATTAGAAAAATTCTTGAAAAAACAAGTCAAAAGTTGTAATGAGAGTAGCAAATCCCTATCTTCTCTTCAATTTGGATTTCGACGAATGGTATAAGCACAAGACGCGATTCTATTTTCCATTGAATCAGTTCAGTATGAAATTGATTATAGTATTATTGTCTATGTTGTTTTGCCCAATTTATCAAAAGCTTTAAACTCACTCCCAACTCACTTTAAACTCAAACCAAATACGTTTGTAAAATTAACAATCTCCCTTCTCTTCACTTCTTTGTTACAGATCATAAAAAAATTTCTTGCGGACAGCATGCAACAAGTTTGTGTGAATGGAATTGTGTCAAATTGGATTGAGCTAAAGCAATGTGTTCCTCAGGAGACAGTTTATGGACGGCTCCTTTTCAAGTTTCAAATAATTGACCTCCCAGAGCAATTAAGTGAACCTGCTCAGCTTTTGCAGTATGTGGATGACTGTTTTTTTAGTTTTTAGTCACAAAAATCCGATATTGCTCGTAAACACTTTGCAAGAACACATTGAAAGTTTGGAAATTTACTTTTGTATCAATAGTTTAAATTTAAATGCCAAACTCTCGCATACTAGATGACAGGCTGGACACTTCAGAGATTGAAGCTGTACAAAAACTAACAAAAAAAATCAAATTAGTGAAAATTTTTGGGGCCTACAACAGACAGTCAATTTTTTTCAAAAAACACTAAAGAAAATAGCTATGGAAAAGTTGGCTGTTGGTATCAAAACTATTGAAACTGTACAACATAGATTTCCAATCACTGTATTACTCATATTTTTGTACTCACTTGTCATCAGTCATTCAGAGTACTCTGCTTTATACATTAGGAAAATGAAAAGATCGTTTCCGTAACAGCCTTAATTACCTGCGGCCGGCTAAAAGATTAGCAAGCGTGCTACCCAAACAATTTTTTAGATAATAATTCATCTGTTTCATCATCTTCTAAATCATTATTCAATTATGTATCGTTGAAGTCGAACTCACTACAATTGTATCTGCGAGACACAAGTGTAAGCTTACAGGTATTCAAAAATCGATTGAAAAATTTTCGGATAGCCAAGTCAGCAGCATTTCCCATCAAACAGGCTCGCACGTGGCATTACTTCTCCCTTAAATTACCTGCACGTAGTTAGACAAGTTATTTTTATTGAACCTGTTTAAATCGCAAAAAAATTATATTCAGAAAAACTTTCAGTGACAAATTTCCACATTAAATGCAAAATAAGATTTTTTAACAATTTTTTTGATTGTCTCTGTCTATTTGCAAAGCCGATTGTTAAATGTTGGTTCTTTGCCATTGGAGGCCCTATGATATTTAAAACCCTATCCTCTTTTATGGTATAATAGCTATGATTTCGTAGGAGGATATATGTTATCTGATCACTAAAGGGGGACTAAAATGAGAAAAAAGCATTAATAGTTTAAATCTACTGTGTACAAAATCGTTTATTGCTTTTTTGTTCTTCTTTTTGGCATCTTGATGGTTACTGGTAGTCCGCTTTGAGCTTCATCGATATCAAGCAGTACTACTTTGCACTGAAGGTGAAAAATCAAAGCCGACAATTACCAGCTTCGTCAAACGTGATACTAGAAATAAGTTAATTAAGGGAAAGAGGAATTAAAAAAGCATGTTTTTTCAGTGACAACTGGACACCAATTTGTGCCAAGAGAACTTGTAATTTGAGTAACAGAGAAAATTTGGTAATGTTCTTAGAGTTAATGAGGGAGTTAATGAATTTTTCTTTCTGCGGGTTAATAAAGAATTGTATTCGAAGATTTTTGCCAGTTGCAGAAGTCAGATAATGAGTTTTTCTCTGATGTAAAGAAAGAAGAAAAGAAGTTGATTTTTAAAGCAATGAGTTATCGGATGCGTCAGTTTGCGCCTTGATCTTTATTTTGTATGCTGAGCTACTTTTTTTCTGCTGCGTTGACATGGAGGAAACTCTGGGCCCTTGAAATGAATACAAAAACTTCCCAGATTGTCAGAAAAATCAAAAAAATTACGTGTTGATCATTTTAATTTTCAAAACGAATTTTAAAATCGTATGCAACGGAAGTTTTGTGAAACAAATAAGAAGAAAATGCAATAATGGGTATATGAGAAATATGGTTGGCAGCAAATGATAATTGTCCTTATTGAATGTAGCTCCCAACACTAAAGAACCTTATAGAGGGAATAGAAAAGCAATAAACACCAAAGTGGGTGTGGTTCAAGGCTTTTGTGCCCATAAAACAATCTTCCGCGCTTCAAAACAACGTAAAGATTTAAACCTGTTTTGCCTGTCAAAGTTTGACTCGTTATGAGTTGAATTTCGCTGCTTTTTTCAAATAACTGCAATTCAAAAATGCTTTTGAATATAAAAAACAACCTCCCCAGTTTAAATTAGAATGAGTTGTTGGTGCAAGTAATGACTAATATAGACTATTCATCTATCAAATCCATTCCTAACATCCTATTGGGTGACTATAACATAGATTACCTTGATTTTCTTTTCCAAAATATGGTAGCAGTAGCTCTACCCACGGTTTCACAATAATTTCTACTGATTTAATTTTGCTTGTATGTAAGGCATCTAGAAAAAAACATTGAGCACAATTTAACGAAAAACATTGCTGAAGATGAAAGTTTTGTATTTGACAGTCCGTTGAAATCCGACCGTTATTGTTTTGTATTGTTTATTGGGGTGATCGTTGGAAAACAAAAAGAGCATCTTATTAAAAAGATGTGATAGGTAAAAGTATGATAAATCTTTGTTTTAAAAATCATTGTCTGATGTTCCATGAAATAATTTCTATGAAAGCTGAAATCCTAATGGAATGTTTTATATGTTTGTTTATCTTCTCTCAAGTTCAGTGGAAAAGTATGCAACTCATATTAAGATATTTTAAAGAAAAAACTGCAAAAATGTTAAAGGAAACGTGGTTTGATAAGGAATGCAAAAATTACTGCGTGAACGTCAAACGGCGTATGAGGTTTTCGTTTTGATTTCATCCCAAGAAATTGGTCACCACACACTAAATTTCAAAAGAAATAGTCCAATATATTTAAATAAAACAGAACCAGTTCTCCCGAAACTATTTCTTCTCCCTTAGTACTGCTAAAGATCGCTGAAGTTGTCTCAATTTTATCAGAGGGACAAAAAAGCAAAATGAAAAAATTACCGCAGAAAAAAGGCCATTTTAATGACGACGAATAAGTACAGAAACTTTCAATTTCGTGTTCTCAATCCTAGGGCTGTATTCTGGTTTGAAAAATGAAGAAACACCATGTTCCTATTTTAGCAATTCATTATTTGACTTTTGTTCAAAATCAACTAAAAGTTTGATGTGAATGTTTTGAGGTCTAAATCACAAGTCTAAAGTCTTTTGTAAATTACCTGACATTTTTAGGGTAAGCAAATTTAAGCCCCCAAATGATGTTAATGAATAATCAAGGCCTCTGGGAGTTTTTTCCTACTAAGCTCAAAAGAGCTGTCTTAACACTAACATATGATAAAGATGACATCATGGAACCTGTAAACTATCGTCCTCCTTCTATTACTACTTCATTTTCTGAAACATAAGGAAAAATTTCAACAAAAAATCACAACATATATTGAGAGTAGCAAACTAATATTGCCGCTTCAATTTGGATTTTGACGTATAGTATCAGTACAAGATGCTATTCTGTTTTTCATTGAATCAGTCCTGTTTTCTCATTTGAATTGGTGATAGTATTATTGTTTATATTGTTTTGCTTGATTTATATAAAATTTTTGACTCACTATCAAACTAATTTTTTTGAGAAAAATCTCCTTACTTACTTTTCAAATTCGGCATTACAGTTAATAAAGTGTTTTTGTACGGATAGCATGCAATAGGTTTGTGTTAATAAAGTTTTGTCAAACTGGGTTGAGCTAATGCCCGGCGTTCCTAGGGGGACATTTTAAGGACCTTTTTTTTCAAATTTAATATATATGACTTCCCAGAGCACGTAATGAAACTGATAAGCACTTGCAGTATGTGGATGACTGTTTTTCAATATGTAGTCTCAAGAGTCCAATTTTTTTGCATACTCATTAAATGAACACCTTCGATGTTTGAAAACTTTTTTGTATCAATAGCTTAAACCTAAATGCCAAAAAACTTAGTTTGTTAGACTCGCTCGCAGAATTGATGACAGGCTGAACTATTCAGAACCTGTCGTTGTAGGAACATCAATAGTAAAAAAATCAAACCATTGCGAAAGTTTAGACGTTAACATAGGCAGTCACTTTTTTAAACACAAGTGAAAGAAGTTATGAAAAACATGACAGCTTGTATCAAAACTACTGAAACTGTACAAAAAGATTTCCCACCAAGTTAGTAGCAGTAGTAGTATTATTAAAAAGGAAAAAATTTCCGAAGAAATTGTATCAAATTCTCACTAATGTTTGCGTGTTCTGGTAATGCACGTAATTCTTGTATAATATATAAACTAGGTTTTAGAAAAAAATACAAGAGAGTCGAATTTTTGTAAACGGCTTTTTGGATTTTGGAAATCGACTCTTGTATCTTGTTGGGTGGCTTCAAAGAGTTTTTCTTGGATATCTAAGGGAGAGTCATACTCTCCCCTCATAATTGTCAAAAGATTAATAAGTCGTGTAGCTCAACATATAGACACAGGGGTAGAAGATTAAAGTTGGTCAATCTATCTCCGTAATTTTCATTTGAGCAGAGAAACAATTTTGTTGCCAATTTTTACTTTTTTTGCTCAAGCTCTTTCAAGCAATTGTTATTAGTTTGAAATGTGAGTTTTTTGTTCTAGTATCAAGTTGTCACATAAATTAGGAAAACGTTAAAATAAGACAGGTGATTGAGTTGAAAACTTCAGCGTACTACCAATGGATTAGGAAAATGAAAAGAGCCTTTCAACAACAGCTTTTATTACCTCCGGCCAGCAAAAGGATTAAAAAGCGAACTAAGCAATTTTTTTGTCCAGAAAATTCCATTTGTTTCCTCCTCTTCTAAATCTTTTTTAATTATTGTATCGTTGGAGTGGAACTCACTGCAATTGTACCTGCAAGATACAAGTGTAAGTGTTCAGATGTTCAAAATCCAAATGAAGAAAATTTTATGATAAATTTTTGAAAAGCTGAGTCAAAAGTCTTTCAAGGCACAGGGGAATTTCAGGCAGAATACTAATGGTAAGGTAGTTAGCAGTATCATTGTGAAGACCAGATTTATGTAAGGCAGTAATATGTGCTATTTTTCAAAGGTCAAGCCAATATACGGTTTTGACAATCCAGATGTATAGCTCAAATGATCCGCTTCAATTGATCTGTGATCAGTTGAAATGAATAAGAACTATTTGTGTTTCTACATAAATCCACTACACTTAAAGAATTTTTAGCGACAGCTATCGTTATACAAAAATAGCAGTATTTGTAGTAGAAGTAGTAGTAGTAGTAGTAGTAGTAGTAGTAGTAGTAGTAGTAGTAGTAGTAGTAGTAGTAGTAGTAGTAGTAGTAGTAGTAGTAGTAGTAGTAGCCGCAGTAGTAGTAGTAACAGTAGTAGTAGTAGTAGTAGTAGTAGTAGTAGTAGTAGTAGTAGTAGTAGTAGTAGTAGTAGTAGTAGTAGTAGTAGTAGTAGTAGTAGTAGTAGTATTAGTAGTAGTAGTAGTAGTAGTAGTAGTAGTAGTAGTAGTAGTAGTAGTAGTAGTAGTAGTAGTAGTAGTAGTAGTAGTAGTAGTAGTAATAGTAGTGGTAGTAGTAGTAGTAGTAGTAGTAGTAGTAGTAGTAGTAGTAGTAGTAGTAGTAGTAGTAGTAGTAGTAGTAGTAGTAGTAGTAGTAGTAGTAGTACTAATAGTAGCGCGGAGGCGTTGCTAGTGTTCTCTAATTGCTGCAAAGAACTTCGAAAAGCGTTAAGATCTTACAAAAAACAGTGGCTGGAAGACAAACGTGAAACAATACAAGATCATTCAGACAAAGGTGACTTGAAAGAAGTGTTTGGGGAGTCAAAACAGTTATGCCCGAAGTGGAGTACCCATATATGTAATTTAGTTTCAACCACAGGCGAGCCTCTGAAAACAAAAGAAGAAAGGTTGGAACGTTGGACCGAGCACTTTGAGCATCTGTTAAATTCAGCCACAACAAGCGGCAATTCTATTTTTGAGCATAGTGGAAGCATCCAAGAGTCTTGAATTAGACCTAGGTCCAATTAGGTTTGATGAAGTTCTATATGCCGTCTGTAAACTGAAAAACGGTCAAGCAAGTGGACCAGACAATGCTTCTGCTGAAATGCTAATGTCGCATAATGGAATCGCTGAATGGCTGTGGGACATTGTCAACAAGTGCTGGACTGAAGAAAATCTTCCACAAGACTGGAAGTTAGCAGAAGTTGTCTCGCTATAGAAAAACAAAGAAAAAAGATCTGAGTGTGGGAACTATCGCGGAATTTCACTGCTCTCGGTACCTGGA
>NC_134469.1:15127331-15152331 GCF_964194025.1 Convolutriloba macropyga | reverse complement strand
AGTAGTAGTAGTAGTAGTAGTAGTAGTAGTAAAGGCAAACTGGGACTCCTGGCAGAGACATCTAGCTAGTCACGACTAACAATCAGCACGGAGGTGCTGCTGAGAACGAAAAAGAAAGCGGGCTGGTTCGAAACACAAGATGGCCGGAAGCTAAGGTTGAAAAGCTTAGCGGTGGCTAAGCCAGCGTTGGTAGCTTCACAACAACAATCTGCGGTAGCAGATTCAGAGTCGCTAGAAAATGAGAGTCGGTCAGTGGTGGCTGACCAAGAGTCTTTAAGATGTCAGAATTGTCAGCGGCAATTCAGTACAGTTACCGGACGCAAAGTGCACCAAACAAGATTCTGCAAAGCCGGTTTGTCAAAGAATGTCGTCGACAAGTCAAAGTTCGAGCAACTAGAGGCGAGCCTTACCTGTGACAAGTGTGAAAGGAAGTTCAAAACAGTCAATGGCCGAAAAGTTCACCAATTGAGATACTGTGGCAAACCTAAAGCAGTTGCCACACGCGTGTTTTCCTGCAAAGTACAAGATGTTCTCGGAAACGAGTTTGAAAACATAGAAGCGTTCAAGTATCTCGGATCATATGTCAGCCTCAGGCATGGAGACCTGCAGGAAGTCAATTGCAAACTTGCAGAAGGTAGACAACGGTTTGCTAACTTCCAAAATCTCTGGAAAAGCAAGCAGCTCAGCGTGCACCTCAAGTGCAATTTGTACAAAGCACTCGTTTTATCAGCCGTGCTGTACAGCTCAGAGACTTGGACTCTTTCGAAATTAATGGAGAGAAAACTTGAGAGTTTCCACTATGGTTGTCTTCGGAGAATTCTACGTGTGTCATATATGGAGAAAGCAACGAGCGAAGAAATTATGTCAAGATCACGAATGCCCCAACTATCCACGATGATCATGCTCAAACGGATAAAATGGTACGGACACATCCAGAGAATGGAACCAGGAAGATTAGCCCGCAGTGCCTTCGATTGGGACCCGCCCGATCAATACGTCCATGCTAGACGCGCTCCTGGGGGGCAACGGAAAACAACGTGGATGAGTCAAATCGAAGGAGACTGTGTACGAAACAAAGTATCGTTCACCAGATTGCAGGAGAAAGCAGCAACCGGGTCAAAGAATTCCTTCAACAATTTCGTCGTACAGCACTTCACAGAATAACCAAACAAATAACTCTTCTTGTTTTGTTTGTATTTGTTGCCAACCGTGCCTTTATTTCATATTTGGAATTAAAGTGTTGAAACAGTAGTAGTAGTAGTAGTAGTAGTAGTAGTAGTAGTAGTAGTAGTAGTAGTAGTAGTAGTAGTAGTAGTAGTAGTAGTAGTAGTAGTAGTAGTAGTAGTAGTAGTAGTAGTAGTAGTAGTAGTAGTAGGAGTGTTAGCAAAATTCTTAAATCCTTTTGAAAATTTTTTAACAAAACTCACATGTATGCGCCACAAAATGAACAATAACACTTGATAAAAAGTGAACAGGAAAAAATCATATCATTATAATTTGACGTTCTGAATTTAAGGTAATTGATGAGCGAATTCTTCAGAGTTTTCAACTGCACTTCAAATGAAACGATTTTAAACCCGATGAAGTCATTTGCAACTCGATTAACTCGGACAAAAAATTTGTCTGTCGAAAAGAACTTGCGTGCTGTAGTGACGCGAAACGGTCCATTCAACAAAGATTATGTAGCCAAAGATGCAAACGAAAACTACACTGTACGTCGACGGCCCCGTTGTAAAGCTTCCATTGAAAAAGAATGTCCTCTGATTAAACTGTAACACAGGAAGTACCTGACGGGTTTTTAAGCTTGAAACATTTGTTGAGCAGCATATTATCCATTGAAGGCCTCTAAACTGAAGACGTTCAAGTTGGTATAGTCTAGTCAAGGACAGAGACCAAACAAGAGTATAATATGAAAGACAGCATAAAGGATGTATAAAACAAAGTTTCCTATAATTCGACACTGAAAATGGGATATTGCGCTTGAGGAAGTTAAGAGTTCTGCTGCTTTTTAGAAGATTTGAATTGAGGTGAGTTTCCAAACCAGCGTGCTAGACACAATAATTCCAATTCGTCGTTTTGTTTTGTTTGTTGAAAGGTAGGTAGTCAGACGCTAGCAGAAATTGAGCACACTCATCATGCCCACCAAAAAAAAACAATTTTACATTTTGATGGATGGAAGTGAAGACCGTTTTATTTAAGCAGTTTAAATAAAGAGTTGATGTCTTTTTGAACGAGGGAGATTCATGAGGTGTTGAAACATTTCAGTTCATCAGTAAAATGATAAAAACAACTATTTGCCACATCATCAGCCATATCAGTCAAAAAAATAATGAATAACAAAGGACCGAGCACGCTGCCCCGAGGAACACCAGAAGTAAATGTTAAAGGAGAAGAAAAGTTTCATTTATTTGTACACA
Source organism: Convolutriloba macropyga (assembly GCF_964194025.1). Lineage (NCBI taxonomy): Eukaryota > Metazoa > Xenacoelomorpha > Acoela > Convolutidae > Convolutriloba > Convolutriloba macropyga. The sequence continues at coordinate 15,149,914 of NC_134469.1, read as the reverse complement.
TTGAGAACGGTTCGTTAGATAAGCGTTCGAAAGGCTGAGAGAAGTTGAGTCGAAACCGAATTTCATATGTTTAGACAAAAGTACTTGATAAATCACAGAGTCAAAAGTTTTTCTTACGTCGAAGTAGATAGAAATAGCAAGGGGAGTTGGAATCAAGAGCCGAATAAATAGAATCAAAATACGTTTTATCTAACTTATTGTACTACGTGATTTCATAGATTTTTCTTGTTCAAATTTTATCTTAAGGTAAATAAAATTGAACAATAATCTTACACGTTAAAAGGAAAATTTAGGCAAGATACTAATGGGAAGGTAGTTAGCAATATCAAAATGAAGACCAGATTTTTGTTAGGGAGTAATAAGTGCAAATTTGCACAGATCAAGCCAATATACGGTTTCAAATGACCTGTGATCAGTTGAAATGAATAAGAAATATTTGTGTTTCTATTCAAATCCACTACACTTAAAGAATTTTTAGCGACACCTATCCTTAAGCAATTTTAGTACTAAGTGTAGCAGCAGCAGCAGCAGCAGCAGCAGTAGTAGTAGTAGTAGTAGTAGTAGTAGTAGTAGTAGTAGTAGTAGTAGTAGTAGTAGTAGTAGTAATAGTAGTAGTAGTAGTAGTAGTAGTAGTAGTAGTAGTAGTAGTAGTAGTAGTAGTAGTAGTAGTAGTAGTAGTAGTAGTAGTAGTAGTAGTAGGAGTAGTAATAAGAGTAGTAGTAGTAGTAGTAGTAGTAGTAGTAGTAGTAGTAGAAATAGTAGTAGTAGTAGTAGTAGTAGTAGTAGTAGTAGTAGTAGTAGTAGTAGTAGTAGTAGTAGTAGTAGTAGTAGTAGTAGTAGTAGTAGTAGTAGTAGTAGTAGGAGTATTAGCAAAATTCTCAAATCCTTTTAAAAATTTTTAAACAAAACTCACATGTATGCGCCACAAAATGAGCAATAAAACTAGATAAAAAATGAACAGGAAAAAATGATATCATTGTAATTTGACGTTCTGAATTTAAGGTAATTGATGAGCGAATTCTTCAGAGTTTTCAACTGCACTTCAAATGAAACGATTTTAAACCCGATGAAGTCATTTGCAACTCGATCAACGAGGATGGAAAATTTGTCTTCCGAAAAAACCTTGCGTGCTGTAGGGACGCTAAACGGTCCATTCAAGGACGATCATGTTGGCAAAGATGCAAACGAAACTTACACTGTACGTCAACGGCCCCGTTGTAAAGCTTCCATAGGAGAACAATGTCCTCTGATTAAAGTATAATACAGGAAGTAACTGACGGGTTTTTAAGCTTGAAACTTATGTTGAGCAGCATATTATCCATTGAAGGCCTCTAAACTGAAGACGTTAAGTTGGTATAGCCTAGTTAAGGACGGAGACCAAACAAGAGTATAATATGAAAGACAGGATAAAGGATATACAAAATAAATTTTCCTGTAGTTCGACACTGAAAAAGGAATATTGCTCTTCAGGAAATTAAGAGGTCTGCTGCTTTTTAGAAGTTTTGAATTGAGGTGAGTTTCCAGACCAGCGTGCTGGACACAAAAATTCCAATTGGTCGTTTTGTTTGTTGACAGGTAGGTAGTCAGACGCTAGCAGAAATTGAGCACACTCATCATGACCACCAAAAATAACATTTTTACATTTTGATGGATGGAAATACAGACCGTTTTATTTACACAAACTAATTAAGGAGTTGATGTCTGCTTGAACGTGGGAGATTGATGAGGTGCTGAAAAACTTCAGGTTATCAGTAAAAAAAATAAGAACAACTGTATGCCTAATCATCAGTCACATCATTAACAAAAATATTGAAAAACAAAGGTCCGAGCACTCTGCTCTGAGGAACTCCAGAAAAAATTAGTAAAAGATTTCAATTTTTTTTATTCATTGAGAACAGTTTGTTAGATAAGCGCTCGAAAAGCCGGGAAAATTTGATTCAAAAACGGAATTCATAACCTTCGACAAAAGTATTTGTTAGGATACAGAGAAAAAAGTTTTTCTTAAGTCGAAGTAGATAGAAATAGCACGAGAATTGGTATCTTCAGCCAAATAAACAGAATCAAGATTCAATTTTATCTCATATATTGTACTACGTGATCTCATAGATCCATGTTCTTCAAGTTTGATCTTTGGGTAGATAAAATTGAATAATAATCTTTCAAGAAAAAAGAGTAGTTCAGGCAGAATACTAATGGGACAGTAGTTAGCAATATCAATATGAGGAGCAAATTTATGTTAGGGGTTAATCTGTGCTAGTTTCCAAAGATGAAGGAAATATTGGGTTCTGAAAATGCAGATAAATAGCTCAAAAACCAGCACACACAGAATTTTTGCACATTGGTGAAGAAGGAATGAGGATAAATCATCAGCACCAGCAGCACCAGAATCATCACACGAGGAGGGCGAGAAATTTGGATGCTGAAAAATCAAGGTTCATCAATTTGATGGAAGGTTCTTTCAATTGTTCAGGAACAGTACAGCAACTAATGTCTTGGAGGATAGAAGCAACGAAATTACCAAAATCAAGATTTTTTCTGATTCAGTGAAAAAATATTCCTTTCCATGAAACAAAACAGAAGGAAATGACGAGTTGAAACCAAAACTTCTCAGCTACTTGATACATTGTCGAGTTGAAGAGAGGTCAAATTGAACGATAAAAAACTTTTTCTAATTTGATAGCATCTGAAATCGATAAGTTGAGTTCTCTCAGTTTTAAGACAAGTAAAAAAGAAAGATCACGACTTAAATGCCTAAAGGTAGTTCCTCTTTTATTAAAAAGCTTTTGATTGTGATTATGATTCCGATTATAATTCTGAATTTGATGATTATGATTTTATTTTGATGAATAGTATGTGATGAAAAAAACAATCGAGAAATAAAACGGACAGAGCTTTTCAATTTAATGGCCTTAGTGAAAGCGTCAGAAATTAGGCTGTACCAAGTATTGGGAAAAGTAGAGTTAATAAAATTATCAAGCGACGAGACTTTAAAAGGAGGTTGTATAATAAAAACGAATGGAAGTGCGTAGAATGAAACATTCTATAAAGGTTCGAAAATATATTGCGGGTTCCGGGGAGTTAAGGTTGAAATGAATGGAAAAATGGTCTGAGAAAATTTGTTTTGCTACCGTAACTGGATAGATTAGCCATGTTAGAGGAAGCAATGCCATTGGATGCCGTTTTTTAAGAGAAAGTTTAGCGACGAAGTAAGTCAGATCTTTTTCAACGACCCTTTCAAGGAGTCAACATTCATGACTTAAGGATGCCCAGTAGTTTGCCCAATCAATACGGGGGAATAAACATTATAATTGCATCTGTAAACAAATTGAAAAAGCAACCAGTCAAACTTAGAATAGATGGACTGAATACAAACTAGTAAATTAGAGATGTTCACTGAATAATTGATGATTTTGGTGGGTTGTAGGAAAGCACAAAGGAGGACAGTTTCTTACAGAAGACAGCGCAAGAAGTAGCAAAATCGAAATGAGAATCCATAATGTCAATAATAGTGACGGCTGAGTTAGTAGATTGTGCTCTCAGCAGGACACTATGACGATCACGATCTAATCTGGCAACAATACTGTAGGAAGAACCCAAAGATAAGAACTAACGATGTTCGTATTTAACAGAGTTTTGGTGAGAAACAGTGAGGAGATAGAGTTCGGAGCGCATAGTTTCAAAATTTCTTAGGGTTTTTCTAGAGAACATAATGGTTGACAGTTTATGAGAGCACATTCAAAAGTTTGTAGTCAATTGTATATCAATAACCGTCTTTTTGTAATACAATTTTAAGTTTTCGACCTGAAAGTCGTGTTGATCCTTCCCCTCAACTTTGACCATATGGTAACATTTAGTCAAAACCCCTTTTTCTAATTGACGATCAGCAGAGGATATGAATTTTTTATGTACACAGTGATTTTGTAAATAATGATTGTATATCAATTGTATATCAATAACCGTCTTTTTGTAATACAATTTTAAGTTTTCGACCTGAAAGTCGTGTTGATCCTTCCCCTCAACTTTGACCATATGGTAACATTTAGTCAAAACCCCTTTTTCTAATTGACGATCAGCAGAGGATATGAATTTTTTATGTACACAGTGATTTTGTAAATAATGATTGCTGGCAAAATAGCTTTCTATAAAGTAAGAATTTGATGTTGTAACAATAATAGGACGACAACGTCTTTAGATGGAGGGAATGTTTTCGTTGTGTTATTTCGAAATCTTGTCAAGCCGACGGAAGCTCGAGATATTTCCACCAGCTTGGAGGCCAATATGTTGAACTAAGTCGCTAACATCCGTCAAGTCTTTCTCAACTTGTTTGAAGTATGATGATTCAGTTTCAATTAAACCTGTAATCACAAACAGAAGTTCAGTCGAATTCGCTGTCTTCTTGTTTCCAATAACATTATCGCTGTAAGAGGTAGGCGCGCTGGTGACTGCTTCTTTGGTATTATCATGCATAGTTGAAAAGGTGTACTAAAAACCTTGGGTTTCAAGGTCAAAGATTTAGTTTAAATTTTAATTTTTTTTACTTGATTAATGACTGACACAATCTTGATAGGTGTCGACAGATTGAAATAGACAAAGCTAGGGCTTCAAGCAATACTAACAATTGTGACATATCAGTATTTGATTGGTTAATTTACCACGGTGATAGAACCGATATTGGGTACGGACAAAACTGAGGATAAAACTCATTCATTGAACAATAAACATACGTTCAGAGTTAATCACTCAATTAGATCTTCATTTATTTGAAACCATTCTCTTCTGCTTTTATCTACTTATTAATTAAACTTCAATCCTTGTTTTTTAAAGAAGTACAACGCTCAATTATAAAAGATAATACATATTGCGCACGGGCGGCTGTTATAGTGGCGACAGAGATTAAAAGTAAATAGAAAACCACAACCCAATAATATTGAGCGTTGTACTAAATTCCAAGAGAAGTCTATTTTTTTGTTTGAAAACCAACTTTTAAACTCGAGTTCGACGTCTTAACATCACGACCCGGAAGAGGAATTGTGGACCGCTGTCGGCATTCGACAAGAGCAACAGCCATCTTGGAAATTTTAAGTGAGTACTCCCTAAAAATTCGAATAGCATAAATCAGGGCGTACATGTTTTTTTTAATAATAAAATAGCGTTCAGAAACATCAGTATTTTAATTTGACTTAATTTGACCTAAACTCAAGCATTAAACCTTGTGTTTTTTGCCTTTATTGAAGAGGGAATTAGAGTTTCAACCATATTTAAAAACTGTTAACTAGAGTGTCGGAAAAATAGTTCAAGTTTCGAACAGAATTAGTGAAATATTTTGAATAACAACAGCTTTAAAATAAAATAACGTTGGCGCGGCACTCCTCGAAATCGCTGTTACCGGAACCGTTTACTGGACCAAATGATTTTGAAAGTTATGTTACACACTTTGAGTTCTTGTCACAACTTCAAAAATGGCAAAGAAAAGAAACAGTAAACGGCGCCGAGATCGAAATTAGTGAACGGCCCATTATTTTGCGTTAAGGTTACAAAAGTCGGCTATTGATTTCTATCGTACACTTTTGGAGGACACTCGAAAGAGTTATGATGAGACCGTAAACGCTTTCAGACAACATTATAATGAGAAACCAGTAGTGTTCCGGGGGAGGCTAGCTAAGAGAGTCCAGCAGCCCGGTGAAAAATTAACAGATTTTCTCGGTGATTTGCAAACTTTAGCCTTGAAAGCATACCCTCAGGAGTCTGATGAGATAAGAGAACATCTCATTTTGAGGGAATTCTTCGAAGGCATAGAAAATAGTCAGGTGCAACTCGACCTGAGAAAGAACTTGGGTGAAGCGGATATGACTTTAAACAAAGCTTTAGAAAGAGCACTACACATTAAAGCAGTCACGAGAATTGAGGAGGAGGATAATGAGCCACGGGTTTCCGCCATCCAGTCAAATGAAAACATATGACTAGGTAATTTGATTAACGATTTAGTGCGATCACTGCAGACTAATCAACTTAATAGGCAAGAGAATCAAAAGTTTTCTTCGCAAGGAGCGCGGCCAAAAGAGTTTCTGCGCGGTAGTGAGCGAAGTTCAAGAGACAACGGAGATAGAAATAAAATTACTAATAGCTATACCAGAAGCCGCGCTGAGCATAGACCAATTAATTACGAAAGTAGAGCTTGTTTGCCAACACCAGGAGGTGAGAACAGAAGCTGAGATCGATCGCACGAGAGTCGTGCCGAGCAGTCGAAGGCAGCGGTGAGTTTCGAGAAAGAAAAGTGTCGCCGTTGCTGTCAGCGAAACCATGCATCTAGGGAATGCAAAAATTGTTTCGAATGTGGGATCCCATATCACTTCAAACGAAATTGTCCGTAGTTAAACGAGAACTAGCTGGAAATGGCAGGGCTTCATTTTCAGCCGGCTACGTAAAAACCTTGCGTGGCGGAAACAGCCCAGTGGAGGTGTTGTTTGCAAAAAATATGATAAAAGACAAATTGATATTGGCCTTAATTGATAGTGGAAGTAGTGTTAATATTATAAGTGACACACTCTACAAGCAATGGGGGAACCGAGCCAGATCAGAACATGCAATAAAAATATAATAGCAGCCAACAACGGGAAAATGCCTATAATAGGGTCAGCAGATATTCACGTTCAACTTCAGAAATTTACATGTGAAATAACTGTTAAATTTCTAGTGACCAGAATTGAGATAACGTCTTGTTTATTAGGCATGGAATTCTTGTACAATTTTGACTGTATTTTAAATCTCAGAAAGAACGAATTTTTTTGCGGGGCAATTGGGAAAACATTAAAATTGTCCCCATCCCAACGAAGTAATAAGCATCTGTTTTTAATTGCTGCTGAAAATTACGAATTACCTCGTCGCTGCGTGGGTTTCATTAAATGCAAAATTATCGATGAAGAAGGTAACATAACACAGCAAACAGAAATTATAATCGAACCCATGAAAGAGTTTGAAGACAAATCACAACTATTAATAGCGAGATCGCTGAATGACATGGTTGATGATGTCGTATGGGTTCGAGTTCTGAAACCTACATTAGAACCAAAAAAAATTACAAAAATGCGAGAATCGCATGTGCGGAAAACATTGAAAAAATTTCAAGTGTACAACAAAATGACACTGACAATAATAAAAAAATGCATAATGATGAATTTGATTTTGAGAAACACGTGAACTCAAGTTCAATGAGCTTGTCTTGTGAGGAAATGACAAAAATGAGGTCACTTTGCACAAAATTTGAAGTGATATTTTCGCGAAACTCAAAGGATTTTGCGACCGAATTTATCATAAAATAAAATTAAAAAAGGATGATGTGCCATTCAGACGTACATACGGCATCATGAGCTTTGAGAAAAGAAAAGCCATGAAGAAATTTGTTGAAGACTTGGAACGAGAAGACTTAGTCGAACCAACACACTCTGATTGGGCAGCACCATCGTTACTGGTACCAAAAAAAAGACGGAACCTACCGCTAAGTTGTCGACTACCGTGGTCTAAACAAACAAATAGAGAAAACATGCTGGCCTTTAACACGAATTAATGAGGTTATTGATTCTCTGGAGGGAAACATGTACTTCTCAAACATTGATCTTCTGTCGGGATACTTCCAAATGGCGCTGGAAGAAGAGAGTCAAAAAGTAACATCTTTTATAACACCTTCGGACCTATATAAGTGGAAAAGGCTCCCTATGGGACTAGCTTCTGCACCAAGAGCTTTTCAAAACCTAATTAAATTATTTTTTGCTGGTCTCTTTTACGAAGTAGCTTTAGTTTATCTAGACAACGTTATCGTTTTCGAAAAAAAAATTCGAAGAATATCTTAAACGGTTAGAGCTGGTTTTCCAACGTTTATCGGAGAATGGATTAAAGATCAAAGGATCTAATGCAATTTCTTCCAAAAGCGCGTCAGCTTTTTAGGACATATTATATCTGAGAGTGATGTCGAGGTCGACCCAGAGAAAGTAAGAGCGGGTAGAAAAATTGAAAGAACCATCGTCCCTAAAAGATGTCAGTGCTTTTCTGGGCCTTGTGGGCTATTATCGAAAATTCATTCCGGGTTTTGGAAAAACAGCAGAACCTCTTTACAGGTTACTAATTAAATCAAATAAATTTGAATGGAGTACAGAGTGCACAAGTGCGGTAGCAGAGTTGAAGAAAAAGCTTTTGGAAGCCCCAGTTTTAGGATATCCAAACGATAGGGATCAATATACATTAACTATCGATGCATCGTTGACAGGCATTGGAGCAATTCTTACAAAAAAACAAGGAACTTAGGATAGCGTTATTGCATATGCTAGCAAAACTTTGAGTAAAAGTCAACGAAACTACTCAGCAACTAAGCGGGAATTATTCGCAAAAGTTCATTTTACCCATTATTTCAAAAACTATTTACTTGGTCAGCATTTTTTAATTATAACGGACCACAGGGCTCTCGTGTGGATCTATAGTTTTAAAGAATCAGACGGTATGGTCGCAAGATGGATAGAGAGACTTGGGCAATTTAGATTTGACATCAATTATAGAGCGGGAAAGAAAATCCCACACGCTGACAGTCTTTCTCGCACAAACACAGAAGATGAGGCCTAAACAGCTTTCGTTAACGCTATTGCGCTGGACGTAGAGCAAGACGATACCAACTATTGTAGTCGAGGTTGGCAGTTGCACAAACTACAGAAAGTAAAACTACGAAATTCGCAGCAAAGTGACAATATACTCAAAGAAGTATATTCATGGGTCATAAACAAAAAAAGTCCCGAACCACGGCAAATGAGAAACGGAGCTTCAAAGGATTATGGAAATACTGGGTTCAGTATAAAAATCTTCTTCTCATAGAAGGGATTTTGTATCGAAAACACCAAACAGATCCTAACTTTTAAACTGTTTGCCAAATGCTGGTACCCTGGGGTAGAGTGTCCAACGTTCTTGAGTTGTTGCATGATTCGCCTAGCGCAGGACAATTTGGTATAGAAAAAACGTACAAAAGAGTTTGCGAAAGGTTTTCTTGGCCGTGCATGGGAAGAGACGTAAGTAACTGGATAGAAAGTTGTGACGTTTGCCTAAAAAGGAAAGGCACTAAGCAGAAACACCGGTATTCACTCACAAAATGGAAACCTAGCCATCCATTATTGCAAGTATCTCTTGATATCACGGGTCCACTTCCCGAGTCTCAGGGAAACAAGTACATTTTGGTGCTTATCGGTGATCAATTCAGCAAGTGGTACGAAGCCGTAGCGTTACCCAATCAAGAGGCAAAAAATGTGGCAAAAGCGTTTGTTGAACACTGGATAGTAAGATTTGGCTGTCCAGTCAACTTACACAGTGACCAAGGGTCAAACTATATGTCTAAATTGTTTCGTAGACTTTGCAGTGAACTAGGAATTCAGAGGACATCAACCACATCCTACCACCCACAAGGGAATGCGATGATTGCACGAACAAATCGAACAATAGAAGAATGCCTCTTCAAATATATAGGACAATATCAACACGAGTGGACTAATTTTCTACTTTTAGCGATGATGGCATATCGATCATCAATTCATTGTACAACAAGATACAGCCCCGCGTTTGTGGTACTGGGTTTTCCACTGTCGCTGCCTATAGACTGCATCTATAGCACACCACAGACCACAATATATGCAACACAAAGTGACTATGTTTTCACGATGAAACAGAAACTACAGGAAACGCACCAGTTGATGCGAGAGTATATGGATGTCGAACAAGAACGCCAGAAATCGTATTATGATCGCAGTAAGTATGGGCCGAGCTATAAAGTTGGCGAAGAAGTATTAGTTTTCAACCCAACGGTTAAAAAAGGAGAAACAAGAAAATTTACTTCTTTCTATAGAGGGCCATACATAATTGTTCAAATTGTAAACGATTTGAATTTCAAGGTAGAAGATAAAAAGACGAGGAAAGCTATCAAAGTCCATTATGACCGGCTGAGGAAATATAAAGCACGAGAAAAACTATTCACGCCTGAGCCTCAGGCGAAACGATAAGCAAGCATTAAGGAGCAGAAGAATAGCGATTTGAACAGCTCAGACGATGGCGATATAATTGAAATAGAATCATCAACAGACAGTGAAAGCAACCTAAAGACAGAAAATCAATCCGGAGCTGAAGATGCTAACGATTCACCAAACGTTACAAATGAAACGAAAACAAAATGAAACGAAAACAAAATGAAACGTTACAAAAGAATTAGAGCAAGAAACCTCTAAAGGACAAGAGAAGGCACAAAATGTTCCCGAGGGAGGAGGAGCAACTTCATAAAAAGCTACAGAGTACACTGAAAAAAACAGCAGAAACAAAAATTCCAAATCCAGAAAAAAAGCAACAGGAATCTAGTAGTAAAACAAAAAGTACTGAAGAAAAGATTAATAGTAATCCCAAGGCACCAAAAATGGATACAAGGTCTAGCAATCGATTAAAGTCGGTGCCTGAGAGATTAAAAAATTACTTTACTGAGCAAGATGAGGTGTACTTTAGCAGCCAGGAAACTGATGATGTTTTTGTTTCAGGAAAATCCACTAAGAAATAATGGAATCGAAAAGAAAGACGAGTTCGCTTGGAGCATCGTGTGATGGAATATCACTATGTTTTTATCTGGCGTTGCTAGCTGTTTTTGCTTTTCCTTCACTTTGTATTGAATTATACGGCTATGATTTTGACAATATCGTATCAACAAAAATATATTCTCTGGATCAGAGTACAAACTGTGATAACAAATACTGAGTATCGAAAACAATAGAAGAAGGTTGTTTGGTATATGCTGAGGTTCAGCCCTAGATAAAATTAAGATTTTGCATGTATGAAGCGGCATATACTGTGTCTGCACTTAAAAAGAGCAATGTATATGACGATGTTGTCTTTATTACCAAAAACTCAAGACTCCTAAAATCCATATATCCCTTAAACGAGGGAACCTGTAGGAGCATTTGGCAAATTAAAAACTTTGCTTACCAGATTTTGGAGATAAAACTTTTAAAGTCAACAATTCAGTAACGGAAAAAAATTTACAACGAAGAAGTGAAACTACTTATGCCGAGGAACATAGCCAGAGCTTCATGGAAAAAAAATTAATCGTGAAGGTGCTATGTATGTTAAGCCTAGAGAGTGGGTTTCACCTACAGGAGTAAAACTTATTGGAAATGTGATGATCAATGCAAAAGTTTACATCCGAACAATTTGGGGAAAGCTGATACAAAGAAACCTCTTAGGCTTTAAGGATCCCCTAGGTTTCTCAAAACCTGTTTTTTTTTAATCAAAACCACATATTTTGAAGACAACTTAGTAAACTAATTTTTTTTTGAAAATCAAGGTGAGCAAACATGTCAAACGATCAAACACTTTTATAAGAAGGACCCTGTAAAAATTTTTGGTAACAAGAAGACCACTTTTATCAGCGGAAAAATTTTACACAAAAACAAATACGAAGATTTTGCATTAGAAATCTTAGAGGAAAAAACAATTAGTTTGTGTGGACAGCAGGTGAAAACAACCGGAGTTCCAGGTGTTTTTTACTCCGAGGAAAGTTCAGAACTGAAAACTAGTAATCTTAAAATAACGATGGAAATGTTTCTTTCAAGCGTTGTTGACACCTTAAATTTCGAAATTCTCAAGGAGAGAGAATTTTTTTATGACAATTTGAACGCTCCAATGCGAGATTCAACGACTAAAAATTTAAACTATGATTGAAATATCAAAAAACATTGTTAGTCCGTCGGTAACGCTCTTCGAGAAAGGAACTCACGTCGACAGAGCAGGATCTGTGTTATATGTACATAAAAGTGCAAAGAAGGTAGCAACAATAACTTAACTTCCTTTTTGCTCAGAAAAAGTTCCTGTGTTAATAGAGGGTCAGAATTTTTCTTCTATTAGATATACGGACCCTAATACAAAAATTTTGTATCATAATTATATAATCGCTGCATGCAACCCGCTGTACCCAAATGTTGTGAAATTAGAAAGCGGCAGTTTTCAACAATATGGAGAAACGCTGAAGAAATGCAAACGTGAGATATATCAGTGGTCGATGAATAATAACTTAAATGTAAGTGATGAAAACCTGCATCGCAGTCTTTTCTCCATATCAGACGGAAAACAGAGTCAAATTGCTCGAACATTTCGCCATAATAGTAAAAAAATTATCAGTCGGGAAGCATTCCGAGATTCAGATGGAAAATTCAGTCATGAAAACTTTATTCATTGGAACGCTCAGTTCCAAAAACAATTTTTTCTAAAAAATGAAATAACAATTTTTCGTAACTTGAAAACTGAAAGCTTATACGTTTGGTAATAAGCTAAGGACATTGCTGTGTCAGTCTTAACAGTCTACCTGATATTCCAAGTTGTGAAAATTTTTCCTAGATTGTTCATCTATTTTGGATTGCTAATTAATGGAGCCTCCTGGCAACAACTGTTGCGGAATCTCGACCCTGTAACGGGAACACGTATGTATAATCAACTACTCAAATTAATTAATGAGCACCGAGAACAAAAGAAAATGATTGATGAGAAAGAGTCCTTGAAAGAATCGGTTGTTTAAAAAAAATGAATGAAAATGACTTGTCTTGAGTTCTGGACCAAAAAAAGAATTAAAATGACTTGTCTTGAGTTCAGGACGAAAAAAAATGAAAGTGACTTGTCTTGAGTTCAAGACCAAAAATAAAAATTAAAATGAGTTGTCTTGACTTCAAGACCAAAAAAAATGAAAAAGAGTTGTTTTGAGGTCAAGACCAAATAAATTGAAAAACAATTGTCGTGAGTTCAAGACCAAAAAAGAAGAAAATGAATTGTCTTGAGTTCAAGACCAAAAAAAAGTGAAAAACAATTGTCTTGAGTTCAAGACCAAAAAAAATTAAAATGAGTTGTTTTGAGTTCAAGACCAAAAAAATGAAAAATACTTGTCTTGAGTTAAAGACCAAAAAAAATTAAAATGAGTTGTCTTGAGTTCAAGAACAAAAAAAATGAAAAAGAGTTGTCTTGACGTCAAGACCAATAAAAATAAGGGAAAAGTCTTGAGATCAGGACTGAAAAAATTGAGAAACTTTAGAAGCAAAGATAGTTTCTTTTAAACATAGCAGGCAGTGAGACCCCACAAATTGGTGAATATGTGTACTATATGCCAGAGTAGTGGAAAGTTATTACGGAGATTTCCCCGGGAGTGTACCGAGTGGAATCTTGTCTGTCATGGACTCGGAAGGTGTCTACACTAGAACTTCTGGCACCCGCCAATATTCAGTCCCGAGCTCTGCAGACTGAAGTGGAACTGCAAAACCAGTGCAAGCAGTTAAAGAAATTGAAGAGTACAAACTGTTTACTCCAAAATGATCTTGTTGAGCTTCAACAAAAACTAGACAAACATTGCAACAAAGCCAAATAGGCAACAAGAGAATCATTGGGAAAACTGAGCGCCAAGTGTGAAGCGCTAAGACTTAACCTAAAGGCGGTGGCAGCTAGAAATGCCGAACAAGAGCTGTCAATCGACTTACTTAAACAGGAATTGGCCGATCTAAAAGTCAATACTGATAAAAAGAGCGAAGCCATAGAGAAAAGGGAGAAAGAGGATGACCAATTGAGGTCAGAACTTCAGCAGTTGGAAATCTATAACCAGTCCTTGGCGAGTGAGTGCCGAAGGAAAGACACTATAATTGATAGACAGAAGCATTCTTTGAAGAATGAGAAAAGCCAAAACGAAGGCCACATAAAAGTGTTTTATCGAGATTTGGAATAAAAATGTATTGAATCGGCCTGCGACATTGCACCAGATTTTGGTGGTAAAAACTTCTGCTTTAAAAGATCAGATCAAAAAACTCTACCACAAAATGAGCTTGTTGACGCACCCTGATGCTGGTGGAGATGAAGAGTTTGGCAAGACCATTAATCGAGCATGCCAAATACTGATGAACGATGGGGCGCGAGAAGCGTACAACAATTTCGGGCTGGACGAGGCAAGGAAAGCCATGAATGACGAAAACATCCCTAAACTTTTCATATGAAAAGTACAAACTTTTTGTATTTTAAAACGTTCATGCATCAAGAGCTGTAAAAATTTGTTGACTTTATTTGAGTGAGTGGCACTTTCTATTTTTATTGAGAGGGGCAGTGTTAGTGTCACACGTATGTAAAAAAAGGTGTACTAAAAACCTTGGGTTTCAAGGTCAAAGATTTAGTTTAAATTTTAATTTAATACTTGATTAACACAATCTTGATAGGTGTCGACAGATTGAAATAGACAAAGGTCGGGCTTCGATCAGGACGGACAATACTGAGGATAAAACTCATTCATTGAACAATAAACCTACCTTTAGAGTTTATCACTCAATTAGATCTTCATTTATTTGAAACCATTCTCTTCTGCTTTTATCTACTTATTAATTAAACTTCAATCTATGTATTTTAAACAAGTACCACGCTCAATTATGAAAGATAATACATATTGAGCACGGGCGGCTGCTATAGTTGGAATTGAATCTTGAATGAGTTGAGGTACCAATTCCGAGATAGAAGAGGACAATTTAGATTGGAATTGAACAAATAAAGAATTTAAGTAGCTTCAGTTGGGGTATTTCAAGCAGGTGTCGTTATCAGCCAGACAGACATCGCACATCCATTGAACGTTAGGTTTAGATCCCAGCCAGCGTGCTTCTTCAAGGGACAGTGAGACAGTTCCCATGAAACCATTTGTCACATGAGGAACACATCCCAGATTGGTCAGTATCCTTCACTAGCTTTGTGCAGGCTCCACATTTGACAGAGGACTTGGAATTCAATCGGGTAGATCGTCAATGAGTAGCCATACATTTATATGAAACTATTTAATAAGTTATCACAATTATTAGGCACAACAATAAGTTTATCACAACAATAATATAGTATTCTCTCTCTCTCTCTCTCTCTCTCTCTCTCTCTCTCTCTCTCTCTGTGTGTGTGTGTGGGTGTGTGTGAAGAAATATGGAGAGTGGTAGAATATTCAATAGACGCAACTGGTTGGCGTAGCTTGTTTCTCGATTTCCTGTAACCCTTTTTTCTCACATTTATTTATTTATTGTACGTGCAATTTGTCTTCAATATTTGACAGAATTGGTGTCATTATATTTCAGCTTGTTATGAGTGATAAATTTCAAGCATTGAACGTTTGCGTAACAGCGTCTGCAGCTGCTAAGATTAGCAGTCAAGATTTGATCTACTGGGTTACTCGAACTCTGCAAACAGATGTGATCAGCAGAGTGCCTGAACTTGGAACCGGCGAGCACTACTGTTTACTAATCAATATGCTTTTCCCAACTCGGGAACCGATTCCGCTGAAGAAGATTAAATTTGCGTCCCAAGTCGAGGTTGACCATATTAGCAATTGGAAGTTTTTTCAGACAGGCCTCAAATCAGTTGGTATTGACAAGGAAGTGAATATCGACAAATTAGTTAAGCAGAAAGCAATGGACAATTTGGAGTTCGCTCAATGGTTTTACAAGTTTTTTGACGCAAACAGGACCACCGATACTGACAGATATAATCCAATCGCGGAGCGCGAAAAGCGAGGCATTGTTTTAGAAAGACAGCAACAACACCAATTTAATACCTCTCCTCAATGGAAGGTGAGTGATCGTGAAAAAAAGTTTTAAAAAAGTTATTTTTAGTACTAATATTTGAGCTGCTCTATGAAGCTCCGGCCTTTTTTGCATTTTCTTTTGATCTGAAAATTGGAATAGTTGATAAAATTCAATTGGCAATACAAAGCAAATCAGGTAACTGCAGATTCAGAATGAACGGAAACTAAGTAAAGCAGCAAAGAATCAACGAGAAGGCTCGCCTAGTATTGTGCGTTGAACAGAAGGCAGCAAGTTCTTGAAATTTTGTAGTTTGTATTTCACAATGGATTCATAATGCGCTTCTTGTACTACTAACTCTTAATTTTTGTTTGCTAATAAAACGCAATTCAACGGAACAAAAGGTAATATGAATTCGAACACCTGTTGACAACAACAAATATGTCAAATTTTAAGAAAATAGTTGGCAGATATCTCCTGCATAGTTTGATAAAAAAATAAAAGGAGGCTGTGAAGCCGTAACTTTCGTTCATTTAGTTAGAAAAGGGGTTACAATTGAGCCAAAAATCTTAAACCCAGGAATTGCCAAAAGTACACCCAGGAAACTTCTCATCATCTTAACCAACTGGCGACAGAGCGAAGGAAAATTGCCAAGAAAGGTTCTCAGCAATCAAGGAAATTATTACTACTGTCGCAAATTTGCGAAAGAATGCAAGACGAAAATCGAGCTGAGTATGAGAAATCTCTCTTCGCCACGAGAAACAAGCAGAAAATATTCAAGTACTTGAAAAGTTTGAAGAGAGACAACTTGCCACCCATGATTCAATCAGAAGCCACTAACTGTGAAGCAAGATCGGATGAAGAAAAAGCGAAACTCGTCAATTCATATTTCGCATCTGTTGTAACAGATGATGATTACGAGTACTTCGAACCTCCAAGTGGTCATCGCTTTGGCAACATCCAGCTGGAACCCAGTGAAGCAGAGATCAGGGCTGAACTGGAGCGATTAGACCCAAACAAAAGCCGCGGAAACGATGAAATCCCACCAGTATTCCTGAAGAAAACTTTCAACGTTGTAGCCTCATCGTTGAAAAATCTGTTTGCGAACATCAAGAGACTAAGGAAGTTTCCGTCGGAATGGAAAATTGGCATCGTATCACCCATATTCAAAGACAATGATAGAAAAGAAGTATCCAACTACCGTCCTGTGACACTACTGAACATAGTCTCAAAACTATTCGAGAAGTTCATGTTTCGAGCACTGATGAAAGCCTTCGGAGCAGAAATAAGTAACTACCAATACGGATTCCGAACGAAACGTTCTGTTGTTCTTCAATTACTCTACAGCTTGACCCAAATTTACAAAATGGTTGGATCTGCACATTCCTTGAACTTTCTTGTCCTATTTGATTTTTCGAAAGCCTTCGATAAGATCAAACACAGCCAGCTCCTACGGAAATTACTACAACTTGATTTGTCTGAGGGAGTATTTGAATTAGTACGTGACTACTTAAGCGGTAGAACCCAAAAAGTTAAAATCAACAATGTTAAAAGCGAACCCCTCGTGATCTCAGCAGGCGTCCCCCAAGGATCTGTCCTTGGCCCGCTCCTATTCTTGATATACATAAATGACCTTCCCAATGTTGTTTTTTCTTCAGTTGCCCTGCTCTTTGCAGATGATCTCAAGGTGATATTCAACGGAGATGACACCTCAGTACAGAAGCTACAGGAGGACATAAATAACTTACATTATTGGAGTGTTCAAAATCATCTGTTGTTCAATAGTAAGAAATGCTCTGTAACCGAATTCAAAGTTGGAAATCGACCAAAGACTCTGAACCAGATGCAGTTCATGCTTGGTAATAACCCGATTGAAAGTAAGGACCTCGTTAAAGATGTTGGTCTGATTGTAAATCGGCATCTAAACTGGGGAGACCATGCTAAACACCGAGTCGGCAAAGCAATGAAGTCACTGTTCCTTCTGCGACGAAACACTTCTATGGCTTTACCACAGGAATCAAAAGTACACTTGTACAGAGCGATTATTTCACCAATCCTGCTCTTCTCATCGGAATGCTGGGAACTTAGAAAATCTGAATACCAGATCATGGAATCCTTCCATAAGAAAGCAATGAGATGGATCTGCGGGAGTATTGACTACAAGGACGCTATTTTAAAATCGAATCTACTACCACCACTTTATTTTAAAGTATTGAAAGATCTGTTGATGTTGAGTAGCCTTCTGAGCGGCAAGTATGATGTGGAATTCTCAGAAATCCGAGTTGTTGGAGAGGACAGAAGGAAAAGAGTGGCACTCCCAGAGGTCAAATATGAGGTTCAGAGACTGAACTTCTGGTACAGAACGGGGTTTCGAGTGAACGTCATCCAGAAAGTGATGGACTTCTTCTGTGAGCAGCAACTGAAGAGGAAACTCATTGAATACATGTGGAGCTATTTGGAAAGAAACTGGAATGAGCAGAATCCTTGCACATGGACATTCATTTGTATCTGTGAAAACTGTCGTGCACATCCTAGAACCTAACAGCGGAAATAACATTCCAGTGGCATATCCACGAAGTCATAATAATAATAATAATAATAATAATAATAATAAACGGGTGAGGTAGAACAAAAAACAACTTTCCGTTATTTTAATGACAAAACAATTTAGTTTTCAGCTCTTTTTTGATTTGCAACAACCTCGATAAAAACCACATCTGCCAGGTGACATCGTCAGGAGGTAAGACAACTTAAACTGATGGAAAACGGATACAAAAAAACAGATATTAGAATTTTGTTCTGTATTTGATTCTTCCTGTGTAATTTTTTCGTCTTGGACTCCTTTTTTTTAACAACTTAATTTTTTTAAACGCCCAATTTTACGTTTACAGAAATTGAGTTTGTGTACCAAAACAAAGAAATCCGATAAATATGTTTTTAGACACCTGAAAAGCAGTACCTTTGAAGTTTTTTATGAGCTCATGATTGCTTGGGAAATCGATCAAACTTTGCGCAATAAAAATAACACAGTTTATGTCTGAGGCAGTGTTGGTTTGCTAATGATGAAAAATTGAATTTAAGAAGTAATCCTTTGTAAAAATGAAACACAGGTACGCGATCTCGAATACCTTATTTTCATGACTCTGAGCCGTTTGCTTTCAATAACTCAAAATATTCGATTATTAACTTTCTTGCAGTCTTTGAAAATTTGTAAAGGTAAAAATGTAATAAAAGTTAATAGGAATCAGAAAGCTTACAATTTAACAAAGAAAAAATCTAAATATTTTATTTCAGTTTCCATTCAACGGAAATATGAGAGCAATTCTTACAATTCAATGACTTTTGTTCTGTGTAGGGAATCAAACGGAGCAAATTTAATGAGGCTAAAAATTTGTTGAAGAAGAATTTTTGAAGTTTCATGCTATCCAATTTCCAAATGGATCAATATGGTTCAGAATTTCAAATTGGTTTAAAATGTTCTCATCACTTATTCATAAACCATCTGCATTAATCCAACTTTTTTTTGTTCTGCAGCGGCACAATAATTTATGGTCAGAACAACAAAAAAGGAGAAAAATGAAGACTTCAAGTTGTTTAATTTTTAAAAACTAAAAGCGTCGAATTTAATGAAACATCCTTAAAAATCTTTAACCACAAGTGTTGGGAAGCATGTAAAATTTTTGATCATTTCAGTCAGTACTCAAATTGTCTTGAACTACAAATTAAAGAAGGCAAGACTCATCAAAAATTGGAATCAGATGTCTAACTGAAAACTCAAGAATCAACTATTTTTTTGGGAATCATATGGTGTCAAGATCTTAAAACTATTAGCCTTCAACTCAAAACAATAAATAGTCAACTTATGAGTCTTTAAAAGGATCAACTAATATACTAGGATTTGGTTAATGGACTTGTTGTCAATAGGACAAAGTGATAACACTACAAAAGAAAAACAAAAAGGCAAAACAAAATCACTGTATTAATGACAGCACAATTACAAAGTCAAAATCTGCATAAACTATCAGTTGAATAATTTAGTGTGAATCAACAATTTAGTGTGCCAATAAGACCTGACTTTGAGAAAACTAATTTATAACGCAGCAAGTAAGAGCTAAACTCAAAATTGCTCTAATAGTTTTTGAAAATATGTGGCGTTCAATTGAGTAAAACCCGCTAACCGTTCCAAATCCTTACTTGTAACCAACTGTGTGAACTATGCAAATTAGCTTGCTCACATCAAAATTAACAGCATAGAATTCATTCGGTTTGTCCTAGAACCTAAAATTTCTTTTAAACAATGTTTTTTGGAAGCCAACTCTTGAAATAATTGGTCAACAAAACCGTTCTTTCGATAAATTTTAACGGTTTCTTTTTTTAATTTTTCTTTTAGTTTTGTTTCCTGAACGAAAAATCGGAACATCCCTCATCGTCCATGGTTGCAAAAACACACTAATACAAAAGACGAAGTAAGTGTCCGGACAAACAGGTTTTAAAACAGCTTTTTAAAAACACAAATTGGCGGAGCTAGACCTGGAGAGACATGAAAAATACACAAAAACTAAGAAGAAAGGCTACGGACTTAAGAGAAATACTCGAGAAAAAAGTTTTCTTCTCGTCAATCACGCTTCAATGCAAATGCTTGTGATAATGTGACAATCAAAAAGTGTCAAGAAATGTTTCAAGGTAAATGTAAATAACTGCTATGTGATCACATCAACTCGTAATTTTATGTTGTCCGTGTTTGTTGAAAAGATAATAAAACATTTTTCGTGGAATCTGCTAGCTTGGACGGGCTTGATAGATTGGGATCGGGGGAAATGAGGACAGCAAAATGCAAAGAAATATTGATAACCAGTGCGACTCGCCGGCACACAAAGACGCTATATGTGGAAATAATTAAACTGTAGAGTACTTAATGGACTTTCATATTTTTCTGCCAAATTTTGATGGTGCATAAAAATTTTTTCTGACTGCCCGGAATATTAATTAGCAGTAGTTCAAGGCGTGCTGTTTAATTTATGGCAGCAATAAAATCTAATCAGAAGGCTGACAATAAAAAAGAGACTGCAAAGATTTTGTTGTGCTCGGCTCGTGGTTTTCGCGGCTGTCCGAGCCTGGTTGTTTTGTTCTCTGCAACTACAAATACTAAACAGGGGTGCATTGATTTGTGGTCTCCTGGTATTTTGTGGCTATGTCTGGGTTCCTTTTAAAGGCGATATGCCACAAGGCAGCAAATGGCACAACGAAGAATTTTTTTGGTAATAGTCACGGATTCTCGCTCCATCTTTTTTCAAAACATAAGTTATTCTCTCATTAGCTTGTTGAACTGTCAGTTTTTGATGCGAGTTTCCCATGCCACTAGCGTTTTGTCTCACCAAAATATGGCCAACTAAATGAACAGAAGAATATAATTCTGCTCTCTGGCTAAAAGCAATTGAACAACGTGAAGGAACTACACGGCGTTAGTTTTTCCTTAGTCGACATTGTAGGCATCAAGAATAGCAACATTTTGCTGTAATCTCAATACAAAGTTTAAGTAAAAGATTTTATTCACCTTTTAATTTATGGCTTAAATTGTGTATATACATCTCCAAAATCTACTGTTGAGAACAGTTGTGCTAATAAGATGTGTGGATATTTTTGTTTCTTGGGCATAATGAATTACATGTTTTGTGCCGACTTCAACGCAAGTCTCTTGTTAATAGTAAAAAAATCTTTTAAGTTTAATGAATGCGTTGTGCAGTATTGACTTCTGACTCTTCCTCACAACTGAAGAGAAACGCGAAAGCTTATGGAGTTCCAACAATCACTTTTCTATAATTTGTCTAGAAACTTACGAAAAGCTAGTATTACTGATCATTACACAGTACTATTGTTCTTTAAATTGTAAACCCAGAAACGTAGGAAACCCAAATGAGGAAACGTATATCAAATTTTCTAGCAAATGGCCTAAGCTTTTAAGTGATATAAACAAGATATCACCTGCGATCTGAAAAAGTGAATTTGACGAGATAAGTTCTGATTGGAGCAGAGAAAGCGTAATTGACGCGTTTCTTGACGATACATGCAATGTTCTTTTTCTACGGCAAAACCTTAGATCCTTTTTGCCTTTGAAAATGCTTCAAAGGAGCATGAGTTATTTAAGTGAAAATGCTCCAGTAAAAAAGAGAAGACTTCGACAGGAGTCAATCAAATGCAAGTTAAATACTCAGAAAACAATGTAATTGTTAAATATAAAGTCAAACAAAATGCGAGACTTCTATCAAGACAATTTAGAAATACAGTAATATTATTAGAACCAGAAAAGTTTTTTTGCGATGAATTTACTGTATGATATCTACAAAGGAGAAATGAGAATTTAATATTAATGTTGATTTCTTTAACAATTTTGTTCGCAAATATCGTAAAATGATCCATCCAAATGAAAATATCAAAATTCAACAACATCAACACACCAGTTTTTTATTAGCATCTGTAGAAGCGTTTAGTGAATCAATAAAAGTCAAAAAGCAACAAGTACTGTGCTGATTGTAATGACTCAATTTTCACATTAAAACTTGCAGCAATTCCAGTTATAATTGACTTATTAACGATGCCTAAGAGAATGTTTTCCCAGATTATTGGAAAATTGCAAGTCATGCCATTTTTCAGGATTGCAGATGAAGTTGAACCGTCGGACTGTAGACCCCCCAACGACTACCTAACTCCTATCCCTCGCCTGATACCCCCTCCGCAATAAATTTACCCCATGTCCCTCCGCATTTACCAACAACCTTACTAAACTGAAAATTCTATTTGGTTTTCCAATACTCTTTCTTTAGTTTAATTTTTTTGAAGAGCAGTTCCTCAGCAGAGCGGTGATAAATGAATAGAGGCAGTATAGAAAACCGAAATTAATAGAAACTGAATAAACCCATAAAGATCAGATTTAGATAACCCATCTTGGCTACTAGTGATGTTTCTTGGTATTGAAACCAATCCCCGTATCCTCGTTGAAAAATAGAA